>NC_042615.1:360038996-360356978 GCF_901001135.1 Rhinatrema bivittatum | reverse complement strand
GCATTTCCTGGGATATAATGCCTTTTGCTGTTCTGGTGAGGGATTTTTAGCCCTGGCCTAATGAGTTGTTATAGCATGGGACAGGCCCAATGAGCAGGGGCATGATTGGACTAATGAATTAAAACAAATTGGAATAAAAAGTAATTACAAAATACATTTTCTGCATTTAAATACAAATAAATTAAATAAAACCACAGCCCAGACCACAGGCAGTGATACTTCCTTCCTGCTTGCACTTAAGTTTGACATTACTTCTGATTTTGTGGCTCTCCGAGCACCAGTCTCACTTTGGTGATATCCCGAATGGAACACATTGGGGTAAATGTGGAGAAATGGCATGAGCCGATGTACCTAATCCAAACACTTCTGCGCACTGCCATTTATTTTCCTCCAACTAGTTTCATGATGCGGAAGCCAAAATGTTATTTTTGAGGTCACTGTGCATTGGATATACTTGTAATTTTGAATTCTGGCCGGTTTGCCTTGGTTAAGAATTTTCCATTAAGCACCTGTCCAAGTCCCCCTTTTAAGTTTCTTTTTTTTTTTCTCCTTATTTGGCTTACTATAGGACTTTTCCTCACTCGCCAGCCATTTCACGCTCACCTTTGCCTGCTGCTTTTTGTGGCACCTCTGCTCGTGCTTTTCAGCAGGGTCGGCAGGAGGTCTGCGGTAATATTAGAGCAGGAAAACTTGTTTTGTTTTGGGTTGGAGCAAAGCAGGATGCAGCATTTTTAGAACACCAAATGAGGCGTGTAGAGGCATAGCAAAAATAGATCTATATAACTCTTAACCATCTCGTTCACCGGGAACATATTTTTTTTTCCACAATTGTTATGGATCTTTTTTTTTTTTTTTCCATATTTAAGATAGTTATGCCCTTGAAGTTTATGGAGGTAAATGATAGGGTTCAGCATCTTTCTTTGAAGGTGTCGCCCTTACAATGAGAGTGAGCGGAGAGGATTGCTCTCTCCTTTAATTTTTTTGCACCACAGGTATCTGTTATTTCTGCCTGGCTCAGTAATGAAGCCTCTGGGGGCGCCGGTTCTTGGCAACCACGCGACGGCTGGTGGCTGGATTTAGGGCGCACTTGTACCAGGTTCAGAGGGAGAGCTTCGCGACCCGGGGCTCCAGGCCAAGGGCGGTCATGACAGTGCTTGGGCTGGACGGGAGAAGGTGGTTCTAAACTAGACTGAGAATGCTTTGGAGTGGTTGTGTCTGAAACCTCGTGGCGCTGTAGCCCAGTGGCGGCTGGTTCTGATTGAGCTGGAAGCCCAGTGGAGCAGGAAGAAACCCCAAAAGGCGTGTTTGCTGCTGCCTGGAATGCTCAGGACTCCTCTTTCCTGGCTCTGTAATCGGGGAGACGATGAAAGGGTGGGAAGTCGTGCAGGTGGAACTGAAGGCATGTTTTAACACAGACTGAGGCAGACAGTCATGTTTTCTTTAAAGTTTTATAAGAAACAGTGAAGGCTCTTTGGAAACAGTGACCTTACTTGTGTAGGAAAGAGGAAATTCTTGGTGAAGCGTAGCCTTACTGGGTCTGGATAAACAATGGGATGCTTTCATGCTTAAACCGGGCTGCAGTTAGTAACTACGAGTTAATAATGATCAGGATCTCAAATATGTAGGCAGCTTCCTCTTTTGTCCAACTGGCTAAAATCTTGGTAAGAATGCCAGACAGCCTGCTAAAAAGAATGTGCCATAAACCTCTATAAACAAACCAGCATTTCCAGGTGTTTTAGATTTTACATAAAAAATGATTGCGAAACTTGGGGTATGCCCGATGGCCCAGCGGCGTTGCTGCGTGTAGTTGTGTGGAGGATCTGGCTTCAGATTTGGGGGCCTGGACTTCCGATCCTCAAGCAGGTTGAGGCTGCGAATGCTTTAGAGTCAGTGGCCGCAATCCCAGGAGAGGGTAGGTGCCTGGCAGTTGCTGTATGGCAAGGGTGGAGGCCCTTCAGACCTGCAAGGCAGGGGCGGCTCAAGGCAATCTGCTGCCTGAGGCAAGGGATGAGATGGCATCCCCCCCCCACACACCCCATACATGCATACGCTCCATACACTCATTCACTTCTCTCCCTCTTCCATACACTCATTCACTTCTCTCCCTCTTCCATACACTCATATACACTCATTCACTTCTCTCCCTCTTCCATACACTCATTCACTTCTCTCCCTCTTCCATACACTCATATACACTCATTCACTTCTCTCCCTCTTCCATACACTCATATACACTCATTCACTTCTCTCCCTCTTCCATACACTCATATACACTCATTCACTTCTCTCCCTCTTCCATACACTCATATACACTCATTCACTTCTCTCCCTCTTCCATACACTCATATACACTCATTCACTTCTCTCCCTCTTCCATACACTCATTCACTTCTCTCCCTCTTCCATACACTCATTCACTTCTCTCCCTCTTCCATACACTCATATACACTCATTCACTTCTCTCCCTCTTCCATACACTCATATACACTCATTCACTTCTCTCCCTCTTCCATACACTCATATACACTCATTCACTTCTCTCCCTCTTCCATACACTCATATACACTCATTCACTTCTCTCCCTCTTCCATACACTCATATACACTCATTCACTTCTCTCCCTCTTCCATACACTCATATACACTCTCATTGTTTCTTCTCACCTCGATCTGCTAATAACACAAGTTCCTTTGAAGTAATGCCCAGAAATTTCCTACATCCAGTCTTGCAAGGTTCCTGAAGAGGTGGCATTGACTCAGGGCAACGCCAAATTCACAAACCAACATTGTGCTTCGACCAAGCATTTGCAAAGATTTCTCAGGACTATTCTTTGGGGGAATCTTGGGACAGACAGGTGGGAGCCCTGCGACAAGGGTGCCCCACTACCCCACTAAGAGAGAAATCAGGTGGCCAAGTGCCCCCTTCCCAAAACTCAAAAACGTTATTTCCTACAGCAGCAGCAGCAGCAATGTTGCATACCAAGCCACTTTGCTGCCAGCTCGTTTCCACGAGTCGTCTGAGGCATTAATGAGTACTGCGATCGCCCCGCCATATTCCACCTCCTTTCTTTACACACATCTTTCTATATATGTATATAAAAATAAAGGATTTCAAATTTGCACAGGGTAATTATGGGAAATATTCACAAGCCAAAATCATCCCACAAACATTGCAGGCTAACATGACATTTCCTCTTAGCTTTCATTAGGAAAGCTGCAAAGAGCAAGTTTGTGCCCTAAGGATGAGATTATATTGATGGTGCAATAATAGAGTTAAGCAGTTGTGTGGATGGACCATTTTTGTTTTTTCTTCTTTCGTGTTTCTAATAATAATTTTTAAAAAAACAACTCGCAGAGTTTCCCCCAAGTCTGCCAGGGTGGGGGAGGGGACAGATACCACCTCAGCAAGCAGTTTTCCTTTGCTGTCAACCCATGTGGTATGCACCCTCCGCCCCTGCTCCCTTTCAGCCTGTTCCCTAGCGCGGGTGATGCAAGGGCTGCATGGTGTTGCCCTCATTAAAGCTGCCGTTCACTCACCCCTTTCTGTCCACACGGGAGGGAAATGGCCGGGCGGTTGTTAAGGATGTCTTGTAGATTGAGGTCACGTGATGCGGTGAGCGGGGCGAGTCGCGATTGCCCAAGCTCCGGGAGCTCAACCCCGTAAACTAACAACCTTCGCCGAAATAAGTGGGTCCACCGAGCTGTAACAGACCGCTAGTCCTGTGGGAACTACGCGGCAGCATATCTGAGCCTCTGCAAGCTTATCCGCTACCAGGATGGCCTCAAAAGCCCCAAAGAAGGACAAAGGGAAGCCGGCCGGCGGGGACGACAAAATGGCGGATGGCGGCGGCTCCGTCGAAATCATAACAAGTGAGGAGAGGGGCATAGAAAAACTCACCGCGGCGGTGGTAGCTGCTCTGGATCATAAATTTGAGGGTATAAATGAGAACTTTGCTGCCCTGAAAGAAACGCTGGGAGGCATAGGGCACAGAATCGAAATCACTGAGGGCCGGATTTCTGTTGTTGAAGAAGACAATATGGCGCTGACAGCAAAAGTAACAGCGCTGGAAGCAGCTATAAAAGGTGCTGAAGAAAAATTGGAGGACCTGGAAAACAGGTCAAGAAGAAATAATCTAAAATTCCTCGGCATCCCTGAGGCAATCGCGGAAATTGACCTGAAGCACACATTGGAAGACTGGCTACCCCGCACGCTGCAAATACCAGAGCTGATGGGCAAGCTACAAATAGAAAGAGCACACAGGCTGGGACCCAGGAAGGATACCGAAGGCAGGCCTAGATTGGTTATTGCCAGATTTTTAGACTGGGGGCAGAGGGCTGCAATCTTTACAGCTTACAGAAAGAGTAAAACCGTGACTTTCAAGGAACATAAAATAATAATGTTCCAAGACTATTCAGCAGCGGTAGCAGCAAAGAGAAAATTGTTCTCAAAAACATGCCAAGACCTCTATAATCAGAATACGCGAATCGCCCTGCAGTATCCGGCTGTGTTAAAGATTTGGAGGGACGGAAAGATTCACACTTTTGCTTCCCCTCAAAAAGCAGAAGAATGGCTCAACATAGGCAAGGGACACCCATGAACTGACCAGTCTCAGAAATGGATGATCAGGCAGAGTTCATCAGCACCAGGATGAAAGACTGGGGTGACTTCGCAGCAGACGAAGAAGCCAGGGACTGGTGCAGTTTATGGAAGTTTACGAAGGTTAGCACGGTTTTCCTTTGCACAGCCTTCAGTTGTTTTTGGAACTTTGAGAGATGGGACTAGCCGGAGAGATTCTTAAGTTGGATCCACCAGTTGTAAGTTTATATATAGAATTATTACAGTTGGCGTTGGACTTTAATAGCGGTTCCAGGAGCTATGTTCGACAAGTGCCGCTACCCATTCAGGGGCGACAGAACTGCTAGCTCAATACCCATTATGCAGGCCAAACAGGTGTCAACAGGGACAGTCACCTGAAAACTGGAAACAAAAAACAAACATCAAACAGAATCTGCAACGGGTATAGGGTGTATATGATAGCCACTCATGTAATGTATGTTATGTTACAATCAGACAATAGTAAGAAGTTACCGGATGTCAGGGAGGGGCTAGTCAACGAAGGGGGGGAGCTCCTGAGCGCATATTACACGGACCTTGATCCCACAAGCAGGGGGGATGAGGGTTTCTCGAATTCATACAAATTCACAGATACAGGGGAGGAGGGGGGACCGAGGGAGGGGAGGAAGGGGAGGGAGGGGGGGGGGATGGGAAGGGGGTCTGGGTAGTCTGGTTGACCGTCAATGGAGGGGGATAGTAGGGATTGCTGACACTACGAATCTAGAGGTCCAGGCTGGGGGGCCTCGAGGTTCTCTTGACATATGGCAGCTATCACAAAGGGAAACAACAAGAGACAAAAAATGACTACTCTCAGATGTGGGTCATGGAATGTTGGAGGGATAGGATCCCCAATTAAACGACAAAAAATAATTAGCGCTTTACAAAGGAAAAAAGTGGGGTTGGCGAGTCTCCAAGAAACGCATTTGAATGAAGAAGAAAGTAAAAAATTAAAACGTAGTTGGGTGGGACAATGTTTTTACTCTCCTGCAGATCATAGGAAAGCGGGAATAGCCCTATTGGTACACAAGAATATATCCCTGGAAGTAACGTATCAAGCAAGCGATGATCAGGGTAGATATTTAATAGTGGCTGGGAAAATCCACGGAAAAGACTACATTTTTTGCTCAGTCTACAGACCCAATGGGTACTCACATTCCTTTTTTCAGACTCTAGTAGCCAAATTAATTCAGGTCCCCAAGGGTTCGCTTATTCTTTTGGGGGATTTTAATTGTGTAAATGATCCGACGCTTGACAGGACAGGACTGGGTAGTATTAGTAAAGGGGGGAAGAAAAAAGGAATTGAATATCTATGTGAAGAACTGAATCTGATCGATATATGGCGTACATTACATCCCACCGAACGTGACTACACCCACGTTTCGCGTGCACACGCTACGATGTCTCGAATAGACTACATACTGGTGGCAGAGGAGTTATTCCCGAGGATAGGGAAAGCGACAATCGGGCCTATAGAAATATCAGATCATGCGATTCTCTGGATAGATATCACTGGCAGGGTGGAGACTACGGGCAATAACATGTGGAAATTCCCGGGCTATTTGGTGGATCATCAAAAATTCCAAGAATTCCTAAAAGAAAAATGGAGAGAATATGAGCTTTTCAATCAGCAGCATAAAGAAGACCCGATGCTGTTTTGGGAAGCAGGGAAAACGGTAATGCGGGGGGAAATATTGGCCTATCAGATAGCTCGTTCTAAAAACATACACGCTCACATAAAACGACTGGAGGCGGAACTTAAAATAGCCAAGACACGTCTGGCTACAAATAACACAATGCAATCCCGAGACGAGTATCTGGCCATACTGCACTCTTTAAACGAGTGGCTACATAAAAAAGCGCAACAGGCGATGCTTTCCGGGGAACATAAATTATTTAGATTTGGAAATAAAGCCGGACGGCTATTAGCGAACATGACTAAATTAGCTAGGGGGAAATCTTATATAGCGAAATTGAGGGACAGTCAGGGTCTTCCCATAAGCAAAAATTCATCCAATTGCGCTGCCTTTCGGGAATTTTATGTACAGCTGTATACCGATGATAGACAGGGAGGAATCGAGCACGAAACAGAATTTTTCAGTGACATACAACTTCCACAAATTAGTCCGGAGCAGCTGGCACAATTAAATACACCTATCAGTTTGGTGGAAGTAGTGGGCGCAATTAAATCTAGTAAACGGGGTAAGGCACCAGGGCCAGACGGCTTTAGTGCTGAATATTATAAAACCCTACTCTATCAAATTGCCCCTGATCTTTTACAATTTTTCAAAGCAGCACAAATGAGACAACAATTCCCCGTAGGTTTTACTCGGGCTTACATCACTGTACTAGAGAAGCCGGGGAAAGATCCGGCTTTCACCTCGTCCTATAGACCGATATCTTTACTAAACTATGAAGCAAAACTATTTGCTAAGTGAAGAATATGTCTGATTAAGATAACCAAGAATACCCAGACTCCTCTTCTGTACTGGCCTGTCAGAGGTGAATGAACTTTGAGAGACTTTCTGACTATCACAGTTTCGAAGGATGCAGAGGATTTGGGAAACTTGTAAGCTCTGCAAAGCCTATAATTACAGGCCAGGAAGGCATCAATGACAACATTTGCTTTACAATGCAGAGAAACTGAGTCTTGGATGCAAGCTTTTATCTTGCAGATGCTGGTTTCAATGATCTGAAACCAATGTGAAAAGGAGATCTTGTGAGGTGATAGTTTTGAATGAATCCTGGTGCCAAGAAGTGGAATCCAAGTCTAGCTCTATTCAAAACCCAGACTGCAATTTATTTACATAAACAAAGAAGAACAACAGAAGAAAAGAAGAATACAGTGCATCAAAGCCAGTATGATACATGAACTTGTTTACAGTGGGAGGAGGAACAGGGTTAGAAGAATTCTTAGTTGAGGGAGGTCCTCACAAGCATTTCCTATACAGGATAGATTGTCATGACAACAGTATACGGTATTTTGTCTTTGGCCAGTTACGTCATTCATTCTGGAAGCTTCGGGAATGTTGTATTTTGATTATATAAGTCAGGGCAGGTCAGAGATTCACTGAGATGCAAGTTATTACAGATAGAGGGCAGTTATATTGCATCTCACAGGAACATTTGACTTTTAAGAAGCCAAATAAACTAAATTTGAAAACCTTTTGTGGATTTGAAATGTTCTTGTTGCCCTAAAGCTTTGAGTCCAGAGAAATTATACACTAAGATAATAGCGGATAGAATGAACATCGTTTTCCCTACCATAATTACGCCAAATCAGGTGGGATTCGTGAGGGGGAGGTCCATAAGCACAAACCTTACCAAACTTTTAATAGCTTTGGAAGAATGCAAATTATCAAACTCCCCGGCATTAATCGTGGGGTTTGATTCAGAAAAGGCCTTCGATCGGGTTTCATGGCCTTATTTATTTTCAGTGTTGGGCCGGTATGGATTTCAGGGAGATATAGTGCGCAATATTGAGATGTTATATAATGCCCCGCAGTCTGCCATTATAGCCAATGGCCATTTGTCAGAAGACTTTCAAATGTACAGGGGGACGAGACAAGGTTGCCCCCTTTCCCCGCTATTATATATCTTAACTATTGATCCCCTCTTACGCAAGATCGAAAACGATAAAGCTATCACAGGTTTCCAGAGGGGTTCACAAGAATTTAAAGTTTCTGCGTTTGCAGAATGATGTGTTGGTGTTCCTGACAAGGCCACAAGAGTCGCTACCGAAAGTGTTAAAGCATCAGAGATCGTTTGGGGCCTTTGCAGGCTTAAAAATTAATGAGGAGAAATCGGAGGCAATGGACATAGGAACTGGAGTGAAAGCGGGGTGGGAAGGGACATTCCCATTAAGGTGGGTAAACCAGACTATGCGATACCTTGGAATCCAATTAACTCGAGAGGTAGACCAGCTCAGAGGGGCAAATGTCCGACCGCTTTTTGAAAAAATGGAAAATAGATTTCGGGTGTGGGCGACGCTTCCTCTGTCTTTAATGGGGAAAATTAGTCTCCTAAAAATGATGGAACTGCCTCGCTGGTTATATGTGCTCCAGCAGATTCCCTTCTGGTTGACTAAAAGGGAATTACAGCACATAAACAGGCTAATACGCCACTTTATCTGGGGAGGCCGTAGAGCGAGGGTATCCCTACGATCTCTGATGCGCCCGTTCGATCAGGGTGGTCTTTCTTGCCCTAACTGGAGGGACTATAATGTAGCGTGTCTCTTACGACATGTGCAAGATTGGCTGCAGGGCACTAGTTCCTACACTCCATACGCTTTCATTACGGAATGGATACGCCCATATAAACCTGAAAATCTGCTACAAATAAAGGGAGCAGAATTACCAGTGTCCCTCAAACACAGTATGCTCATTAAAGCGTGTCGGAAGGCTTGGTCCTGTTTAAGCAGGGAGAAACTGGCCAGTCGTGGCGTACATTTACAATTTATGACATTCAGAGGGAATCCACAATTTGAAGCCGGGTTGTCCAACCCAGTGTTTCAAAAGTGGGAACAAAGAGGTTTGGTAAGGGCATCTCAATTGTGGGATGTACAGAATGCTGGGGTGCGAAGCTTTAGAGAGTTACAGGACCTCTACGGCCTGGATTCTAAAGACTTCTATGCATTTCTCCAAGCTAGACACTACATACAGGCCCTACAAAAAACGTATGGGCTTAGTCCGCATGCTGAACAATTAAAGGAATTCTTCACACCCATGGGTAAAAAGCAGAATTCATGTGCCATATTTTCCAGATCTCTGAGGGAGTTACATTCGGATGATACTTTAATAGAAATACAAAAGAAATGGGAACATCAGACAGGGATCTGTCTGTCGACAAAAGAGGTCTCTCAGCTCTGGCTGGACTGTTTAACGATTACAGAAAATGTTCCCCTACGGGAGACGGGCTATAAGGTTTTAAGATGTATGTACATGTCCAGATCCAGGTTGTATATCGCTAAGCTATGTACCACAGATATATGCTTGAAATGTACTAGAGAGCCGGGTACTTTAATACATGGCCTTTGGCAATGTGATAAGCTACAGCAGTATTGGCAACAGGTGTCCAGGGCCCTGGGCACAATGTTATCGGTTCCAGTACCGCTGACCCCGGAAGTATGCTTACTCCGCTATTTCCAAGGTTCTTTAGATACCCTACCAGAAGTGGACCAGACATTCTTGAAAAAAGCTCTGTTGGCAGCGCTACAACCCATTCTGATTGAGTGGATAACGGAGGAACCACCAAGGGTAGATCTTTGGAAACATAGACTCTATAAGCTCCTACAGTTTGAATATATGTCTGCCAATACCAAATCTCAAGAGGCGATAGCAAAGAGTCACGCGATATGGAGCAAATACTGGAGTACTCTAACATCCACCATGCAAGAATGCGTAAATAACTGTACTATCCCTTAAAAAGTAGACTTTGGCCTATGAACAGCACGAAGTATTTGATGGTCAATCGGGAGGGGGGGGGGGGGGGAGGGAGGAGGATCAGATAAAATCAAACCGGAAATAAGAAACTTACATGTTCATAGAGTGGTTTCAAGGTATGCCATGTACAAAGACAAAAGTGTAAGAGGTTTTTATTCTGTACTATGTACGCTTGTAAGTAGTTCATTTGTATTGCATATCTTATATTGTTCATTCCGCAATAAACATAAGTTAAAAAAAAAAAAAAAAAAGGATGTCTTGTAACCAGGATGCCCCTTTGATTTTGTGGGTGTTGAGCAGCGTCCTCTGTCTCTTGCGATGGTGCGGGATGGGCTGCAAAAGCTGCTGCTCCCTGCAGAATCGCCCCCGAACACCGAGCCAGCTAGTGGAGGAAGAAGCTTTCCGGCCACCCATGGGAAAATCCAAACTCTCACTCAGGGGCAGATTGAAGGAAAATAGCAGCTCGGGGGATTTTTTTTTAAAACTAACCCACAGGATATCTGTCTGATTCCCTTGTGCATTTTCCTTGCAGCATGTGTTTCAACAGTTCCCCAAAGCATGCCAAATTGACCCTTCATAGGTACATCATGTGACTGGAGCCTGGCGGAATTGCGTCAAAAAATCTCCAACATAAATTTCACATTTTTCCTAAATAGTTAAGTAGTAGAGCACACCCTAGACCAAGGGTGAGCTAACATGTAATTGGTTGCTGTTACGCCTGTCAGTCGCAGACGGCTGCAACCTCTCATACTCACCTCTTTTTTTTTTTTTCCTGCACCATCAATCCTAGGAAGAATGGCGGCCTCCGCCAACAAACGCCGACCTCCCCGGCGTCCCTGGGATGGTGTGGGCGCAGCCAACCGCCATCTTGTCTCTGGAATCACCTAAGGCACGCATGTGCGTGCAAGGGCCTCCTTTGTACACATCACGGCGGGAACCTCAGGGGCGTCCCCTCCGGATGATGTCCTCGCTGCTGTACTTAAGCTGACCGGCCCTTTGCTTCAACAAGTTAGCAAGGAGTTCCCTTGTTGCTGAATCCGCTCCATTCTTGGACTTCCAGTTCCAGATTCCTCTCTTGGCACGAGGACGCTCTGGGTACCCGCTCCTCGGGGGCCCTTCCGCGTTCCTGGCTATTTGCTCCTCGGATGGCCCCTCTTCTTTGGACTACTACCTGACTCGTTTCTCGGGTCACTCTCCTGTAACTACCACTTGTGGTACTTTACTACAGACTTCAACGATACTAGCTTTACTGAAACTTCTCTGCGGTGTACCCCATGCCTTGGGCCACTACCTTTCCTCTTCAGTAGAAGCTGTTCTAGTATTCCCTGTGTTGCAGGGTATTGCCGCACCAGCTACAAGATCCACTTCCGGGTTCCTGCACCTCAGTCTTCTCATCATCATCATCAGTACAGATATCCTCGCATACCTCGCTCTGCGGGCCACTACCAGATCTGCACTTCTGAAGTAATCTCTACTCGTCTGAAGGGACTTCCTGGTGTACCCCGTGCCGCTGAGACTGCGCCTACCGACGGTGAGGCTCACAGGGCTCTTCCCTGTGGGCGGAGACATCTCTCATCTCGGCCCAGGGTTCACATCCTTAAAATACATAACAATTGCCATCTGCCTCCAAGTCTATTTACATCTCTCATATCTTGGATTCCTGGTTTGGTATTAAAGTCACTTGTCAACCAATCAGCTCTTGAAGTAGTTCCCAAGTAATGTGACAACCACATTGCCAGCCAGTGTCAGACACACACAGTTTCTCAAACACAAACACCCACACACACTCTTTCAGTTACTCACTTTGTGTCTGAGAGAGGGTGTGGTGGGTGTCTCTCTCTCTGACATAAAGATACACACACAATCACACACTCTCACTCTGTGTATAGGTGTGACATAGAGAATGTGTATACAGGTTTCTCTGTGTCACAGAGAATGAGACACAAACATACACACACACACATGCTCATTCTTTCTCTCTCTCTGTCACACACATTCCATCACTGTGCTGCTGCTCATATGCTCACACAATGAGAGCCCCCACTCCTGTACTACAACATAATTATCTAAAACGTTTCTGCTTGCTGCCAGCCCTTTCCCAGCCTGCAGCAGCCCTCTCCCTTTCCCATTCCTGCCACTTCAGGAGACCCACTGTTAGGTGACCCTTTCAGGAGGAATGTCCAGACTACAGAAGCCTCCCCAATACTGCACAGGCACTGCCTCTTGGCTCACCCCATCCCTTTTTCTGACTGACTTTTTCCACTTCTCCATAACCTCCCCCCCCCCCCCCCCACACATGCATTTCTGTGTGTTCCCATTGGCCGAGTGCTACAGAGTCTGCTGCTGTTATGGTTCCCCAGACTTTGCACTGCCTACTACTCTAAAGGAGGGGTGGGGAAGGGAGACCAGACTAATCTATAGTTTTTCTAGGACTTAAAAAGAAAATGAAGCCATGGCCAAGACTGGAGCGACCCAAAGTAGCACAGCTCAAATACCGTGCTTTCCCATGTGGATCCAATGCAGCCAGGACTGGTGCAAGGGTATTAAGGGAATGGAACAGCTCCCCTATGAGGAAAGACTAAGATGGTTAGGACTTTTCAGCTTGGAGAAGAGACGACTGAGAGGGGATATGATAGAGATGTTTAAAATCATGAGAGGTCTAGAACGGGTAGATGTGAATCGGTTATTTACTCTTTCGGATAATAGAAAGACTAGGGGGCACTCCATGAAGTTAGCATGGGGCACATTTAAAACTAATCGGAGAAAGTTCTTCTTCACTCAACGCACAATTAAACTCTGGAATTTGTTGCCAGAGGATGTGGTTAGTGCAGTTAGTGTAGCTGTGTTTAAAAAAGGATTGGATAAGTTCTTGGAGGAGAAGTCCATTACCTGCTATTAATTAAGTTCACTTAGAAAATAGCCACCGCTATTACTAGCAACGGTAACATGGAATAGACTTAGTTTTTGGGTTCTTGCCAGGTTCTTAAGGCCTGGATTGGCCACTGTTGGAAACAGGATGCTGGGCTTGATGGCCCCTTGGTCTGACCCAGTATGGCAAAAAAAAAAAAAAGTGTCTTAGGGGAGATACAAGGCTGTAAGCTTTACCTATCTCCTTCCTCCTCGCACACAATTAAAAATTATACATTTGTAATAGTTTTTACATTACAAAGCCATTCAAAGTACAGTCTTATGAGGTAAAAGTATCACTGTCAGCATGTACATTATATTTACATGCACTGCTATGGTGCCAACCAGAAAATTGGAAAATAAAAAATAAAGAGACACTTGAATCCTATATTGCATTAAGCCTATTGTAATACATGGTGGATATGGGTTTGGCTCTCAGAAAGCCTTGGGTAAACTGAATTACATTTAAACTATAGTAAAACTTCAATACTAAAATAGAAATAACTGCCAGCATTCAAACAGTGACAACCCTACCTATGAGAAGGCAATGTTACAAAAATTACACCAGGGTCTAAAACACCAATTTGGAAACCAGAACAAGCTAAGCTACTATAGGTCCCTATACTGAAATTACAATCTAGCAGAATACCACACCTCTGTCACACATGCAGAATACAGATCGACCCTCACTAAATACAGAATAGAGACCATAAAGTATAAATAGAAATGTGCAGACAAAAACTGTATTGGAAACCGCAACAAGCTAGATCCTGTATATAGTGCAACAGTGGAAAAAGAGAAACATTTAGGGATGTGCATTTGTTTGCAATGAAATAGGAAATATTGTCTCTATTTCCTATTTCATTACGTTTTGGGGGGGCTGGCGAAACGATAAGAAAACCCACGAAATTTTGTGTGGTTTTCTCATCGTTTTTGGGGGGGGGGGGGAGAGAAAGGGCACATTAAAAAAACCCCCAACCCAAAACCACCCCAACCCTTCAAATGTAATTAATTGCAACCCACCCGACCCCCCCCCCTCCCCCCACCAGACTTACCGAAAGCCCCTGGTGGTCCAGCGGGGTCCTGGGAGCGATCTCCCCTTCTCGGGCCATTAATCAAAATGGCGCCAATGGCCGTTTGCCCTTACCATGAGACAGGGGCTATCGGTGCCATTGGTCAGCCCCTGTCACATGGTAGGAGCAATGGATGGCCAGCGCCATTTTTTTAAAACAGCAGACACATCAGATTAATAACAATAACATTTTAAAAATTCCCTCTTTCTATACTTTTCAGTCACCCTGAGATTGTTCTGGATTTGTGGTGGGTGAGGGAGTACGTAGACTTTCTCTTCCTTCACACACATGCTGACACACATACACACTCGCTTGTACATGCTCACACACACACACATGCTCCCTCACACCCAGTGATACCTGCACACATATGCTCTCTTGCACACACTGACACCTACACACATTGACACCTACTTACACACACACTCTTGCACCCCAATGACACGTACTCACACACACATACACATGCTCCCTCGTGCCCACTGACACCTACACACATGCTCCCTCATGCCCATTGACCCCTACACACTCCCTCGCACATGACACCTACACAGATATACACACGCTCCCTCGTGCCCATTGACACACACATGCTCCCTCGTGCTCACTGACAGCTACTCATACACACACATGCTCCTTCGTGCCCACTGACCCCCTACACACTCTCTCGCACACGACACCTACACACACATGCCCCCTCACACCCACTGACACCTACACACACTCCCTTGTTCCCACTGACACCTATACACTCTCCCTCACTCCCATTGTCACATACACACACATGCACTTCCTTTCACCAGCTGACACCCACCCACACTTGCTGGCTCTCTTGCATACTCCCACTTTATCTCTCTCTTCTCCCCTGCTGCCCCTGAATATGTAAAAAAAAATTATGCTTACATTGATGGTCGGGCGGGATGCAGGCAGGGTTATGAGCTGATGGCACTGGTATGGGAAGAGGAAGGCATGCCCAATGCAGGGGCTGGGGTTATTTTTGCCCACATTCTTAATATAAGGGGGCCATCAGCAGAAATCAGTGAGAGGTGTTCAGCTGTGGTGAAGCAGCAGTGGGATGTCTGCTAGCAAAGAGAGACAAGGTCGGGTTAGGGAAGTCAGAGGAGGGAGAAGCAGTCCCACAGCAATCAACGATGCTGTGAGGACAAGGACCAAAAAAAATAAATTAAATAAATGCAGGCTCATAGTTCCTTGTAGGCAAAGTAAAAGAAGCATACGTCCCTGGAACCGTGGCTGCAGCCACGGGAAAAGCAAAGAAAACAAAAAAAAATCTCCCCTCAGAAATGAGTGGAGAGCCTCGGTAGAGCCTCCTGCTCCACCAGAACAACTACCGCGGGCTGGTGGTCATCGCAGTGGGTCCGTGGGCATAGGGCCACTTCGATCAACACCAGTGTCACGTGACTGCCCTAACTAGCCCACTGGGGCATGCCCGAAGCCCTGATAGGCCAATCCACCCCAATCGCTTTTATTCTTCACTCTTGTCCTCTTCTGCTTTTGGGTTTTTTTTTTTTTTTCAGGGTGACTGGCACGGTGGGGGGAGAAGCAGCGGCCAGAGGTTCCCACCCCCCAAAAAATCCCCAAACCAGCAAAATCACAAGGGGGAGGGGGGAAGGAAAAGAGACAGAGCCGGTCTCTCCTCTTCCTTTCCCTGCCTGGGCCTTTGGCGAGCAGCCTGCACATACGGGAGAATCCAGAGGCAGTGGCTGCTGCTTTCTCTTCCTCCTGTGTTTGCCCAGGGCCGCTCCACTGGCGGAGGCCTGCAGGTCTTTTGTTGTTTTGGCGGCAGTGTGAGGGGGCCAATAGAGGTGTTTTGGGGGGGGGGGGGCAGTTTTTGCCGCTTCCAAATTTTGCCACCTGAAGCGGCCGCCTCACCCTGCCTCATTATAGAACCACCCCTGCTTGAAGGGGATTTCTGGATTTCCTTAATGAATATACATGATATATAGCTGCATTCACCACCCCCAATGTATGTAAATTGGTCTCATACATATTCATTAGGGGTATCCTAAAAACCCTATGTGGTCCTTGAAGGCTCCCCCCCTGCTCTATGGTGATACCTGCTGGCTAGGAACACAAGCATACTTGTGCCATACTTCATGAGGAGATGCAATTTATGCCTCTTGGTCAAGGGTTGCTTCAAGGGTTGGTTCGGAGAGTGAGGAAAAACCATTACAATTGTGAACGATGGATCATGGCACTTAAGAAGGCAGCCAGAGCTGGAAGCACCACACGGAGCAGTAAAACACTGGTGGGAACAAAATGAATGGATAAAACCAAAAGCTATTACTAAACGCAAAATCTTATCTCGACTCTTTAAGTATAGCCAAGTGTAAAACAGCAGAAAGTGATGCTGGGCTGGCGAGTTTTCATGTTAAAATGCTTCCTCTGTTCAGAAACGTTAAGCTTGAGGCCTCCTTCTTTAAAAATTGTCCCAGGTTGCTGTGGGTTTCTCTCTTGTAAGGAATGTGTACCAATGCTTCACTAGGCATTCTCCCTTAATCTGTTTGTGTAATCATTTTCTACACAAGATGTTCATTGTGTACTGAGGTTATCTGTCCAGGGAGCAGTGTGTGCTGCAAGCATTCCATTCCATGGGTTTTCAGTAATTGTTGTTCTTTCTCGGTAGGTATGGAATCTGTAGTTTGGTAGAGGTTCATTGTTTGGAGTATTCATGGTATATACTGTTGTATGTGAAATGTTCAAATTGTGAGACACCAAATAGGTTGTTATGGGAGAGGTATCACAAAGTTATTTGTGTTTGTTATTGAGGGGACCACTACGAATGCAACAGACATTGAGTAAAGCAGTTTCTTATTTCGGAATATCCTGTGGCTGATTCTATGGGGTTAGTTGCAAAGAAGAACATAAGAACATGCCATACTGGGTCAGACCAAGGGTCCATCAAGCCCAGCATCCTGTTTCCAACAGTGGCCAATCCAGGCCATAAGAACCTGGCAGGTACCCAAAAACTAAGTCTATTCCATGTTACAGTTGCTAGTAATAGCAGTAGCTATTTTCTAAGTCATCTTAATTAATAGCAGGTAATGGACTTCTCCTCCAAGAACTTATCCAATCCTTTTTTAAAAGCCAGAGATCAAGTGGGATTTGTGACTCATTGCACCAGGAAGTAAATTGTGCAGACCAGTTGGGCCTTACAGGCCGTATTTGCTGTTATGGGCTCTGTGTCTGCATTAATTTGTTGAGTACATTTCAGGCCATCTGTGTCATCCTGCTCGTATGACAATGAATCCACAGAGCAGCTGGATACACCACTGACCTGGTAGAAAAACTCAGTCATATAGATCTAGGCAGTGGCAATTTTTTGGGAAAAAAAAAAGGTACTAGGAGAGAATCAGCAGCTGCTTTGCACCATTTATTCCAGCTGTGATGAGGGAAAAGGAAATAAGTTCAAAAGATTTCAGGTCAATGATCTGGCAGAGAATCACCACTGGCGCTATGCTTTCAGATGGAATCTAACTTATGTCAGTGGCTGTTATGTGGTCATATAAAACAAGCTGAAATCTAATTGATGACGTGTTCTTATTACTAAAGTTACTCTTGGTTAGCCCCGTCTGGTACTTAAGGTTTGAATTTCAACAGAGTGTCTGAGGGGTGAGTAAGTGGACTTGGATAGTTCCCACTCTTTACAATACAAAGTTGAAACACATTCGTAAGGCAGCCTGGGGAACCTTCTAAGCAGGGATTCCCAAACCTGTCCTAGTGACCCCATAGCTAGTTGGAGGGAGGGAGGAGGAATAGCCTAGTGGTTAGTGGACTACGAACCAGGGTTCAAGTCCCAGTGTTGCTCCTTGTGAGCCCTCTGGGGATAGGGAAATACCTACAGTACCTGAATGTAAACCAATGTGATATCTCTCAAATGTCGGTATATAAAAAATAATAAATAAAATTTCAGGATATCCACAATGTATGTGCTTGGGATACATTTCATATATTAGAGACCCTGTATGTGCAAATTATTCTCATGCGTATTCATTGTGGATATCCTGAAAATCTGTCTGGCGGTGGGATCCCCAGAAGAATTTTGGGAAGCCCTTCGTCTACTGCCCCAATTCATCTGTATCTTCTCTTTGAATAAAGGGACATCTGAAGTTTCCAGTGTAGTTACAAATGTCTGAGATTAGAAAGAGGCTCTGGATTGAATATAGTTAACCTGGTCTAGGACACTTTGCAGCAGGACTGCAGCATAAATATCTATTTTGTTTATTCATGATGCGCTCCTGAATTTATTGTATGATATACATCATATACTACTTACTTATATTGCATCTTCACTGTACACAAGATCGTTTAACCAGTCTTTGGTGTGCAAAATTACTGAGCTCTGCAAATGATTGAATATCTGGAGATACTATTCTTTATGATGCTATGTCAACAAGCAGCATGAATTAGCATGGGTGACATCATCTAACAGCGCCAACATGGACCCAGCTTTTAGTGCTCAGTTAAAGCCTTGTTAAGCATGTGCAGGAATTTCCACGTGCACATGTTGCCTCGTGAGCTCCTCAGTCTTTCTTCATCCGAGCTATCACACATATGTGTTCCCAGTCTGTCTCTTCTATCTTGCCTTTTGGCTTATTTCTGGCTGTTTTGTACCTTGTTGCAATTTTTTCTTGCTGCTGCCTCAACAGCCCCTCAAAAGAACTTTTAAGTTTTAAGAAAAAAAGTTCAGAAGATTATGGAGAAGCCTAAGATCAAGAAGACCACGATCAGTGGTTTTAAGATCTGCATATATGAGAACCGGATATCCATTACAGATTTTCATTCAGTTTTCTTCTATCACTGTTTGGGCCCGGATCATGATGCCTCCTACTTCTACAGTTGTTGTAGGATGTCTCCAAGGGCACAGCAGCACCATGCCTGTGGCAGCCATTGCCAGGTAGAAGCTTGGCTTTACGGTATGAAGAGAGAGCAATGGAGCTGCTCCTCATTTCAGAGCAAGGCATCAATGGACTCCAGGCACAGAAAGTCAAGATGGAATGCCTCTCTCTCCTTATCCTGCAAGTCTGGGAATGCTCCCCCCACCCTTTGGTGCCGATTCCCGGATCCATCATAGGTCGGGGTTGACCATGATGGAGAAGATTAAGGTGCTGGGTGTAGTACAGAGAAGGGCACCCAGAGGCACCTGTGGGACTGTTGCCTTTGGCACCTGCATCTGCCAGATTGGAACTGTCTTTGATTCTCAGAAGGGAGGTTGCCTCATTGACACATGAACCATCATCTTTCATGGCGTTGAAGATCCTCATGGTGCCGGGCCACCTATTCTACTCGGACTTGACACAGTCCATAGTATTTTCTATTTCCTCAGCATGGAACACCTCCTTGGTGCAGCCTACTAAGGCTTCAGTTTTGTTGGTGGGGAGTGCCTTGGCACTTAAGCGCTGGAGTCCTGTTATGGCACAGAAAGAAATATTATTGGTGTCTTTGATCAGACCTGGCACCGGTGTTAGTGAGAGATATTGATGCAACTGACATGAAGTGTGTAGGGGCCAATCTCTTTTTCTGCTACAGTTATGGCTCCAAGCTCCCATTCAGCATCCCTGCCATCAGCAGCCCTTAGTGAGGATGAACTGATTTGAATTTCTAAAGGTGATATCTCTTTTTCAAATCCTATGCTAATGTGCCCTCAGCTGAGGGAGCTAGTGAAGAATTTCCTTTCTTCCTTAAGTCCTAAGGACAAGAGAGGAAGTTTGGAACTTCTTCAGCCCAAGATGGAGGAATTTTTCCCACATAGCAGGGCTGCTCAAATAGACTCAGACTTCACCATAGGAGCTCCAAGCAATGAAAACAAACCCCTCCCTGAAGTGGTAGATTTTCCCCTCCAGGGTAGTGGGGTCAATCCATTTTGAGTTCCTTCTGGAAGTTTCCCCTTCAGACCAATTGAGGTTGCCCTCCTCACCATTGGGGGTTCATGGCTCAGCATGTCCATGTGGTCAGGGGAGGAGGAAGATTTAACGCAGATCCCTTCAGACCCCCTTACTGGAATTGCCCCAGCATACTTCTCCTCTGGAAGACTTCTGCTACTCATGTTTCCTTCATAAGCTGGTGAAGACAGTGTCAGGAAGTAAGAAGACCTGATAGCAGATGTTTTTGAGCTTCTTCAGTTTCTTCAACCTTCAGCGGCCTCTACATTCATTCCATGCACAGACTTCAGAACAACCTACAATTTAGGATGTGGCAGTCGCCAATATCATTCCTTCCAGTGGCCCAAAAGCTTGACCTTTATTAGGGTGCATGCCTTCCCAGGTTTTTTGGAGGGGGGGTGTCAGAAATCACACCATTCTGTAGTGGTGGAATTGGTGTTGAAGCCTGTGAAGCACACTCATGATCACTCTAACATGCCTCCTGAGAAGGACCTTAAAGTGTTGGATTTGTATGGAAAAAGGGGTCTTCTAAGTATCCATATTTAACACTCTGATCGTGTGCAAATACTGCACCATGTACATGGTACAGTATTTGCACAAATATGTGCAGAAACTGAAACCTTTGATGGAATCATCAGACTCAGCATAGATGGACTTCTGTCAAGCAGTGGAGGACAGAGGAATGCAAGAAACATCTGGTATGTTCTGCATATGAATCTTCTGCTATTGGGGCCAGGCTTTGGCAGCTTCCATAGGGGCTTGAAGGCTCATGTGGTTGAGAGTGAGTGGTCATCATGAAGATGTGCACAACCATCTGGAAGATATTTCCTGTACAGGGGCCAATTTGGAAAATAATGAAAAGGATGGTGGCTTTGATTAAGCAGCATCAATCTACCCTACAGTTGTCACCAGCAATATTGGGAGACTAGCTGCCCAAGCTTGCCAATAGAACTTCTTGTACTTCTTCCAAAGATGTTCCTTCTGTCCTGTTCAATAACATTGAGCTCCTCCCATTTTTCAGCAGCTGCCTGCTAAAGGTTAGCAGAAATGCAGGAATCAGCCAAAGGCCTAGTCACAGCCTAAGCCCAGGATAAGTTTTGGACATCTTCCGCATCCTTTCTTCTGAAATGGATCAATGTCACCAAGGACCAGTAGGTCCTGAAAATTGTGGAGTATGACTAACAATTACATTTTTCTCACTCTCATCTGACTTATTGGATTTCAGTCTTCAACTCCAACTCTGAGCCTTTTCATTCTAGCCAGCTGCAGCTGGAGGTAAATTCACTCCTTCAAAAGGCATTCAAGCAGATCCCTTCACAGCACTGTGATCAGGGATTGTATACCCAGTATTTCTTAATCTCTATGAAGTCAAGGGAATTGCAGCAGATACTGGACTTGCAGAATTTGAATAAGTCGCTGATCTAGGAGGTTTCTCCTTTTATTCAACAAAGGGATTAGATGTGTGCTTTGAAAGATGCTTACATGCACAATTCCGTTCACCCCGCCCATTGGTAGTTCCTCAAATTTGTGATGAAGGATGTTTACCACTAGTACAAGTTTCTTCCCTTTGGCCTTGTTTCAGCCCTGAGGGTGTTCACAAAATGCCATGTGGTAATAGTGGCAGAGCTTCATAGTCAGGGAATCTGCATATTCCCATATTTGGATGGTTGATTGGTGATAGGTCAGTTTCTATTAGGAGTTCTGATCTATCTGTCTTCTCCAGTTGTTGGGTTCCTGTGGATAAACTTGCTTCAAGAGAAAGTATTTCTCTCTGTTGAAAGAGCAACATTACTGATGGGCCTAGTATTGTCTTTTCTACAGCAAGACCCAGAAGGCCCTTATTTATTTATTTATTTATTTTATTCCAACAATTTCGATACAGTAAGGAGACCCTTACTAAGTGGATTGCAGACAGAATAAAATCAATTAAAATACAAATCAATGTAACATATAACAAATCAATGTAACATATAGCATCTTCAAATAAACATTCCATGCTGTTGCTAGACAAAAGACAAAGCTAACTTCAGGAGATTACAGTCTGTTGAATATCAAAGCTTTCAGCTGTTTCTGAAAGATAGTACATTTCTCAATGGCTCTTATGGAATCGGGCAAGGTGTTCCATAGAATGGGACCAATCACTTGGAAAGCACGATTATGTGTCTCTACTAAATGGGCTGCCCTTAGGGCCTATTTATTTAATTTAATTTATTTATTTATTTAATATTTTTTATATGCCGACATTCATAGGTACATCATGTCGGCTTACATCGAACATTGTTAACAATAAAAGACAAAGTTACATGGAACAGGGCATGTAATTTTTTAATGGAGATACATAATCATGTCCCTTCAGGACAAAGCGAGATTACTCCACATCTCCAATTCCTTTAGGGATGTCTCGGAGTCTCAACAAATAAAAATGGCAGCAGGTTCTGCCATCACTGTCCCTCATGGCATGGAAGTTGAGTGCCTAGTAGTTTCCTCCTTACTCTTTCTGAAGAAGGAGGAGGATGGGCTAATTTTGGCTAGAAAGCCTTCAGCCATAAGATTCTACAGTTTCAAGTGGCAAAGGTTTACTTGTTGTGGACCAGACAGCTAAATTCCTTCTCCTGTGGTCTGAAGGACTTATTTCAGTATCTGTTCTTCCTCTTGTTCTTAGCACCTCTTCAGTTAAGATTCATCTCAACACCATTGCGGCGTATCTCTAGGCTACAATTTCTTTCCACCCTTTAGTTTCAAAGGTCATGAAAGGTCTTTGGCATTCTAAGATAAAAGGTCAGTAAACTTCCAGTGCCTTGGATCTCAATTTGTCCTTGTTCATATCACGAAACCTCTCTTTGAAGCTCTCAAGTTGAATTTGAAAGATATCTCACCTGGAAAGTGTTGTTTCTTGTTGCTGTCCCTTCAGCATGAGCAAAATACAGGCTCTAATTTCCTGTTTGCCATATTTGCAGTTTTTTCTACCTGAGTTTCTTCCAAGGGTATTGTATGTATTCCATGTTAATCAAACTATCATGTTGTCTGCTTTCTTTCTGAGACTGCATATGCGTAGAGAGCAGGCTCTTCATTTCTTGGACTGTAAGGGAGCATTCATCCTCACCATCAATCTTCTCAAATGTTCATGTCCTTTGATCCCAGTAGATTGGGAAGGGTAGTTGCCATAAGAACTCTGTCTAATTGACTGCCATATTGTATTGTGCCCTGTTGTATGCTGTCTAGTTTACAGCTTACAGACTATGTCAAAGCTCATCAAATGAAAGCCATAGCAACTCCAGTAGCTCATCTTAGAGCCATTTCAGTTGAAGACATATTGAAAGCTGCTACTTGATTATCAGTTATCTTGACATCTTCATACTGTTTTGACAGCGTATCTTGAGGGGCTGGTAACTTTGGACAAGCGGTTTTGCATAGCCTGCTCTTCCAGTAGTCCACTCTCCACTGGTGGGGTCTGGGTTGCCCGTTTTAGTAGTTGCTCTGCAATGCAACTCTCAGCTTGGACTCCCCACACCTTATTGCTGATCCCATGCCTACTTGTCGATGGAAAAAGCATGTTTGCTTACCCGAAAACAGAGTTCTCTATGCTATACTTAATATCTGCTCGCCTCCTGGGAGAGGTGACTACCTCATTAAAGCTTAAGCTCTGGAAAACTGAAGGGCTCATGAGGGAGTGTACACACTCCGAAACTCTCGTGAATGCTTAGTAAGATTTTTATTGAGCTATGAGACTGGTTCCATGTTGGCAGTGTCAGATGAATGCACTCATGCAATATGGCTAACTCATCCTGCTATCTATGGTGAACCCTGTTTACAGGTAAGTGAACGCTGCATTTTAAAATGTTGTACATTGATTCAGATGACTTTGGCTGGAGAGGAAGCCTAAAAAGTATATAAATAAATAATGACCTTGCAGGCCTGTGACTTTTTTTTTTAACAACTGAAAAGTAAAGATTCAGATTTGTCTTGGGGATAACCCCTCTCCAAGAGAGAGGGGGTTATCTCTCATTCCTGTGTGTGATTTTTTGCCCATCTCAAAATCTTGCAGAATTGATGCCATGCTTACTCCAATCTTAAGCAACATATAACCTTGAGTTTTGGTACAGTTTGAGGTCATTAAGTGCAGAGGAATTAAATTCAGGGATCTCTATGTTTCACAGCTTGGTGTTCTAACTCTAGACTGCTTTGCAAGCTTCATTGTTATGGTTTCATCAGCTATATGTATAACATATATTAGTCCTGGGGGAATTCTGCGCAGAATTGCCATTTTCTGCACAGAATTTGGCGAAGATGGAGGAGGCCCAGGCGTGCTGCGAGCAGAATTTGTCCTGTTCTCGGTGAAGATTAAGGCCCCAGCATGCCATGAGCAGAGCACGGCCTGCTCGCGGTGAAGATGAAGGTCCTGGCGAAGATGGAGCAGGCCCTGGTGAGAGTGAGTGTGTGCAGAGGTGTGTGTGTGTATGTGTGTAAATCTGCAAGCCTTGGGGGGTGAGAGAGCGCATGTGTGAGAGTGCATGAGTGAGGGTACCAGAAAGAGGGAACCTATATGTCAACACTATGTAAATAATTTATTCCTCTCATTGTTATTGTTTAAATTATTCCTTCTACTCTTTCTTCTCCTTGTTCCAATTTCCCCTGTTTTATTGTAACTTACTTCTTTGCCTCTCAACACCTGTTTATTGTTCAAAGTTATCACTCCCCCTGTTTCCTGTAAGCCAGCATGATGTGATTGTATCATGAATGCCGGTATAAAAAAGCTCTAAATAAATAAATAAATATGAGGAGATTGTGAAGGAGTGTGTATATGTGTGAGAGATTGGGAGCTGGTGTGTGTGAAAAAGGGATTGTATGTATGTAAGGGTGCTAGCCTGTGTGAAGGGATTGTGTATGTGTGAGAGAGACATAGGTAGCCTGCGTAAGGGTGTATGCGTGAGAGAGAGAGAGAGCCTGTATGAGGGTGTGTATGTGTGCGAGAGAGAGAGAAGCCTGTATGAGGGGGTGTGTGTGTGAGACAGTGAGTTAGCCTGTATGAGGGGGTGTGAATATGCACTAGAGAGAGGGAGCCTGTGTGTGTGAGAGAGAGAGGAAGCCTCTTTGAGGGCCAGTACTGAGAGAGGAGTCAAACTCTGGGAGTGGAGATAGAGTGGAAGAGGTTGAGCCGGGGGAGGGGGAGAGTTACTGGTAAGAGGAGGAGTTGGGGGCCTGAGAGGGCAAAGTGGCCAGGGGAGTAGGGAGAGTGAGTGGAAGGGACACTCTTACAGTGAATTTCTAGGGAAACTCTGCTCAAAATATTTAAAATTTTGCATCTTTAAGTAATAACTTTTTTCTGTATTACATTTTAAATTAATTACTTAGACTCAAGTATATTGTGTTATTTTGACCAATATAAAGTAGGCAGAATTTTGCAGAATTTTAAGTTTTTTTGCACAGAACCCCGTAAGATATATATATATATGTATATATATATATATATATATATATATATATATATATATATATATAATGCTGCTCCATGGGCATTTGCAGATATGTATATTTACTGGTAGAGTTTGAAGGTTAAGAAAGCAATCATCTGATTCAACCTGTACGTTCAGCTTGCAAACACCTCTTAAAGCAGAAGGCCTTTACACTAGTGTTATGCCTGTTTAATACAGAATCATTGTAAGATTGGGAAAGAAACCAGGGCCTGTTCGTTGGACTCTGTACCTCCATTTTACATTTTCTCCTTGTACAGAAAAGATTTTTAAAAAGCCAGGATCTTGTACAGGGAGGTGCAATATATTTTCTGCATGGCCCAGTAACCTGCTTGGGATGTAGTGTGACAGTCCCTGTGGTGTGTGTGTTTGCCTGTCAACCTTCCCTGTTCCCTTCCTTTGTTTTAATCAATGCATAGACAGAAATCCCTTTTTTTTTTTGGCTTGGCAGTCTTCGGATGGACCTTGGGCTGGGGTTTGGTTGGCTTTGATTTATTCTAGTAATAAGCGCGTGTGCATGCGTGCTGCTGTACAGTGTGCGAGTAAGTGAAAAGGTCATGTTTCCTGAGCCAAACACTCGGTCAACAGATAAATTATTAGAGGCAAACACTTTTGAAGTCTGGGAACCAGAACCACGGGTTGCTGTGTCCTAACACACTCCAAAGCCGGCTCTGATGTTTTTTTAGAGTGCAGTGCATCACGTATATCTTGGCTATGGATCTCACCTTTCTTGTTGCCCATCGAAGAAGTTGTGAGCTTCTTTTAACTGAGCGCAACTCTTTATTCCAAGTTTTGAAATGCTCAGACTGCTGTGGAATTAGATGTAGAAGGATTTGAGCTTTAAAACAATAGATGGCTTGCATTTATATCAGATCTTTTGGTACATTTTAAATAGTAAGGATCCTAGTGCTAGGGGCAAAATTCAGTCAGTTGCTGAGCCCTGAGAACCTGGGGAGTTTCTCTTATAAAATGTGCTAAAACGTATGCAGGTCCAAAGGTACCGGCCTATACTTGCAACTGCTGTATCTGCAGGCGGATGTGTTTGCTGAATAAAATACCCATACGTATCTGAAAATTTGTTATACATGTGTACTCGCACCCTCCTGACCTCAAGTTCTTCCAGGAACTGCCATTTTTTATGTTATGCTTCTGGAGGAACATTGTTTGGGCGCAGGTCAGGGGAGGGAGATATGCATGTATAACTAAGTATATTCGGTGGAACACGTAACCAGATAAGTTCTGCTGAATATTCAGCTAAAGTTATCCAAGTCACTTTAGCCCGATGTCTTTGCCACTTGCTGGTTTACTGAATATTGACTTAGGTATGCATAAGTGGTGATGATTTTGGTAATTTAAAATGTTGTTTTCCAGTGTGTTTTATGTATATTTCTGTGTAAATTTGTCAGTGTGAATATATATATATTATCCTTTGAATTTGTTTTACAGTTTTTTTTTTAAACTATAATTGTTTAAACTTGTTTCATTTTTGCTTAAGTTGTATCTCACTTTGAGTGCATGGAACAGAATGACGTGAGAAATGGATCTAAATATATGAAATGGATCTAAATATATGAAATGTGCTGATAGCCAATTCCTAGGTAACAGAGAAACTTAACATAGTAACATAGTAATGACAACAGAAACAGACCAAAATGGTCCATCTATTCCGCCCAGCAAGCCTCCCAAGGTAGTAACTGCCGCTCCGTGCCGGTTAAGCTTTTTTATTTATTCCCATCCTCTAGCCTTTTAGGGATCCACAGTGTTTATCCCATGCCCCTTTGAAATCCTTCACAGTTTTAGTCTTCACCACTTCCTCCGGAAGGGCATTCTAGGCATCCACCTCTTTCTCTGTGAAGCAAGTGAGCAGGATTCCAAACAAAAGTCTGTTTATTTGCATAAATAAAGTTATTTACAGCATCCAGTCCACAGGAGATTTCACGGTAAGCGTTCTTCCAGCAAAACTGTGACACAGAAACAGCACCATTCATACATTACGCCCTAAGAACTGAGTGACTGGGAAATATGGAGTATTCAAACTCCCTGGAGCTTTAGGAGTAATTACAGCAGTGCTGGCTGATTCCCCTGCTTGCATGAGCTGATGAGTTTTGTTAGCCTTCCATCTTCCATAAAGTCCAGTCACTAGCTCTCCCCTGCACTTTACCCAAGTCCGACCAATAAGGTATTACTCACAGGTCTTTAGGCAGTCACCACTAGGACTTCCTGGAAAAAAAAGAGGAGATATTAAAAGGCAATGTGTGATCTTTTTAGGGGTTTGAATAGTCCTTGCCTAGGAGTAGGCTAGAAAGCTTGGATCTTCCCTACTGAGCAAGAGCTAACTTGGTGTGCTGGTAACTCCATCACTGCCTGCTCTCCCGCGGACTTTACTGTATCAGCCCGAAAGTCTCTTAGTCACTTTGGAAGCATTCCTTATTTACACTGAAATTTCTTCTTCTCCCATTTACTAATTTCCTCAGATTATGTAGATTGACATTAGTTCAATCCCCTTTCACCTCCCAATTCTTAAATCTTCCCACTGAAAGTGGTTAGAAAGTGTACAGTCCCAATACTTAATCAGAACTTAGTCCCAGATTTAATCTCTTCCAAGAAATCCTGTAGACATCCTTTACCTCCTCAGACAGCACCAGAGGGCTGCTTCACTCCCTTTCCTGATTCTGTTCACTCCTTAGGCAGCGCCCGGTGGGCACTGCTCACCCCTTATGTAAGACTTCCCTCAATAGCAACAAAGTTCTTCTTACCTTTGTTATGTCTTCTTTGTGTCTCCTGGCCGTGCATTTTACTGGGATCCCTTGCTTTAGATGGAATTTCTAACATCTCTGTATCTTTCCAGATGAAAGACTTTGCTCTTCCAAAGGTTGGGTATAATGACTCCCAGGTATCATGGGTTATGAGATCCAAGTGGAAAAAATATTATAATGAATCCAAAAAGGGGAAAAAATCAAGCAAGAACAGAGGAGATAGTGCAAAAAGACAGTTACAGCGAAAATATTATTCCTCTGCATCGGGTCACTAGTCAGCCTAAATCCTCTGGAGGAGAGAGAAAAGACTGCCAGAATCTTCCCTTACACATGATCTAACCTTACACAGCAGATGCCCCAAGGCTCTCACAGGGAATGCTCAAAAATTGGTGTAAGAGAGTCCAAAACAAGCTTAAAGACTGAAATAGGCGAGTCAGCAGAGGCTGGCTCCTAAATGGGAAAACTTCCTTACTTCTTTCTTATAAATTAGGAAAACTTAAAGCAGGAGACAGAGAGCAACCTGTTAACTCAAGTTCCAAACTAAAAATCCACAGCGAACACAGGTGCGTTGGGATGACCATCTTCATGTTCCCACATGGGAGAGCAAAACCCAGATCTGATGGTACACTCCTGCAGTAAGGAGAAACCAAAGGTCCCTTACACCAGTGTCTGTGGGGTTGTGACAGGGAGGCTACATAGATGGGCCTGGAGATTTTACCAGCTGACAGTTTGTAGGTCTAGCATGATCTTAAATGATCCATCATTCTTGTAGCATCCCCTTATTAAAATTGGGGTTGTTTATTTCAGTTTAATTTTGAAGAAAACCTCAATTGATTTGACTAAATTCATCCCTGCAAGACCAGACTAGCTTGGGACGGTCCTTGTTTTTTTCTCACATCAGAAAGATATCACTATGGGATTATGATTGTTTTAAAGGTTTCTTTTTAAATCTATCATTATAGCAAAAAAAAAAACCCAATCCCTAGAATTAGTCTGTCCCGGCAAAGGAACTGAGACTGTCAGCATCTTGCATGCTCAAGGATGACTGTGTTTGTGAGACTGAAGATCTTGAGACTTCATGTTGGCCTTACACATAGCAGGCTAAGTTAACGCACGTTTCATTTACAACAAAGAGAAAGCACAGATCAAATTTGCACATGTAGTGAAAACAATTATAAGAGATAATTGTATATACCTTGCAGACAAGAGCTCCCCTAAGTGAAGCTTTCTTTCCTTTTTGTGTTTAATTACTATTATTTTTTCAGCCTGGCAGTCTTTGCCCTAGGGTTAGAGACTATAGCTCCCTCTGGAGCCCGCTGTGCGTACACTCCAGGTCTGGCCAGTAGGTGTCACCATTCTGCAAAGATTGGACCCTGTCCCCACCCCCACCCCCAGCCTCTGCAGCTTCCTCTACCCCTGTAAGCTTGGGAATTGAATCCAGGACTTGCACAGGGCAGTGCTCAGCATTTGCTGCTGTGCCATTGGGCTGGTGCGCATGCAGATCGAAAAATGGGAAGGGGAGGAGTTAAGATGGTAGCGTACGTGGTCATATGCCATTTACCTCTTTCTTTGTTGTCTCGATAATTTGTCCAGTATGCCACTCAAGAGGAAGGGGGAGTCTGTAGACATAGACATACCCCTCTGAGGGTGCGAGTCATGGGAGTTGGTCCCCACTGTTGATTCCAGGCGAGAATGATCACCATGGGGAAGAGGTTTCTTTGAGCCCCGCCTCGACTGTATACTGCCGATGTGGCCTGAGGCACCTGGAACTTCGGCGCGGTGCTTGGCATGTCTGGATGACGTTGCACCACAGGACCCTGCAGGAGGAGCCAGAGCCGTGTTTCTGCTGGCTGCAAGATTCAGTGGCCATTGCCTGGCAGCGTTAGTCCCTGGTTGCGGCAGTTCAGAATTTAAAAAGAATTCTTTTAAAATGTATAGCTTTTTTTTTTGTAAATTACATTTTCTGGAGGGTGTAGACATTTGTGGCAATGGACTAAAATAGAAATTTAATGGCCCATGCTGATAAATTAGATTGTCTTTTATTATATATTGCTGTCATCATTTTGTGTGTTTGATAGCCAAATATGTAGGCGGTGATGCTCTTTTATAATAAGACATGTATTAACCCCTTTCCAGTCCACCCCGAATATATTCGTCAGTGAGCCTAATGTATTGTGCAGTCTTCCCCGAATATATATGTCCGTGGAAATATAGAAGGATGTAATACCAGACAATACCAAAAGGTTTTCACGTCCTGAAAGGGATTAATATGTTATAAAGCACTTCTGAATTTCATTTGCAGTTGCTTTGTAGTAGATTGGAATTTGTTTCAATTTAAATAACACCATGGGGAACAATTTCTTCCACCCCCCACCCCCCAATAATGGGACAATCCAACTAGAACTGCAAATGGGAAGGAAAGTCAACAAATCAAGCATTTTGATTGGCTGAATGTCCATCCCTGGCACTTTATAATTTCTTGCAGCTGACCTTGCATCTCGTTTGGGATTTCTAATTTAAAGTATGGGTGGTTGTCTCACAGTAGATCTGGTTGAGTGTAGTAACTTGATGCTTCCATAGGCCATTTGGTTTAGTATTTGTAGATATTTACATGTTTCTACCGTAGGAGATCGGCCTCCTGATTTTTAATAGAAATGGGCTTCCCAGGAGCTATTGTTACAAGGGCATCTGGTCAGATTAGTAAAATACATTTGTATTTTGCATTAGTTTCAAGCTTAGCCACTTGAATCCTTTGGTATTTTATATCCTAAATAGTGTATTTTTACATGTCTTTAGGCCATTCAAGTTAATTGAAAGCCAACGTAAGTGTTATCATCATGTTTTTAAATAGATGTCACATACCTTATCCATGGCAGCTTTAAACAAAAAAAGTTAGTGAAAGACACTATGCCAGTGAATGAATAAAACCAAAATAAAAAGAAAGATGAATTTCACCTTTTCCTTTCCATCTTTTCTTTCCGCTCATGGGTGCCCTTTAATGTTTATTGGCTCAGCCATTTCCTCCGGCTCCTTTGGACTTCCAGCTCGGTTGGAACACTTTTTGCTGAGGATACAGTTACCCAGGAGACTTTATTCAAAGTTTAGCCAGGGTTCCCCCTGCCACTCCCCACCTTTAAGTCTCTCCTCAGGCCTGTCTAGTCATTGCAAGGATAGTTTGACTGCTAGAGCCAGGCCTCATTTTCCTCTGGGATCCTGACCATCAGGCAAATGGCTGAAACTCCCTCCCCTCCTTGGTGCAGGAGCCTCTGCTGTATCCCCAGCCCCAGCTAACCAGGGACCAGAGCTGGGAATCAAACCCATCTCCCTCTGCCTGGCAGCACTGCCACCAAGCCGTCGTACTGTGCTTCAAGGAGGCTGTTTGAAAAGAGATGCCTGTCTTATTTATGAACTCACTGCTACTTGATGACCCAGATGTACTTAGGAAGATCGTTCCAATATACTAAACATTACAAACAATAATTCTGCTTTTTCCCCCCCTCTCCTGCTCAATACAATATTGGACTAATTCTTTGAGAGAAATCCGCTTTTATGTGATTGTCGATGGCATTAAAAAAAAAAAAAAAAAAAAAGCCCATGCATTTAAGTATTTCTTCCAGTGCGCAGCACTAATTGGGATCTGCCTTCACTAATGTGAGCATCCTGACAGGAGCCAGGGTGTGGCAGGAGTAGATCAGCATGGTATAGGTCCAGCCCTGCTAGGAGAAAGGGACTATTAAAAGAGGCTTAGGTTTCAGAACTGTCCTCACTGAGTACTGCTCTCAGGGATACTGGGCAAATCAGGGGGTGGGCTGGAGGGGGAATAAAATTAAAAAAAAAAAAAAAAAAAAAAAAAAAAGGGAATGATGAACTTGTGCAAATGGTTGACTGGCATGTTGCCATGTATTGTTCAGCAGCTGTTTATATACATAAGCTAAAAGGGAGCCTGGCCCACATTTTTCACTTTGAAACGAAGAGTGTATGCGTGTGCTTTCTGTGCAGGCCTCACCTGAACCAGCAGGCGCCCAGTTTGCTCCAAAGTTGTTTCTCTCATCCCCGATCATCATTGGCTGACGACGCAAGACACTGCTTCCAGCTGGCAGGGCTGCTGTGACCTCTCTTCTGCTGAATCCTTCAGCTGGCTGTGCCTGCAGACACTTGCCCTCAAACACGTTCAGGATGTGTCCAGGCTCCAAGGTCATAAGTCCTGATGCCCTTCCGCCAGTAGAGCTTTGGAGGCCACCTAATCTTTTAAACAGAGGATTCCACATGGTGATTTTTGTGCAGGTGGCAAAGGAAGCGGGGCTGCCAGTTGCGTATGCAAAGGAGAAAAATAGGTTTGTTCTTTTTTCATGAAAGCATTGAACGTAAGGATCCTAGGAATTAAGGATCCAGACAGTGGTAGTGCTGTGCAGGAGGGGTTGGCTTCTTCCAAGTTCGAATCGCCTTTCAGCCTGAATTTAGTTCTTGATGCAGATGTTAATTAGATGAGGAGCCTGGTGCATCAAAGAGTCCTGAATTGTTCAAAAGGACTGTTATCAGTTCTCATTTTAGTACTTGCCAAAGCTGGGTCAGGTTGACACCAAAATTTTAAAAGTAGGAGTTGGACCAGAAAATGTAAGGTCCATCTGTTTGTAGTTTGTTGTTTTTTTTTTCACAAATCCTAATGGCTTTGATTCTTAGCTGCAACCTTCAGTGGGCCAGTGGAGATCCATATAAACCCATGACCCTAGGAAACCAAGGACTTCTTCATTCACATTTTCCCTTTCACGACCAGTATGGGAGGGACGCCTTGATCATTCAGCACAGGTTTAACTCTCGAGACCTCAGAATTCTGCCTCAGTCTGGGCACACGGGTCAGAGACTGGAGCCCACCTGTGTGGAGACATGACCTGCCCACGCTGTAATTCTGCCAAAGTTCGTTTCGGCTTGGGCAGTTGAAGAAAACAATCCCTCAGTTAGTGGCAGTAGAAATAATAATTTGGATCTATGGGAATGCATTTCTACCAAGCAGAGTGTTTCCTGATACGCATTTGTCGGTTCCACCAATGTCCGCTGCTGACATTGCCAGCACCCTCTTCTCCCGCCTTTCAAGGGAATCAACAGAATGAATACGACCATCATGGTTTTTTTTTTTTTTTTTTTTTAAATCTTTTTCCACAGGTTAACTGTTATGTATCTGCCCTTATTTGCCATATAAACATTCCCTAGTATAGGATATATAAAATCCCAGCACAGATGGAGTAATGAAGTGGAAGCTCACTGTTTACATTATATTTGAATGAACAGACTTGGGTGTAAATCTTTTTATTTTTTTTTTTCCCTTGGGGTATTTCAGACTTCTAATTCAGGCATGAAAACTGTTAGAACTGTAGCCTGTGGGATGGCTCCAGAAATCTTACTGCTGTTAGTTGGGGAGCCCTGCATCAGTCACCGGTGCCAGTTCCTCATTGATCTGGGCCTATGGCAGATTCCACAGGCGCACCGGGCAGCCCGTTGGTAGCGTTTCTGCCTGGAAGAATTCTGAGGAGTGGTAATTACAGCCAGCTCGGTGGGGAGCTTTTCATTGCTCTGCTTTGTAAGTGCAAATGAGCTGTGTTTGATGCTTGCCTGTGTATTGGAGGGCCTAGAAGAGATTTCTTATCCCCCCATCCCCCTCCCCCCCCATTAATTCTGTTGCTTAAAATGGTATTTGATAGAGAAATAGTACCTCAACTTATTTCAGCAGTGTTAACATATAATCTGCTTTACCTGAGTTTGGAGTTTTGTTACTTTGAAACAGTTTAGCCTGCTTAAAACTGTTTTGTGGGATGAGTAGATGAGGTGTAATTTAGGGGTATTCAAGCTGTAAGGCCAGTCTTTTGTGTGAATCCTCATTCTGGTAGCTCATTTACTTTCGGGCAGCTTTGGTGACAAGTTGTTAGAATAGCATTTGTAGCTGGCATAAACTATTCAGTTAAGAGAGAACAAATGCTTCATTAAAATAATAAAAAAAAAAAATAATAATTCTAGGGCCAAAACACTTTTCTGCAGCCTGGTGAGAAGTGATTATATCAGAAATGGAGCTGTGGCAAATGGAGAAACACATAGTTCACAGCAAGACGCAGCCAAGCCAATAGAGAAGATTCCTGCAAAATATTAAACCTGAAAATATTGCTATGGGTATCTAAAACTGGGATTTACGCCTGTATTCTCTAGGGGGTTTGGCTTTGCCCAGCCTCAGAGCATATTATAGAGCAGGCTAGTTGGTCCCAATTGTTGAATGGTTTAGAAGAGATCCAGCTCATATTTCTGTTGCTATTGAGATGTAACTATGGACCCATGGTCCGAGGCGGGTTTGACTCTATCTGCAGGGAGGAGCCTTGCAGGTTCCCACCATCGGCAGGCGAACTGAGATGAGGCAGAGACCTGTCAGGATCTGCACCTATACCAGCCCTCATTTCCGTAGGGTTGAGCCTTTGGGTGCTGGAGCCGGCAGGAATTAGGTGGGGGTCTCTGATAACAGATAGGTGGGTCCATGGTTAGCTAGGGTCATAGGTAGGTGGAGGTCAGGCATGTGCGAGGTCTGGCAAAGGTCAGAAGCAGGCAGAGGTCAATGGTATCAGAGATTCGAGCAGAGATCAAGCTGAAGATCTGTCTGAAGGAGGGGACAAGGGACGGATAGGCAGGGCAGGAAGGAGGGGAGAAGAGCAAACAGGGGTAAGGCTGGAGACAAGCTGGACGAAGAACTGAGGACAAGCTGAAGACAAGCTGGACGAAGAACTGAGGACAAGCTGAAGACAAGCTGGATGAAGAACTGAAGACAAGCTGGGGACAAGCTGGATGAAGAACTGAAGACAAGCTGGGGACAAGCTGGATGAAGAACTGAAGACAAGCTGGGGACATGCTAGACGAAGAACTGAGGACAAGCTGGGTTAAGATGTGAGGACAAGCTGGACAAAGAACTGGAACACTGGAAGCAACACGCTCTACTTGGGAATAGTGGGACCTGTTGCTGAGGCAGTGAGAGAAGAAGCGAGCGAGCCTTTTATAGAGCTTGGCATGTGATGTCATCATTTGGCACCAGAGAGTTTTTTCCCATCACTGGCCCTTTAAAATAAATGAAGTCTGGTGTACGTGCACCTAAGGAGGAGCACGTCAATTGGGCCGGCGGTGTTCTGCCATGTGAGGAGTTGGTGGTGTCTTGCCGTATCGGAGTATGGCAGCTCACCGCGAGGAGCACCGGCAGTGCTTTGGGAGCGAGGAAGAAGGACCCGGTCGGGGAGGTGAGTATGGCAGTCCACGGGAGAAGCCCGCAGACCACCAAACGAACCATGAAAAATAAAGATTAGCAAGCAAGATGTAGGTGACATTTTTTTATTGACCTAATTTACCATATTTATCAGATTATAAACTGCACCAGTCTGTAAGTGGCATCAAGGAAAAAAATCACTGTCCACATAGGCTAGTACAGGGTTTCCCACATTTTTCAAGCTACAGTAACTGAAATGTTGTGTGGTGCTTTAACCTCCATGGAGCAGGTGGGCATAGAGGATTCATATGGGCCAAAGAAGCACTAAATCCCCATCAGCCTCTCTTTCAAATTTTAAAACAGAGAGAGAGGTTGCAGACACTCAGGAATTCATGACAACCCTTTCTATACCCTCTCTACATGGGTGCAGGAGAAGGGAGAAGTCTGTTAAGCAGCGGCTCAGTTATTTTGGCTGCCGAATATGGCTGTCAGAGCTCAATCATTGCTGCTGCTCCAGTACACTCAGAACGAATCACATTCCATCCAGTGCTCGGTGCACGCTTTCCCCATCTCATTCTGCCTGGGTTAGGACAGAGGCTGGAAGGACTTAAAGGAGGAGGTGCTATGCTCACTATGTGTGCACTGCACAGAAAGGGGCCTGTATACTGCTCATTGATTAGCACACTCCAGGACTCATGCTCCAGGTAGGAAGAAGGGGCATGCAGGATTACACATATTCTCAGAATGGAGCTCTTACTGGTGTCTCTTGTTGCTGTGAGGTTCTGAGAGCAGAGCACCAAGGTGCTGGTCTAGATCTGGGAATCAGGCAGTGGTGACTTTTCCATGGCACACTGGCCTTGTAGGTAAACACAGTCTGATAAATACTGTCTCCTCTCTTTGGCGATTGGTAGAGTGGGTTCCACTAGCCAGACCTGGCTGTGTCTGCCAGTGCTCCTGGGGCCATCTCTGCTCTTTGGCATATAGCAGGATGGGCTCTACTCTTTGTTGGTTGCAGAGTTGACAGGAGCCGGTGTATCTTTGGAGGCCATTAGAATATAAGATGCAGGGCAATTTTAACACACTAATTTAAAAATGGTGTATCTTAAATTCTGATAAATTAGTGACATACATTAGTGACAGCATGCAAGAGTTATACTCCCATCATCAAGTTAAGCAGACACATTGCTCTAGTTGTGCTAACAGTTTGCTTGAGAGTTGGTAGCACTCATATTCTACAACAAGTACATCTTAACGCCTTCAGAATTATTGCATAGGTACCCAAATTCTTCTGATACCCATTTTCGATGCGCTCAACCACATGTAGACTTTTTTCACATATCCTGGACGCGTCTCAAAATTCATTCACGCTGGAGAGAAATCAGTAGGACAGTACCCGCTGTCTTACAAGCGTGAATAGCAGCTGATCCCAGAATTTGTCTGTTTGTACGGCTGGTAGGGATTGTTCTGTCCAAGCTAACAAAGGTGTTCTCTTGTGCTTGCATTGACAGTTGCAAAGGAAGGTGCTGCCTGCTTTTTGGAAAAACTTGGAAAAGCCTTTGGTGTGTTTTCCTGAGTTTCAGAACTTAAAATGATTGCACCTGTGGAGAACAGATCAAATATTCTCAGAGGGAAAGCAATATCTTCTGGGAAATGCTTGATCCATTTCTGACTTTAATGATCACAGTGGTGACATAGATTAACCTGTTCAAATCACTGCCTAATATGCTAAGCCGACATCAGTATTGATCCCTATTAAATGCATTAAGAGTGCTTAATAAGAGATATATCTATAGACTGTAGCTTAGAGCAAATAAACAGGGCAGAGTTATTCTCAAGACTACTTTGTTTGCTCCTGTGGGCGTAAATTCACAGACTAGAGCAGGGATCGTCAGCCTATGCAACGCATGCCACTCATGACCCACGAGACCATTTTTATTGGAATAGCAGCGGTGATGCATACCATCTCTGCCAATGCTACCGTTAAAGGCAAACCGCAGGCAGCCACTGATATAGTATAGCTGCTGCTTCCCTCTCTCATACCCACTACTGTCTCTAGGTTCCGCTCTTGGCTAAAGGCCTAAGAAGCTGCAGTAGCAGTCCTGCAAAGCTCGTAAGGAGAAGTTAAGTAGTGGGGGGGGGGGGGGGGAACCATTTGGAAGGAGCAGATAGGGGCCTATGCATGACTGGGCCAATTGCAGAAGGTGTCTCAATCGCGGCTAATGGGGGAGGAGTTAGCATTGGAGGGAGGCTGAAGGCCTAAATCTTCCTCAGGAGTCCATGCTGCATGGAGGAAGGTCAGTTGTGGGTACAAGAATTGTGTGGGATGAATCTGACTGAGGTGTCCCTGCTGTATAAGGTCGGCTGCAGCCAACATTCGGGCTGATACAGTAAAATGTGCTCAGGCCGAGCACACCGTTAGCCCCCGTGCATGAAGGTGCCAGAGAGAGGGAGCCTATGTGAGGAGATTGTGAAGGAGTGTGTATATGTGTGAGAGTCTGGGAGCTGGTTTGTATGAAAAAGGGATTGTGTGTATGTGAGGGTGCTTGTTTGTGAGAGAGGGAGCCTGTGTGAGGGTGTGTGTATACGGAAGAGAGAGAGCCTGTGTAAAGGGGTGTGTGTGTGTGTGTGTGTGTGTGAGAGAGAGAAGAACAGAGGGAGCTCAATCCTTTCAACTCTATCTGGAGATAGAGTTGAAAGGATTGAGCCTAGAGGGGGAGTGGAGAGATAGTGGCAGGTGGAGGAGATGGGGCCTGAGAGGGCAAAGTGAAAGGAGACTGGCCAGGGGAGTAGGGAGAGAGGGTGGAAGAGACACTCTTACAGTGAACTTCTAGGGAAATTCTGCCCAAAATATTTAAAACTCTGTATCTTTATGTAATAACTTTTTTCTGTATTACATTTTAAATTAATTACTTAAAGACTGTCACGTGTATTGTTATTTTGACCAATATAAAGTATGCAGAATTTTGCAGAATTTAAAGTTTTTGTGCACAGAATTCCCCCAGTATTCTCTGTGGCTGTAGCAGCTGTTGGTTGAGTAGGGTTGGTTGGGGGGTGGGAGGTTCCCGAGCAGCTTCTATATTCTGTATTATTCTCTCCATGGTCGCTTACAAAACAGACTCGCGATGGACATTTAACTAATTGGTAAGAAGGAGTGGAGAGTCTGTAAAATGTATAAAATATACATTTTGTGTGTTACTTGACTGTTTTACATCTTGAGTTTGACTTGCACCAGAACTTAATGTATGTTAAAACATGTACTGTATTTGTTCATTTCTAATAAACAGTTTAAGCATCAAATTATTATTATTATTATTTATTAATTTCTATACCGGCTTTCACGACCAAAGGTTGCATCAAGTCGGTTTACATTTAACAAGTCGTGTAATAAACATAGAACTAGGGTAATTGAACTGGTGCAGAAAATAATAGTTACAATGAACAAGGAAATTACCAACTGGGATAGGAGGAAAAAAGAGAAAAGGGACAGGAATATTTACATAGTAAAACGCATTTACAGTGAATATTTACATAGTATGCAATAAAGGATCTGTGTCAAGAGTTGTGTGAAAGGAATCTGGGGTGTGCCAGCTGACTTGTGGCCTTCGAGGACCGGCGTTGCCTGCCCCCTATTTAAATCTTGGCACACCACTTCAAAACAGTTGCCAACCCCTTGACTAGACTATACAATTTGCATTAGAATTTAGATTATAGAGCCCCGGGACAGCATAAAAGAAGGGCCCTGCGGCGAGTGAGTCGGGGAAAGGAGGTGAACCGACTACGAGCTGACCCCGAGACGAGTGCCTTTGAGCGGTGAGAGAAAAAGAACTTTGAACTCCTCGTCGAGGGAGAAGGGAGGCGCGGCCGGAGAGCACGCCCCCTTGGTGACGTCATTTTCAGGAGCCCCGGGACAGCATAAAAGAAGGGCCCTGCGGCGAGTGAGTCGGGGAAAGGAGGTGAACCGACTACGAGCTGACCCCGAGACGAGTGCCTTTGAGCGGTGAGAGAAAAAGAACTTTGAACTCCTCGTCGAGGGAGAAGGGAGGCGCGGCCGGAGAGCACGCCCCCTTGGTGACGTCATTTTCAGGAGCCCCGGGACAGCATAAAAGAAGGGCCCTGCGGCGAGTGAGTCGGGGAAAGGAGGTGAACCGACTACGAGCTGACCCCGAGACGAGTGCCTTTGAGCGGTGAGAGAAAAAGAACTTTGAACTCCTCGTCGAGGGAGAAGGGAGGCGCGGCCGGAGAGCACGCCCCCTTGGTGACGTCATTTTCAGGAGCCCCGGGACAGCATAAAAGAAGGGCCCTGCGGCGAGTGAGTCGGGGAAAGGAGGTGAACCGACTACGAGCTGACCCCGAGACGAGTGCCTTTGAGCGGTGAGAGAAAAAGAACTTTGAACTCCTCGTCGAGGGAGAAGGGAGGCGCGGCCGGAGAGCACGCCCCCTTGGTGACGTCATTTTCAGGAGCCCCGGGACAGCATAAAAGAAGGGCCCTGAGGCGCGCAGCCGCCGGCGCGCAGCCGAAGCCGCGCGCCAAAGGGGCGCGCCCCTGGTAAAAAATTTTCTTTCTACCCTATCCTTTAATATATAGTTTTCTTTTAACTTGCTGGTAGTATGGGTAGAAAACGTAAATCAAAGACCTGGACCTCTTCTCCTGTAACATCTGGTCAAAAGAAAACTGGACCCATGGACGACCATATTATACATATGGGTGAGTCCTTGGTTAGGGACGATATAGAAGGGGACTCCCAGCTAGGGGTCTCCTTAAGTCCCAGGTCCAGGCAACCTCCCTTACAACCCTTAGGAGAAAGTATTGATTTGATAAATAACCCCCTAATAGCGACCCAAACTTCTATTGGGTGTACATTAGGAGGGAATAGATTGTTGGTAAATGATACGGAAGAAATTAGAACTTCAGTTAGTAATAACAATGTTGCCCCATGTGTGGGAGTCCCATGCCCAATGGTACTGCCAGATATAACTGAAGAGGGTGATGAATGCAATGTAGAACCAGAAAGTGTTACACTTTTGGATGTATGGAGGTTATCGGCAAAAATCGATAAAAAATTATCTAAATCTGTTTCACAAGTGCATGAGTTCTCCCTTCAGGTACGATCCAAATTTGAGGATTTGGAAAGTAGGGCTACTAAAGCCGAACAAGCGCTTGCAGTATTAAACCCACAAGTAAATGTGATATATAATACCAATACTACTTTCATTAAAGACAATTTGGCAATGCACAATCAAATAGAAAGTTTGGAGAACGAACTTAGATCATTTAATTTGAGGTTATTGAACTTCCCTAAAACTCGATTGTTATCAGCTGTCGAATTGTTTAATAAATATGTTGTGGAGATATTGTCCTTTGAGAGTAATAAGGTCCCAGTATTATCTAGATTGTATTATTTACCTAATAGAAGAGTGCTCCAAGTTCTAGAGGGGGGTACAGATATATTAGGTAGCCCAGGAGTCTCCACATTTTTGGAGGACTCCATGGATAACGTACATACAAGAGCCACTTTGTTGGTTTCTTTTTCTTTAAAAAAGGATAGAGACTTATTTTTTTCAAAATATTTTCAAGTAAAAGATTTCATATTTTGCGGGCAGAAAATCCAGATTTTTCCGGATGTTTCGCGTGCTACCCAAGCACGTAGAAAACAATTTTTGAATTTAAAAAAACAAGCTCTCGATCTGGGAGCTAGTTATTTCTTGAAATTTCCCTGCAAATGTTATATTACTTACCAGAATAATAAGTTTATTTTTACTGACCCCACTCACTTGGATCGCTTCTTAAAGGACAAATCACCAAGTGAAGTTTTGAATGTTTAAGGAGTTAAGGTTGCAAAAAGGAAAAAAGTGCAGCAGGTAGGATCTCCTCCCGTACCCCTTGATGTGGACTTGACTATGATTCTATAATGAAGAGTATAAATGTGACCTGTTTAAAGGTTAAAAATGTTTCTTGTATGCCTTGATTATTGCATTTTGTAAATAAATGTTATAATTAATAAAACATAAATAAAAAAAAAAAAAAAAAGAATTTAGATTATAGAATATAGATTAGTATATCTAGTTTTGCAAAACTTGGTGTTGTGGGAGTGGATCTGTTATGGAGAACACTGGAGGGGATCCTATTTCTGAAGATTGTGTACCCTTGGGCCAAGATTCGACCGCAGAGGAGCTCTGGGGAAGTGCCGAGGCAGGCAAGGAGTGCCCAAGCACAGGTGAACAGGCTGGAGATACAGGACCCTGACCTCCGCTGAGCCTGAACGCATCAAAGAGATCCAGCAACGCAATGTTGGTCTCTGGAGTAGGCCTCCGGCCACTCAATAGCCCTTTCGGACCTGCCGTACGGGAACGGCAGATGTGATAGGACAGACAGAGGCTGAGGGCTATAACAAACAGGTTCAGACGAAGACTCCGGTTACTTGAAGAGGTGAGACGAGACTCAGGATGTTTGCCGTGTGCCCTATATAGCCGCCTCCTCCTCCTCAAAGCAGGTCACGGACCACGCGGATGGTGAAGCAGGTTCCAATCTCAGGAGAAGACAAAGACTCTGGCAAGGCCTGTACCGAGACGTGCCCTCCACAGCCAATCAAGGCAAGGCTCGGAACAGGTTTAAGCAGAGGCAGACGCAAGGGACTCCGAAGACCCGGACAGGATTCGGAATAGGACCTCAGGATCCAAGACTCAGAGCAAGGAACTCTGAGTCGGGACTCGATGCAAGGAACCTGAAGCTTGGAGAATTAAAAACCGGGATCTTCTGGAGGCTTGCGCTGCCGAGGAGAAGGACATCTTGATGAAAGAAGATCAGAAGGACAGGACACCTGGACTTCAGGGGCTCTGAAGGACAAGACATCTAGGACATCAGGAGTTTTAAAGAGAAGGACGACAGGACGTCTGTCTCAGACATCAGGATGTCTGAGACCGACTAGATGGAGACACAGGATCAGACGAGAGACCATGATGAAGATATGGAATTCCAACGAAGAACATAGTGCCTAGGAGAAGCTGAAATGAAGAGAAGTCCTAAGGAGGACTGGCTCCTTGCGAAGGCAACGAAGCAATGAAGACAGGCCCTTCTTATAGGGTTGAAGAAAAACACCCACGATGAGGTCATCAGGAGGGGCCATGGGGCCACTCCCACGCTGGCCCTTTAAGATCCGGAGAGAGGCGCGGCCTTGCACCTAAGCAGGTAGGAAGCAGGACCCTGGAGAGCGGCATCCACTCCACAGAGAAGGAGGAGAAGCAGGACCAGACCGCAAACCAGGCCCAGCATCGGAGGTGGATTCCAGCCGCTAGAAGGAGGACTGAGGGCTGCTCCAGCTGCAAGGAAACACCAGCGGCAGCCTCCAGGCCGCGAAGAGGAGCTTCAAGGCAGCCTCCTGGCCACAAGAAGAGGAGCTGAAGATGGCGGCTCCTGCCGCGAGGAAGAACGATGGCGTCGGAGGCCCCCTGGCTGCAAAGGACAGGCAGCAGCTCCAGCCATGCAAAGAGGACATCGGTGGCCTCCAGGCCGCACAGAAGAGGAATCGGCGGTGGCTCCCCAGGCCCCTTGATGGACAGGCGGCGGCAGCGGGCCCGCCGCAGACCACGGCGGCTCCCAGCTGCAAAGCAGAGAGGAGCAGGAGCATTGGCGGCCTCCTGGCCACGAGGAAAGGCAGCGACTCCGGCCGCACAGAGGGGACGTTGGCGGCCTCCGGGCTGCTGAAGAAGCTGAAAAAAGAGATGAGAGGCTGCCCGTGGCTCTGGCCGTGGGTAGAATCGTAACAGGAACCTTGGACTGAGGTGGAGTTGGCGCAGCCCACAGGGAGAAGCCTTGTAGGACCCCACTGTTGGCAGGCAGAGCTGGCTGGAGCAGAGGCCCAACAGGAGCTTCACCATTACCAGCCCTCGTTCCCCTTAGGTTGAGCCGTTAGGTGCCGGGGCCGGCTGGACTTAGGCGCGGGCCTCTGAGGAGACGTAGATCCCTCATGTAGGGCGTTACAGGCCAGCACGGAGACAAGTGGAGTCAGTACAAGCAGTGGTCAGGGCAAGCGGCAGGTAGCAGAGACTGGTGCAGGCTGTGGTTGGAGTCAGGTGGAGTTTGTTCAGTGTCGTGGTACGGGCAGAAGTCTGGGCAGGCAGAGTTCAAGCAAGTTGATGAACAGTGGTCAAAGGTAGGCGGCAATCAAGCAGCGTCAAGGTACAATCCAAAGTCAACCCCAGGAGTCCAAACTGAAAGGGTGAGGAGAGGAGCAACATAAAAATACTCTCTTTTCCATATTAGTCACAAAACAGTTTCCATTCCCTGCGGTACATCAATGTAGTTAAAGAGAACGTGGTAAAATTCCCCCTAAGAGACCAGGGAGCGAGTTTGTGCAATAAGAGACTGTGGTACATCACTGCAGAGAAAGACAGAGAGCACATGAAGGAGTATTGCTTGGCTGACCGCAGGGCTGTCCCACGCCGGTCTCGCCAGGACCACTCCCTGCATGCACACATGCCTCCTTCAGGCTTATGGGCTCCGCAGTAGGAATGCAGGTGCGGCACCTGAGGATCGGGCATTTAAGCTTCCCCTGGCTAGCCTGCACTGCAGGTTGCTACTTTGTGGTTTGCTTTCTGACTTGCTCCTCGCCTTCCTGCTTGTCTCCAGTCCAGCTCCTTGTCCTGCCTGCCCTGTACCATGTCCTTCTCCTCGCCTTGTCCAGGCCTGCTCCTAGCCGTGCTCAGTCTAGTCTCTTCTCTGTGTTTTGCCTTGTCCTGGTCAGTGTCTAGTTGTGGTTCTCGTCTCTCCTGCCTTCTCCCCTCCGACTGACTCTTGATTTTGACCTCAGCTTGGATTCCAGCTTCCCCAGCTTGCCGCCTGCCTGGATCATTGCCTGGATTCTGTCACTGCTTGTCTGCCGCCTACCCTGAGCACAGCCTGCTCTCTGACCGTGCCTGTTGCTCTGCAAGGGACCCTCGCCTGTGTCCTGCCAGCCTCAGAATCCAAGGGCTCAGCCTGCGGTGAAGAGACTGGTATGGGTGAAGCCCAGAGTTGGTCCCTGTCCGAGCTCATCTGGCTCTCCGGCCGGGCAGTGTCAGTCTCACCACAGTGCAAGGGCTCACACGGTGTGACAGAAGGCAGATGTTGGCTAGGTTATGCAGGGCTTTGAAAATGTAGAGCAGAGCAGTAAAGCCAGCGGCTCCGAGTAATTGCAGTAGCCCACCCAGACCCAGCCTCCTTGGCAGCACTCAGATTTGTTCTACATAGATAGGGGCTGGCCCGCACAAGGTTTGTGGTATGAAATAAAAAACCAAAAGAATTTCTAACTGAAAAAAGTAAAGACACACCAGAGGTTTGGCACACCAGAAAAATTCTTTAAATCCACTTGGAGTAACAAAGGATAAATTAGTCAGAAGAAGGTGTGATCAATAGAAACGTGTACCTAAGTGAAACTGCCGGTTCTCATTGTACTATAAAAGGTGGATTTAGAAAAACAGCTTTAATACCTTCTTTGTTCATTAACTTGCTTGAACAAACTCCCTTCACTCTTTTATACCTTAACGCTGCATCCTGCTGTATTAAACTGGTATGTTAATTATTTTGCCTCTCTGTATTCTTCTAGACTTTCCTCGTTGGACGTTAAGTCTTGTTTATAAGGAGGAGCGCTCTTTCCTATAAAGCTTAGGGTATGATTAATACCAATTTATCCTTGGCAGTGACTCCATTGGCTCCTCAGGAACTCGTTGGCTGAAAAATTAGTAGGCTTTTATAGGTAAAATTCCTCTTACCACAAATTTTTTTGGAGAGGGGTAAATACCACTTCACTGATAATCTTACTTCTGGGGGAATTCTGCACACAAAAATGTAAAATTCTACAAAATTCTGCATACTTTATATTTGTCAAAATAACACAATGTACACCACAGTCTTTGAGTAATTAATTTAAAATATAATACAGAAAAGTTATTCAAAGTTGCAGAACTTTTAATATTTTGAGCAGAATTCCACTAGAAGTACACTGTAAGAGTATTCCCTCCACTCTCTCCCTCCTCCCCTGGCCAGAACTCTTTCACTCTGCCCTCTCAGGCCCCAACTCCTCCACCCTCCACTCTCACTCCCTTCCTCCTTCAGGCTCAATCCCTTCCACTCTACCTCTACCCCCCACGCCTCCACTCGCAAAGTTTGTCCCCTCTCTTAGATAGCCCCTCACATAGGCTCCCTCTGTCCCTCGCAAACACACACATCCACACCCCCTCACACAGGCTTCCCTCTCTGTCTCACACTCTCCTTCACACAGGCTCCCTCTTTCTGGCACATACATGCTCACACAGGCTATTTCTGTCTCTCTCACACCCTCACTCAGGCTACCTCTTTCTCACTCACATACACCCTTCACACAGGCTCCTCCTCTCGTGCACACGTACACACATACACACACACACACACACACACACACAATCCCTCTCTCACACATACAGACTCTCTCAGTCTTTAACTCGCATACACACTCCCTCAAACAGGCTCCCTCTCTCTCTCACATACACACACACTTCCTCTCTTTCACACAGGCTCACAAGTTTTTTGCCTTTCACACTCTGCCTGTGGCCACCAGGCTTGCTGATCTTTGCTGTGAGCAGGATGGGCATTGCATGCAGCTTGCTGATTTTCGGCGGGCCTACTGATCTTTGGCCACAAGCCAGACATATATGCATACACACACACACACACACACACACACACACACAATATGGATGTGTATTCATTTTTTTTTGTTGTTTCAATTAATATTCACTAAATGGGATTTAAATGCATATTAAATGGGATTTAGTGCACACAAAACGTTTAAAGGGTAATTTTCAATGGAAAATGAAAATGTTGCATTATTGTAGCGATTTTCAAAAGCCCATTTAGCCACATTAAAAGGTGAATTTTAAAAGCCCTGGGTGCTCCAAAATTGGGAGATGCGCATGTATGTAGCAGTTGCTCATGTCCACTGTATTTTAAAAGCCACCTACAAGCGTGCATATCTTCCGCTGCTTGCATATCTCACTCAGAAGCATAAAGGGGCATGGTTTGGGTGGGGCATAGGCATTTTGGGTGCAGTCAAGTGATGAGCGTGCAAATGTTTTCACGTCCTGGCGTGTGCCTGTATCCTCTGCCGCGTACCTTTACTTCTGCTATGGAGGAGGTGTAACTGTAAACAAAAAAACAGGGGTTTAAGGGTCTGGGGTAACTAGGGGAAGTGCAGTCTCTTAAACCAGGGATGTTTGGAGGACCTAGCTCTTAACTGGGCGGACTGGTGGACAAACTGGTGAAACTGGCAATGGTGTGGATGTGCACCCGTTTTAAAATACCCTGACTTATGCCGTGGGATCGGGGTTTATGCACACATGTGCACCCATTTAAAACTGGGTGCACATGTGTGCGCATCCCGTGTATTTTATAACATGTGCACATATGTCCATGCAAGTTCTAAAATGTCTGTGTATCTGGGCGTGCGCCGGCACACACGCACAAAGTGCACCCGCTTGCCGGTTTGAAAGTTACCTTCTAAGTGCACTTAACATGCCTGTTGACAATTCAGTAGCATATATTGTAGTCATTTTCAAAAGCCTGGGAAACCTGATGCTGGTGCCCAAAACTTGAAATGAGGGGAGAGGTGGAAGGTAAGGGAGAGAGAGAGTTTGGGTAGAGAAGAGAGAGAGAGCATGGGGGAGTGAAGCATTGAGTTTGAGAGACTGCAGGTGAGTGCAACACACGCACTCACGCACACATGCACCCATTCATAGCCCACCAACCACGCCATCCACACCCTCCCCCCAAAACAACTGCAAGACACATACACACACTCACATGCACATACCCCCAAATCAGCTGTAACACATGCCGGTCATATAGTTAGAAAACACACTCTCTTAAACTGCAATGCAACTCTAGACTTGTTTAAAAATAATATTGTGCACTCTCTTTTTTTTGAAAGCCACGCTCCTTGCTCTGAAAATTTTCCTACTGAGTGTGCTCTTCATTTGTTCACGCTTTACGTGGATCGGTGAGGTGCCTGTGTGGAATTCTAATAAGGAACAGCACAGCAGTGCCCTCAGTTTGTTCAGCTCTACAGTGGTGAAAACAGTTCAGCGGTTGAGTTCAGATTCTTTAAGTGTGACTACCACTGGGCTGGCCTGGTGCACTGCCGTGCGGAGAGTCCTCAGTTTGATTCCCTGATTGGCCCAGCCACACCTTGGGATGGCTTCGGCTGGGGATGCTAGGAGAAGGGTGGCACTTGGTGGGCCATGATACAAAGCCCTGAAAGGAGCCCTGGCGCACGGCCATCCACATGAAATTCTGACCCAGACCACTGAAAAGATACAAAGCACACAGATCCAGACCCAGCCCACACACAAGGAAATGCTAGCGCAGCGCCACAGAAGGGCTACTTTTCAAATGACCCACAGTAGGATAAACACCGTGGGCACTTTGAACCCATCGATTTTGTACCAGTTTTCATAAAGAACGTTCCCATGCGCTTTCAGTTTGAAGCTTGCCATGGGAACAAAGAACCCACAGACATTAGCACTTGTTCTTCCTACCGATACATCTTTCATGGAAAGTAATGCATGTGGAGTTGAAAATTATTTATTTGCGCCTACAAAATTGTAATGAAATTCATAATTTTTAGTATTGTTTTATATTTTGTTTTAATTTGTATTACAAAACTATGTTTTATATTGTCTGTATTTGTCATTTTGTTTTAATTTGTATTATGAAACTGTGTAAACTGGTATGACGGTCCCACCAAATACCAGTATAGAAATTTAAACAAATAAATAAAGCTAAACCCGCCCCTTGGAACGCCTCCACTCACTGCGGGATTGTGGGACTTTAGACACTCTGAGGGAGAGCAGCTTTCAGCCACAACCGATTAATTCAAGTAAAGCACTTTCAAGACTGTCCTCGTATTTCCTAGGGATGAAAATGCATGCGACTATTTATCTGCCCAACAGATAAACAGCAACACATTCCAACAAACATTTGTGTGAAAGTACTGGGGCCTGTCTTTGGTCTGAAAAGTAAAATACCTATTTTGCTTGCACGCTGAAGTATGAATTTCTCACACTGTAAGATGAGAAATGTTAGAGCAATAAATGTGATTTTTTTTTCTATTTTGCACACACAACGCGGCTTTAGATACTGAAGAGGGGGTTTTTCAAGACATGCAGTAGTCTCAGAAGGCCTTGAGCCAGGGCCATCATCCCAAAATCTCCACATCCCCTTTCTTCTTCTTTTTTTGGGCAAAATAGAATCATTAAACGTTTTCTGAAACAATTCAACCGTTTCAGGTGGGGGTTAGGGGCTTGGTTTCCAGACTCTGGTGAAGCTCATCGGGCCACAAAGTTCAGCACACATCAGACACCAAGGCCTGTAAATCCAACAGCTTTTTTTTTTTTTTGGAGGGGTGGGGGAAAAGGCTGGTTTGCCATCTGTCGTCATTCAAAATATTTGATCAGCTACAGCAAAAACAAAAGCAAAATAAAAAGCAAATATGGAGCACAACGCTAAAAAGGATTAATACAAAGTCAGCTTCTAAATGTTAGCACCGAGGCGCTGTTAAAGTACTTAGGGGCACCCTCTAAACAGTCCATAGGAAAAGCACATACAGAGTAAACCATTCTTTAAAGGATCATTACCATGGACCAAAATTATTAATAAATTAATAAGTTGTATTCAGCCACAGCAGTATACCGTGGTGATTGAGCCATGCATGGGCAAGATAGGAGAGGAACCATCCTCGATATTTGCTTGCTAGCTCCCAATCTGAGTTGGTATAAAGCGAAAGAGATGCCTTGCGAGAAGGATAAATGAAATATCGTTTATGGCTTGGGTTTTCGGATGCTCCTGTTCTTGACCAGAAGATGACCTTTGAAGTTTTGAAGCCTCAGTGAGAGGATTGTGTGCAGCCGTGTAGGCGGCTCCTGGCTGCAACAGCTTTTGGAGTGGTGGGAGTTGGGGGGGGGGGGGGGAGGGAGTGACACTTACAGACTGACTGAGAGCACACTCGTGCCTGCTTTTGGAGAGATCCTCGATCCTCGTTTGTCAGAGGACTGTCACTCTGATGACTGGGATAGAGGGGAGGGTGCAGAACATGGGGGGGGGGGAGTATGGTGCTGTAGTCCAAGCAGAAGCCTCTTCCTACCGAGTAGGAAGCTGTTGGGCACGAAGGGCTTCCCAAATCCTCTCTGGTGACCCTGCAGCCAGTCCGCAAGTAATGTGCATGAGATAAATTTGCATACACCGAGTTGCCAATGTATGCAAATTTGCCTCCTGCATATCAGTGGATATCCTGAAAACCTGACTGACTTGTAGGGGTCAAAATAGGTTTGGGAAGCCTTCCCAGACGTCAATTGATCTAATACTTCCAAGCCACCCCTAATCTCCATCTACACTATGGTCGACCTTATCTCCTATCGTTTACTTGTGTAAATTAATAACCTGTCCTTTCTCTTCCTCTAAGCCAAGTTCTTATCACCTTGTTATATGTAACTGCCTTTTCAGCACCATTGTTATTGTTATGTTTACTTTGCACCCCTGTTTTATGTGAACCAGCATGATGTGACTGCTGTCTCGAATGCCGGTATATAAAAAATCTAAATAAATAAATAAAATAAATAAAATGGTGGGGCCTAAAGAACAAGCCAACACAAATTGAACTCCTTTATTCTGTTTTCCTGTCATTGTTCCTGACTTTTAATATCCGCTTCTGATATCTCTGTGGAACAATTGCAAAGTATGATTTGCATACAAAAGTAATTGAGTATGTGCATGGAAATAAGCTTGTGATTTTTAATGGCTAGTCTAATTTCTTGAAGGTCATTAATGGGAGCTCCCCAGTGGTTGCAGACTATATTTTGTGCTAATAGAAAAGTGAATGACATGCATGCAATAGATGAAACCACACAGGTAAGAAAAAGACTTACTGCCACTAGAATGAATAGCCATCAACTGGGATTTCTATTCTTCTCAGTATGTAATGAAATTTTTATCATAGGTGACAAGAGAATTGGAAGAGTTGACTAAATTGTTAGTTTTTAATTTGCAAACTAATTGAATATCTTTTTCAATTGACTAAAGAGGTCGCAAGATGCATTGAGCTGAAGCAGACGTGTGGCTTGAATTTTGCAAATAACTCCCTGGGAAATGTATTTTGAACATTTTAAATAATTCTATAAATGAAATTGGGATCAAATGCTGCCGCGTTTTCCTCAAAAACAGAAGAGAAAACTGTGGGAAAACTGACCCCAGAATGGTGGTCGGGAAAACAGAGGAAGGCGCAGCTTAAGGAAGCAGATGAGTTGTTAATACAAAAGGTAACCTGCTCCATTGCAGCTGTGTTAAAAATGGATTTTGATAGAATTCATACATTAGTTTGACACAATAAATACAGCAGATGTTGGCAAGAGAATTAATGCAGTAGAGCAAAGAGTCTCAGCAAGGGAGGATGATATTAATGAGATTATAAAACACAACTTCAGACTCTGCAGAAACTCAGGGGCCGATGCAGTATCATGCGCGAAAAAGCATGCGTCAGTCTGGGTGCCTGTTTTTTCAACACGTGCACATCCACCTCTCCTGGGCGCCCGATGCAATAGTCAAAATGAGTTGCCACGCTAAAATGGACGCACTACGGGTAACTTGTGCATCCCCAGCACGTCCTTGGCATCGGGCAACCAGGAGGCATGTTCTTTGTGCGGGTTACAAAAGCGGGCGCTCAGTACAAGCGTCTGTTTTCTCCCGTGGCAACAAATTTAACGGCACAATATAAACGGTCTGGAGTTTGTATATTGTGGGTGGATATTGTGCGCCCCGCAATCTTTTTTTTCCGTCGAGGCTTTTTACTTTTTCACGATGCTGCTTTCTGTGGTCTCTCCTGCTTAGTATCATGATGATAGTAGGCAACACAGAAAAGCAGTATTTTTGCTTTTTAGTTGAGCGCTTGTCGCGCGGCAAGACTTTACGCCAGCTCTGGGGCAGGCATTAAATCTGATGGGTTGAAAAGTGCGTGTTGAGGGGGCGCTCTCGCCGCGGAGCAAGATGGCCACCTAATCTAGAGCTCCCGCGCGTTCCGGGCCGAAATCCGCCGGTACCCCCGTGAAACTTGCAGTAAAAGCTGGTAAACCACCTGATTCCTCAATCGGAAACAATCGCAATGGCACAGCGCAAAAAAGGTACTGACTTAAAGCAGTTTGCGTTCTCAAAACTTCCCGATTTAGAAGAGGGGCCTGAGAGCACGCCGGAAGCCTCGGTCTCGAGTGAAATGGCATCCGAGGGGGAGAGTATGTTGAGTGGCACACAGACGGCAGCTTCGGAGCTCCCCACAAAAGATGATTTTCGCCGCTGGTTTGGGGACCTTCGTAAGGAAATGAAGGACAATAAAAAAGACCTCATGGCAACCATTCAGCAACTAAGGGAGGAAATGACTGAAATAGGCAGGCGAGTGGATGATTGTGATCTGCGTCTGGATGTGCACTCTGAGAAAATGGAGGCACTCACTAAAATGGTGACCAGGGTCACACAAGACTCAGATGCTTTTTCAGCTAAAATGGAAGATTTAGAAAACAGGAGCCGACGAAATAACTTGAGATTCAGGGGCATTCCTGAAACGGATATGTATGTTGACTGTGAAGCCACGATACAAAGGCTATGTACTTATCTCCTGCAACAAGCATCCATGGGCACGGCAGAACAGGACTCAGCTATAAGGGTTGATTTGGAAAGGGCACACAGGACCTTGGGCCCTAGAATTGCTGGAAAACCTCGAGATATAATAGTCTGCTTCACCAGATTCCCTGTGAAGGATAAAATTTTTCAAATCGCAAGGAAAAAGGCAACCTGGGACTGGGAATCCCACAACATACAAATCTTCACAGATCTGTCTCCCCTGACATTGAAGAAACGCATGGAGTTTAAAGAAATCACGACATTGCTACGTAAAGAGAATATCCGATACCGCTGGTTATTCCCCTTTGGTATCGCTATCACCATCGACGGCGCCACGACCACAGCTAAGAATCTGCAGGAAGCGGCCGCCATTTTGAAATCAGCAGGCCATCATGTGAACGCTACTGTCCCAACGGGGAGTTCATCTTCATCTTCTTCTACTGCTCCCCTGGAGACCCCACGATGGCAGAGGGTCCGAAATGGGGGAAAGAGGCTGCGACGTCATTCGGAAGACAGCTCATCGGACCTGGATAAGGGGAAGGGATGACCCTGTCATGCTTAAACTGGTGATGTTATAATCTGTTGGACTCAGGTTCCTGGTCACTGCGATGTTGTTTCATGTTACCTTTACCTGTTTGGTTATGGTTTATATAGTGGCTTACACTGTGGTTTACTTACAAAGTACTAGGGGGGGGGCCGGTGGAGGGGGGGCCGGAATTGGGGGAGCGGGCTTCGCTGGTGACTGATACCCCCGTACCTTTACGGAATGTTATTTGTACAGTTCCGTGAGGCTTACTGGTGGAAGGGGGGTGGGGGGGAGGGGGGGAAGGGTTTGTAAATTCAATGCACAACGGAAATAATGCACAATACCTTCTTACAATGGGGGTCACAAGTTTTGACATGCAGCAGGGATTGTTTACTGGTCTGCGAGGGGGGTTGTATAGAGGGCGAAGGGTGGGGCTGATGCAGTGTCTAGGGTGGAGATTAATGCGAAGGGAGGGTGGAGAGGGGGAGTACCATGATGTCATTTAAAATATGGTCCTTGAATGTGAAGGGCCTCAACAGTCCTCAAAAGAGGCAGCACTTTAGACGAGAAGCCCAGATGTCACAGGCAGATATCTTGCTTTTACAAGAAACACACTTGCAGCAAAAATATGTCCATTTGCTTCAGTGGCATCTCTACCCCCACCAATACCATGCTGCAGCCCCTAAGGAAGGCAAGTACACTGGCGTTAGTATTTTAATTCGGAAGGACTTCCCTGGCACAGTCCTTCAACATATTGCTGACCCAAAAGGTCGGTTTTTACTGCTCCAAGTAGCGGTAGCTAAGGAAATATACACTATTGACAATGTATATGCTCCAAATACCTCTCACTCGGCATATATAGATCAGATTGATAACATTCTCTATCCCCAGACCTAAAAAAAGAGGGGGTGGAATAATGTTAATAGCAAAAAAAGAACTGAGACTGTCCCAACAAGCCTTCAAATCGACGACCAAATTAGAAATCGGACTATTCAAATCCTCCCAGCTTCAAGTCTGCCTTATTTACGCCCCCCGGGGCTCCTAGAATCCGACCCTTCTCCACTCATCGAAACCATAGCCAAACACATCAACACTAACTCACCGGCTATTATCTTAGGAGATTTCAACATCCATGTTAACTCCCCTACCCTATCATCTAATTGCGAAGCTCTTCTCCTTTCTCTCCAGGCTATGGGATTCAAACAAATTATAAACAACCCCACACACAAGGCAGGCCACACGCTTGACCTGATATTCACTAACGAAACCATCTCGCCCATCACCCCTCCTTCCTGCTCTCCCATCCCCTGGTCAGATCACTCGATGATAACTACAAAATTATATATAAAACAAAAATTGACCCCTATTGTTACTAAATCCTCGATCCAGTTCAGGAAACCCTGTTCCATGGACACTCTCAACAACAGCCTGGCCGAAGAACTAATTAAACTGGACTTCTCAGATGCGGATACCGCTATGAACTCCTGGCAAACTATTACACACTCAGTAGCTAACAGAATTTGCCCTGTAACAACAAAAGTTATCAACCCAGCCCGCACGAACAAGAAACCCTGGTTCTCAACCGAACTAAGGAAACTCAAACAGGATCTACAACACAAAGAACAACGCTGGCGGAAAGATTCCTCCCCTTCCTCACTTGCTTCGTACAAAACTGCAATGAGCTACTATAGGACATCCATTACCCGCACCAAACGAGATTTCTACGCCAAAAAAATACACGGCTTCTTATATGACCCTAAAACTCTGTTCTCATATGTAGCTGCCCTTACCACACCTATGCCCCTCACCATCCCAGAAGAAGAAGCCCAGAACAAATCTACAGAGTTGGCTATCTTTTTTGATAACAAAATCAAAAACCTTCTTGCCCCCCTGGCTTCAACTAACATGGCTCCAAACCCTTCGCAACCATTAAGCCTCGCAACTAATAACCCTCCACCAAATATCCACAGACCGTCACTAGAAATTCTTGAACAGACATCCTCCCTGGAAATTGAATCAATAATCAAGAAAATGAAACCTTCCACTCATCCTCTGGACCAAATACCGACCAAACTACTTCTCACCATCCCTAACACCATTGCTAAACCGCTGGCAGACATCATAAATTGCTCCCTCAATCAAGGATCGGTCCCGGACTCCTTAAAAATTGCTTCACTTAACCCTTACTTAAAAAACCCAACCTGGACCCAGCCGACCCTGCAAACTTCCGCCCCATTGCAAACCTACCTTTTATAGCCAAGCTAATGGAAAAGCTTGTCAACATCCGACTCACAGACTACCTTGACTCCCACAATATTCTCTACCCCTCTCAATTCGGATTCAGGAAACGCCTAAACACAGAATCCCTCCTTCTTTCTCTAACGGACAACATCCTGATGGGCCTTGACAAGGGACAATCTTACCTGCTAGCCCTTCTCGACATCTCTGCCGCGTTCGACACGGTAAACCACAATATCCTCATTAACCGCTTAATGGAAATAGGCATATCCGGCTCTGTACTGCTCTGGTTCACATCCTTTCTGAACAACAGACACTACAAAGTCAAAATAAATGACAAAGAATCTCACTCCATTCCATCAAACCAAGGTGTACCTCAGGGTTCGTCTCTTTCCCCTACCCTGTTCAATATATATCTACTCCCTTTATGCCAGCTACTCAATAGTCTCAATCTCACCCACTTTATATACGCGGACGATGTACAAATCATAATCCCCATCTCAGACCCCATCTCTACTCTAAATTTCTGGAACAACTGCTTACACGCCATCAACCTTCTGCTCTCGAGTCTCAATTTGGTCCTAAATACTTCCAAAACGGAACTACTGGTTATCTCCCCTTGTGACAACAACCCCCTCGCAAATAATGCTAGCATCCCATTAGCAAACCAGGTCAGAGATCTTGGGGCCACCCTTGACTCTAGAATGAATTTCAAAAAATTCATTAACGCCACAACCAAAGAATGCTTCTTCAAGCTACAGGTCCTGAAGCAACTTAGACCGCTCTTACACTTCAAGGATTTCCGTTCGGTGCTTCAAGCCATACTGTTTTCAAAGATCGACTATTGTAATGCCCTATTACTTGGTCTGCCCGCTTCGTCCACCAAACCTCTTCAGATGCTGCAAAACGCAGCGGCTAGGATCCTTACAAACACTCGTCGCAAGGACCATATCACACCAATACTAAAAATTCTACACTGGCTGCCCATCCAATATAGAATACTTTTCAAGGCTCTCACCATCATCCACAAATCAGTCTACCAGCAATCCACTCTCCAACTCACCTTCCCACTTGAATTACATACTTCCGCAAGACCGATCAGAACTGCCTACAAAGGTTCGCTCAAGGCCCCCCCCAACAAATCATCGGTCCACAACACTATTCACAAGCGAGCTCTTTCAACAGCAGGTCCACTACATTGGAATTCACTTCCACAAGACTTACGCCAAGAACAATGCCATTCAACTTTCAGAAAGAAATTGAAAACCTGGCTTTTCGCAGAAGCCTACCGCTGAAGGATCTCCTCAACCATCACTGACTCTCACTCCCCCACCCCTCCCCAATCCCTTCCCCCCACCCAACCTCACCCATTCCTTCTCCCTCTGGACATACCAGGCTAATAACTGCCTAGGATAAACCTATGTTTTTGTATCTTACAGTTTTTGTTGATTTATATATTTATCTCTCTCTAATTGTTTCTTAGTTTAAACTCTGTACTGTCTTCCATTGCCCAGGTTTTATGCTCCCTGTTTAATGTAACTTTACTTTCTACCTTGATGTTAATTGGTTTCCCCTCAGTTACATTGTAAACCGGTACGATAAGACCTAGTCTTGAGCATCGGTATAGGAAAAGAAATTAAATAAAATAAATAAAATAATCATTTACTTCTTGCGGGGGATTTCAATATCACCATACAGCCGAGAGTGGATAATTCTTCTGGGGGTGGATTAGGTTCAGTGGACGGTCGCAAGCGTCTCAAAAAATTTATACAGACCAGGGAAGTGCTAGATATCTGGCGTCATAGGAATACTGCTACCAGAGACTACACATTTTATTCCCACCCCCATCATTCTTATTCCCGCATTGATTATTTTCTACTGGACAAAACACTTAACTTTCGGGTGAAAGATATTGGTATTGGTCCCATAACTTGGTCGGATCATGGTGCGATTTGGTTGTCCTTGAGAACACAGGTCACTCAGACTGGGTTACGTTATTGGAAACTTAATGATTCTTTACTGGAGAATGATGTATTTTGTCAATCCATACGATTAGCGATAAAGGAATATCAACAATTTAATGGCTCCGATGCACACTCTAGGCCTACTCTGTGGGAATGTTTAAAGGTGGTTCTCCGGGGTAAATTTATATCTCAGGCTTCTCACCAAAAGAAGGTCACTCAAGCACGGGAGGCAGAATTACTGTCCACTATCTCAGGCTTGGAAAAACAACATAAGGTATCCTTGTCTACCAAGGTTTATGGCCAACTACAGAGAGCTCGCATGGCTTTGAAAGATCTTCAAGCGAAAGATATTGCCCATAAATTACAACTTATTCGGCAAGAACACTTTGAGTGGGGTAACAAAACTGGTAGGCTTTTAGCCCGCAAATTGAAAAAATTGTTCACCCAAAATCAGATTACCAAGGTTAAAGCAGCGGATGGTACCATATTGGACTCTGCAGAGCAGATCCAGAGTCGATTCCAGCAATTTTATGGGGTCTTATATACGGCAGACTCTGGTATTTCTACCGAGAACATAGATGATTACTTAGCTACTATCAATTTACCCCAATTAACAGATGTTGAGCGGCAGTATTTTGAGAAACTTATTACGCCAGCTGAACTTTCGCTTGCTATTAAGGCCCTCAAACCTCATAAGGCGCCAGGTCTCGATGGCTATACTGGCCTTTTTTACAAAAAATTCACAGACCAGGTGTCTCCTTATCTGCTTGAGACTTTTAATGCTTTGCGAGACGGTGAGTCCCTGCCCGCTGAAGCTAATGTAGCCGGCATTACGATTCTGGCAAAACCAGGACGCGACCCCATGGAGTGTGGGTCTTACCGCCCAATCTCCTTGATCAACATTGACTTAAAATTATTGGCCAAGATTTTGGCTACACGACTGAATAGGGTGATGGCGAAATTGACTCATCCTGATCAAGCCGGATTTATTCCGGGGCGAAAGGCAGCGGACAATGTCAGAAAAATTTTAGATTTACTATGGAATGCCAAAAGGGATCAAACCCCGGCCATATTGTTCGCTATCGACGCTGAAAAAGCGTTCGATATGGTCCACTGGCAATTTCTCTTTCGTACGCTGGAGAAAATGAACTTTGGTCCCAAATTTTTAACCTGGCTCTACAAACTTTATGATAATCCCCGAGCGAGAGTAAAAGTTAATGGGACTTACTCGAATCCATTTCCAATCACTCGGGGCACAAGACAGGGGTGCCCCTTGTCTCCTCTGTTATTCGCTCTATTTCTAGAGCCCCTCACTACGGTCATATGGGGCGACCAGACAATATCTGGCATAGGGGTGGGGGTGGACGATTATAAAATGTCGCTTTTTGCGGATGACGTGCTGTTCACCCTTACAAACCCCCAACAATCTCTGAAGGGGGTAATAGACCGACTATCTGAGTTTAGCTCGGTGTCGGGCTTTCGCCTTAACCTTGATAAATCAGAGGTTTTGAATATATCTTTGCCCCCTGCGCAAACATTGGGCCTGCAACAACTCTTTCCATTGAAATGGGCTGGGTCAAAACTTAAATATTTGGGGATACAAATTGGCCAGAACTTGGATGATCTGTTTAAATTGAATTACCTACCCCTAGTGTCTAAGATTTTCCAGGATCTGGATACTTGGACTAGTTTGCCTATATCCTGGACTGGGAGGGTAGCTGTAGTCAAAATGTCCATACTTCCCAAATTCAACTACCTATTCCAATCTTTACCGATCTCGATCCCCACGGCTATGTTAAAAAATTGGCAGAAACGTCTGTTCGCTTTTATTTGGAAGCGGAGACCTCCTCGCGTAGCACAAGCTACTCTTTATCGCCATAAGTTACGAGGGGGCTTGGGGGTTCCAAGACTCCAATGGTACTATGCTGCGGCCCAATTAGCTGCCATTCTGACATGGCATAAGTGTGGTGAGAAACCTAGATGGGTAGACATAGAACAGGCCAACTTAGGCTCCATCCCGATGCGCGCCCTTATATGGCAACCTAAGAAATCTTTGAAAATTGAAGGTTGTATTTCTTTACCTTTACGTACTACCCTACAATCCTGGGATCGGTGGAAAGCTCTATTGGTGGGCACGAGAAGATACTTTATGAACACCCATTTATTCCATCATGCATCCTTTCCTCCAGGGTGGGAATCTGCATTATTACATGAGTGGAAGCGCAAGGGAATAACGACTATAGCCAAGCTTAGAGATAGAACTGATTTTATGACATTTCCACAATTGCAGGAAGTGTATAACCTCCCGTCTACTGCCTATTTCTCGTATTATCAACTACAACAATTCCTTAAACAAGAAAACATAAAGGCAGAAATAGCTAAAGGTCGCTCGCAATTTGAAGGCTGGTGTGATTTGGCAGATCGCATAAAGGGCGGTCTATCGAAAATATATACACTATTACAAAACTCGTTGTCATCACGGCCCAAATATGTTTCTAAATGGGAAAGTGATCTGGGAATGATACTATCGGAGGAGGAGTGGGATCAGATCTTTTTCCATACTAAGGGATGTTCAGTCTCCTCCTCCCTCACTGAGAATGGGTATAAAGTCCTGTTCAGATGGCATCTCACGCCGAGTAGATTGTACAAAGCTCAACTGTGTGCATCTGACCAATGTTGGAAGGGGTGTGGCTATAGTGGCACGTTCTTGCATATGTGGTGGGACTGTGTTCAAGTCAAGAGATTATGGTCGGATGTGCAGGATATTATATGTAGTACATTAAAGAAACGTGTTGTCCTATCACCGATGCAAGGTCTGTTAAATGCACTGGTTGACGGCTCCAAATTTGAAAGTACATTGGTTGGTCAGTTCTGTCTAGGGGCACGATGCATTTTAGCGCTTTCCTGGAAACACCTTACTGTACCCACTAAATCTTGCTTAATACAAAAGTTAGACAATATGTGTGTAATGTACAAGATCACAGCCCAAAAGCACAGACAACTCCCCAAATTTGACAGGACGTGGGCACCCTATCTTCAGTGGAGAGGGGAAGAGGGTTCTCTTGATGAGGACGCCACTACCTCCCCTACACAATAGGCATGGATCCCAAGAATTCAATCAGACTCAGATGATTATGGTACTGATCTCCTTTATTCACTTGTTTTGTTATAACACGTCATAGTTTTACCTCACATTTATTGCTGACAGCAGTATCCAATCCCATGAGACGAGCAGATGTTTCCTTAGTGGCCACGGGAAAACTTTTATTCTTCACATTTGTTTATCATATTTGTGCATTCTTATACATATTTTTCTTTTTGAAACGGTTGTACGATAGACCTTTGTATGTCTTTTATCTTTTGATTCTGTGTTTTACTTGGTTCTTGATTGCGTAATTTTGTAAATTTATGCATCTTATTGTACAACGCTTCATAATCAGTGCATTTTTGAATAAACATTATATTGAAAAAAAAAAAAAAAGAAAAGTGCGTGTTGTGGGTGCATGGCGATTTTTTGCTTCGGGGGTAATAGCTAATAGCCTCATCTATATGGCAGTTTCATGTGATGAGCGCTATTAGCTACGCCTTTGTTTGGACGCACGTTTTGGATGCGCTGATCCCCTTATTGAATAGAGGATTAGTCTAGCGTGTTCAAAATGCGCGTCCAAACCGCTCGTGTGCTAGACTGGGTGCATTTTATTGCATTGTCCCCTCAATGTGGAAATGGATACTTTGGCAGACCTTGAAAACAGGTCTTGACTGTTACATGTGCATGCTGTGAGTGTGATAAAGCACAAGGCTGGGATCCTCCAGGCAGCTTCCCTGGCGAGATTCACTAATGCAGAACAACACTGGTATACTGCAAGCTCCCTTCCTGACAGGATCCGCTACACAAATTGTGCACTTCATGTCACACTCATGCACTCCCACAGAGTGAGCACAACTGTAGATGCCAGGATAAGCAGTGTCTTTATTATTAATGCTAAGTTATGCTCCATAGAGCAGTGCAACAAAGGTAATGTTGTAATGTTTGGCTGGTTATGGGGAAGGCCCGCGACTGGTCGCACTCACCCCAGGCTGCCACTAGTCCACCCCAATGCCATGCTTTGTCTTCACTGCACGAACGTCACACGCCTGGACTTGCTTCCACCAGGCTTAAAGGTTTCACGGCGGGAAACCCTATGTGGCGCCTCTGGATGACGTCACTAGAAGCTCCCTACAAGTACCCAATGGTCTGCTTCCTGGCACCTCAGGAACAGGTCCTCCTGCTCTACAGTGCCTGTTGCCTTGTTGCCTGTCTTGCGGCCCTGAGCCTGCCTTATTTTTCTGCCCTTGCCTTGCGTCCATTGCCTTGCCTTGCCTTGCCTTGTCCGTCCTGTCCCTTGGTGTCTTGTTTCTGTCTGTCTTGTTTGTCTTGACCTGATTCTCCGGTTCTGATCTTTGCCTTGGATTCAGACTTCAGACCTGGATTGCTGCCTGCCTTGACCCTTGGCCTGGATCTGGATATCGTCTGCCCGCTGCCTGCCCTGACTCTTGGCCTGGACACGGACCACGTTTTTTTTGCTGCCTGCCCTGATCTCCGTCTGTACCTGGATTCTTTCTGAATGCTTCTTAAAGGGTCACTCACCTAAGCCCTGCCAGCCCCTGGAATCCAAAAGCTCAATCCGCAGGGAACGGGGCTGGAACAAATGAAGATGAGCTCCTAACTTCCTCTCAACTGGTCTTGCCAGAGCACTGCTATAAAGCCTTACCAGGGGATATGGCCACTCCAGAACCCTCAAAGGGAGGGGCTGCATTTGAATGGAAAACTCCCTCATCAACCATCCTGCACTAATCTAGCTGACACCTGAGAACCCAGGATTTGCTGGTAGCGTGACCATAGCTATTTGAGAGAACACATAGACTTGGAGTTAAATCAACCGAGCAGAAGAAACCCTGGGTGGTTATTACGCATCTGTTAAATTATGCCTAGAAATCTGTGATTCTGCAGGTTCACAGGAAGACAGGCTTGAGCCTACACGAGAGGAAAATACTGCTTTTCCAGGACTTTTCTAATAAAGTTTCACTGAAATGTCTCCGTGCTCCCTGCTTGGTACTGACCATTTTAATAAAAAGATCAAGTTTGTGCTAAAATACCCTGCTTATTTGAAGATTTGGCATATGGGACAAGTGAAGTTATTTGAGATGTTCACAACAGTTCAGCATTTTATAAAGTCTTTACAGGAAGACGTTGCATGATTATGTCTCAAACTTTTATCCATTGGGTGAAATTGAGGCAAACTGAGTTAAAGAACCTTTCCTCGCAGTTCTGGTCTGATGGAGTTACCTCAGTCTCTGTGTTTCTAATTGGGGGGTGGCACCCAAATGCTTACTCCATGGGCCTATGATCTAATTTGGCAAATTCAGCTATGTCTGCCTGATTCTACCAGACTGGACCCATAACAGCAATGAGCCTAACCCTAGACTTAGCTTGATCACCTGATGACTTGGCACATCAAGCAGGCATTCACCCGTTGATCTTAAACTTCATGAGAGCCGATTGATCTTCAGCAAAGAACTAATACAAGTAGGAACTTCGCTACTTAAAACCTTATGAATCATTGGCAGAATTTAAAATTGGACCCTCTTTTCAACAGGTTACCAGTGAAAGGCATATAATACCGGTGTGATATGGTCAGATCTTGTAGTTCCTGTTAGGATCCATGCTGCAGAATTTTGGATTATTTGCAAGGGCCTTAGTGTGTAATGTGATAATCCCAAATAAATTGAGTTGCAGTAATCTAATCTACTAGAGATTGCAGCACAGTTCTAAAATCATTGGACACAAGATAAGGTTTTAATTTGTGCAGCATTTGAAGCTTCCAGAAAGACTGTGCACTACTTTCTTGACATGGGCTTTATTGATGTTTAACAGAATGTGTGCTTTCAACTTCTGTGAATTTTTTTTTTTTTAATTTATACTTTATTGAATTTTTAATCTTCATGACATAGCATGCCACAATACAATACGGGTATCTATTTTTCTTAAAAATGCAAAGGTAAACAATATTACATGTTATACATCCCCAAAAGAGATTTCTCAAATCAGTTTGACAATCACATTTTTATCTTCCATTAAAGATTTATCAATAGATACCCTATTACCATGAAATTAGCAGTAACCAAACGTTTTAGTTGAGCATTAATTTAAAGTAACACTTTTTAGGAAAATGGAAGTATAATGCCCAACCCTTTCTTATAGAGAGATAACCCTCTTAGCCAACATTATTCCCCACTAATTTCTTGGCTTTTAGGAACACTAAGATCTGACTGTTCAAAATAAGTATATTTCATACTATTCAATCTTAACATGTATTTGCATGGATAGCGCACAACCATTTGGGCTCCAATTTGTTCAGCGAGCTGTCTCATTGCCAGAAATTCTTTCCTTCTATTTTGGGTCACTTTGGCTATAGCTGGAAATATCCAAATTTGTTGATTATAATATTTGACAGCTCGATTTCGTAAGAATAAATCAAGAACCATATCCCTATCTGATGGAAATATGAATTTTACCAATACAGTTCCACTTTTTTCAACTATATCTTCATTTGATATCTCAAGAAACTGTGTCACATTTAAAGGAGGTATTTGTCTTCATTCACTCTGTTATATGAAACATAATATATTTTTGCCAGAAGGGGATTGCTTCTCATGGTATTTTTAATACTTAATTCATATATCATTTAAATTGGTCTTGTATCGATAAATGTCTGATTTGGGGAAAATTTATAACTGAGATTTAAATATCTTGACTCATTTTCCCAATCTTTCCAGGTTCTTCATCTGGACCATTTTCCTTTGTATTATCCCCCCTTGCACTTTCTGAACCTGTGATACTTTCTGTTCTAGTTCCTCCAATTGTATTTCCCATGTTTCAAGCTGTAGTTCCGTTTTTATTACCCGTTATTCACATCCATTGTCACAGTTAATTTGGATATGGATCTTTCCAAAGTCATAATTGCAGTCCATACACTGTCCAAGGTGATTACCAGTGGTTTTTCCAATTTTTTTCCAGGAATATTGACAGTTTATTCTGACCCCCCAATGTCCAACACTTTCCTGTGTTCATTGATGGGTCCTCCCTCCTCTGTGCATTTTTTTTTGGTCAATGATTGAGTAAAAAAGTTGAATCCTTCAAATGATTAAAATATGATATCAGAGTAAGTGGATAATAGGACTAGGGGGCATTCCATGAAGTTAGCAAGTAGCACATTTAAAACAAACCAGATAATTCTTTTTCACTCAGAGGATGTGGTTAAGGCAGCCAGTGTAGCTGGGTTTAGAAAAGATTTGGATAATTTCCTGGAAAATACTGCTGAGGCGGGATATGATAGAGGTGTTTAAAATCATGAGAGGTCTAGAATGGGTAGATGTGAATCGGTTATTTAGTCTTTCAAATAATAGAAAGACTAGGGGGTACTCCATGAAGTTAGCATGTGGCACATTAAAACTAATCGGAGAAAGTTCTTCTTCACTCAACGCACAATTAAACTCTGGAATTTGTTGCTAGAGGATGTGGTTAGTGCAGTTAGTATAGCTGTGTTTAAAAAAGGATTGGATAAGTTCTTGGAGGAGAAGTCCCTTACCTGCTATTAATCGAGTTGTCTCAGAAAATAGCCACTGCTATTACTGACATCAGCAGCATGGTACTTGCAGGTACTTATAGCCTGGATTGGCCACTGTTGGAAACAGGATGCTGGGCTTGGTCTGACCCAGTATGGTATGTTCTTATGTTCTTATAAGTCCATAAACTGATATTAATAAGGAATAGCCACTGCTTGTTACCAGCATTGGTAGCTTGGGATCTATTAAGTTTGGGTACTTGCCAGGTTCTTGTGACTTGGATTGGCCACTGTTGGACACAGGATGCCAGGCTTGATGGACTCTTGGTTTGACACAGTATGGCAATTTCATATTTCTTATGATTGTGAATTTTCAAGAGAAAATTCTTCCTAGGTTATAATTTTCTCCAACTTTGAGTATAGTAGTGGATATCTTTACCTGTAGTCATCCCTTTGTTTGAAATATAGAACTAATGACAGAAAAAAACCAGTCAGGCCCAACTAATGTAGTCAAGTCATTGTCCTACCTGCCACATACCTATTTGATCTAGGACTTTACCTTCCCTTTCCCGTCCAGGGCCGGATTTAAGATTATGGTGCCATAGGCAGAAGACGGGGTAGGATGTTTTGCCCCCAGAAATCGGAGAGCAGCAGAAGGGTCTCAGTTTTTGGGTGCCTTCAGAATTTGGCTGCTTGTCTCCCAGCCTCCTTGGCCAGGAAGCTACTGTATGAAGTACTTACTTTTCTCTTGAGTCTATCCCCCTCCAGCCTTATAGGACTGGAGGGGGATAGACTCTTACCTTGTTTTAGAGTCTTCTATCCAGTGAAAAATGCTTTCTTTTCATGCATTATTTAAGGCACTTGAAGGTCTCTGTCATATCACCTCTCCTATTTTTCCTCCAGGGTATGCATATTTTGGTTCTTAAGCCTCATCTCAGAGCGTACGTTGCAGATTCGTCATCATTTTGGTACTCTTATTTTGGACCGTCCTTACTGATAGTTATATCTGTGGAAATGAGCTCCCTAGAGCTGGATGTAATGCTCCCATATGCCATGATCCCTCTTCTGAGAGAGAGTCGTCAGAATCTCTCCTCCATTAAGTAATAGGCTCCCTACAATTCTGTGTATTAAATCTTAGCTACTACACACTTTTCTTTTTGGCATGACAGTTTTCTTCATTTCATTTTTGCATTTATAGACTGCCTTGTGCAAATAAATTCCCCTATGTAGCTTACAGCATTAAAGTACAGTAAAATATCTCTGTAAAGACACATCACCATAAAAAACCTAAAACATGACCCAGTCCTATACTCCACTTTCACTAAGGGCAGAGTAGAACCATGTAACACAATATAACAAAATAGCATAATATATAACAACAACAAATTATAAAATACAAAATGAGCTTAAACGTTAATAGATAAATGATCCCCTTCCCAAATAAAATTGTCTAGAGACCCTTATTGCCACAGTACTAGGATTCCATCACTTTCAGGCCGATACAGTAAAGTCTGCGGGAGAGCGGGCGAATGCCCGCTCTCCCGGCGCGCGCACCGGCCACTTGCCGGTGCGTGCAATTCTGTAATTAAATTAGGTGGCGCAGTAGAAATGGGCAAAAGGAGGCGCTAGGGACACTAGCGCATCCCTAGCGCCTCCTTTTGACCTGGAGCGGCGGCTGTCAGCGGATTTGACAACCGACGCTCAATTTTGCCGGCATCTGTTCTTGAGCCCGCTGACAGCCACGGGCTCGGAAACCGGACGCCGGCAAAATTGAGCGTCCGGTTTTCGGCCCGACAGCTGCCGGCCCATTAAAAAATTTTTTTTTACCCTTCGGGACCTCCGACTTAATATCGCCATGATATTAAATAGGAGGGTGCACAGAAAAGCAGTTTTTACTGTATCGGCCTGTTTGGCAGGAAATGTTGCAAAAATGTCTAATTCTGCACATTTTTTTCTCCTGAAGAATATGATGTGAAAAATATTGCCAAAAGGACAAACTTTTTCATGCACTATTTGTAGAGTGCAGCCCAACGGTGATTATTGCAAAACGTATCCTATGCGCCTGTGGTAAATGCGTTTGCCAATGCGATGATTTTGTGGACTGTTTGCAGAGTTGGCAATTTCGACAAAATGCCTTTACCTGAAACTTGTTTGTCAAATTCTATTTCTCCAAATGAAAAATGTTGACTTTTCATCCATCCTTGCTCCTGAGGCTGAGTGAACAATATGCATCTCGCTTCAGAATCCAGTCCTGGCTATGAGAGGCAAGGACTGGGTTTTCCTCTTCTGCGGGGCACAGCAGCACACCAAACACATGGCTAACTGTCTGGCCCTGAACCTGAAGCTTTGATTGCTCCCTAGTTTATTAAATTTTCATTAGTACCTTTGTGCTAAATCCTTTCCTGTTGTCCTTTTATGTATAAATAGTTTAATAATGCATGTTTCACTGCAATCAAAACAAAAACAGATTTCTTAACACCACCTTTGTAGAACACTTGATTATTTTTGGCAGCTTCGTAAGCTGTATTTGTCATCTTGCTATTTATAAAAAAAAAAAAAGGACATTTTTGTGTTAAGAAGGGAAAAAAATTTTAAAAACAAAGACAAGAAAACTGATTTTTCATGGAATACAGTTGTCACTAAAATGAGCGATCTTCCATTGTGTAATGATTCTAAAGCCCCGGGATACAAACTACAGTTATTAAAACTCAGCATGATTTCTTAGTGGGTTTCTGTGTTATTTGCTGTAAACCACATCACTAATTATGAACACCAAATTTGGTTTTCCATGAAAGGTGATTTATGTGATGGCTCGTGTAAAACACAGTGACACAGTGGGATCTGATTTCTTGTTGGAGCAGTTTTGATAGTGTTTATTTAAGGGAAACTCACCAGTAAAGTCTTCATTTTCTGCTCTCTTGTCTTAAGCCTGATTTATTTAGCTCCTTTTCCATTACCCTTTGTTATATACAGAAGTTTGAAGGAGACATGCTCATATTCTTGCACTGCTGAGCCTGCTGAATGTAGCAATAGTGGGGCAGAATGGAGTAGTGCAGCCTGCTAGTGGAGGGCATGTTGGATACTGTGGCCTAAATTTTCAAATGGTTGCATGGAATTTAGATGCCTAAAAATCTCCATTTAGATGGCTACCAAATTTTCAAACTCCCTCAGGAGTCTGCATCTAAGTATCTTAAACACTTGACTTTAGTGGCTATCTGAGTGGGCGGTCTGGAGGCGTGGCTTTCCTTTGCTGTCTAGACGTAATTTTCAAAACCTTGAATGTCCAAATGCAATGCCATTTATGATCTAAATCCATAGCTTGACAAATCCAGATTGCCAGGATGCTATGACAGCTGGAAATTTCACCCTAGTGCTGGGATTTTCTTTCTCCTTACCGCTGCTGCCCCCTCCTATACCAAACAGCTGTTTCCTTTGGCCAGCTCCGTGTGGCTGTTCGCGAGTTCGAGCTGTGCAGTACCCGAACTCCCGCTCTGATCTGACTTGAGACCAGCACAAGAGTTCACTTACTGCACGTCTCAAGCAGCCCGACAGCCATGTGGTGCCGGCCCAAGGAAATAGCTGTTTGGTGATAGCAGGCAGCAGTGGCTACAGGTGAAGGGGAGGGGTGACTGGCTCAAAGTGGCTAAGGGAGTGACTGGAGCTGGCTAGTTGGGAGGGGTGGGTGATTGGATGAAAACATGGATAGAATGCACTAATATCCTAAGGAAATGGATAAAATGCATTTGTAAAACTTGTTTCTGTTCAGATCATAATGGCTATGGATTTCAGATGTGCTGTGGGAAATGTGTTTTTGCATCTTAAAATAAGTATAAACTAGCTGAAACCTGCTGAAATTCCCCAGAGCCCCCCATTCACTGTCTTCCTCCTCAGCTCTACCCTTACATTTACTTCCCTTCTCCTCAGCCCCTACCCAGCACACTCAGATCCCCCTTCCCACCTTCTTACTCCCTTCCGCTTTCCCTCCTCATGGCATAATCCTAGCCCCCTTTGACTCTCCCCTGGCCTGACCCCAGCACACTCTGAACCCCTCACTGGCCCAACCCTAACACAGTTTGCCTCCCCTCCCCAGCCTGACCTCAGGACACTCTGACCACCCCAACTTCAGCTCACTCTAACCCCCTCTCCACAGATGAACTCCATCACACTCTTCCCCCCTCATCAGTCCAACCTCAATACTCTCTTCCCCCCTTAATGGCCCAGCCCTAGCATGTTCTGACCTCCTTCCCTAACCCAACCCCAGCACAGTCTGAGTCCTCCCTCCTCAGTCTGAGCCTACCATACTCCAAACTCCTCCCCCTGCACACTAAGACCCACCCTTCCAAGATCAACGCCAGCAAACTGTGACTCCCCTCAGTGTTCCGGGGGCAGGAGCAATCCACATTAGCTTCTGCCTAGTTGCTCTGCCATTCCAAAATGGCTGCTAGTCAACCCAAGGCCAGTGTCATTATGTTGTGTGACAGTAGTCTGCCGTACAACTAAATGATGCCAACCTAGGGTTCATTAGCAGCCATTCTGGAATGGAGGAACCCCAGCACACTCTGCCCCCTCCCTTGTCCCACCCTGGCATACTGTGGCCCCCAGCTCTATTCCAGTACACTCTGCCCCACACGAACCTGAACCCTGTCATCCATGTCCCATCTCCCCAGTCTAACTCCCATTAGCAAAGATGAAAGTGACAGTGAAAAAGAGAGGCCAAAAATAAACCCCTGAAACACCCAAATTAAATAAAAGTACCCCCTTCTGCCTTCCCCACAAACTCACTTAAAGAAAGGTCTCACTAGCCCTTGGGCCACCCCAGCATCCTGCCATGCCATCCTTTACCGCTTTGTGTCTTGTGAGGACTTCTGGGGATAGGAGTTGATCCCCAGTCGCTCCTGCTCAGCTGTTCCTCCATTCCAGAATGGCTGCTAATGAACCCTAGGTTGGCATCATTTAGTTGTACGGCAGACTACTGTCACACAACATAATGACACTGGCCTTGGGTTGACTAGCGGCCATTTTGGACTGGCAGAGCAACTAGGCAGAAGCTAATGTGGATTGCTCCTGCCCCCGGAAGATCTAGACCATAGAGTGGGAGAGGCTGGGAAAGTCCTTGGGGGCAACAAGTTCCTTTGCTCATTCAGGTTTGATGGGGTGAGGAGGATGAGGGACTGGAACTGAGACTTTGCATTCAGGGGAGGGTCCATTGTTTAAGTGGGTTTGGTTTAGGGGCGGCTGTACATTCCGGTTCAGCCCAGCCTGTTGGGAACTGACGGTGTGCATATGTGAACCTCATCAGCCGTCTGCTCCTCTCTGCCATACATGTTCTGGCCAAGCCAAGCTTGCTGGGGAGCGGGGAGTGCAAACGCACTGATGATGTGCATGTGTACCCCAGCGACAGACAGGCAGCATCCAGATAAGCCTATTATACATAGAGATTAAGTAATGATTTAAAAGCAGACTGATAAATCCATATTGGGAAACAATGTCATTGCTGTTAATTATGATTAAATAATTTCGGTTAGTATCTTAATTATTATAAATTAAGGCAAATTAATGTTTCTACCCAAGGTTATATTTGAATAAACATTTTTAACATTAACGATTACAATTAATACTTCATCCAGTCAGTGCATTTTAGGCTCCCTTTTGCCTATTATGTTAGTTTGAAGGCAAAAGGGGAACCACCTGGAACTGAGCGATGTTTTGAAAGGGACTCTGTTGCTTCGTACAGGAGAGCACGGTAGATTCAAAATGCATGTCTGGCATGCAATCCCTGTTCCGCTGGCTGGTCTGCTGCAGGGGCTCGCTTGAGAATACTCCAGCCACCTTCTGACCCGTGCTCCTGGGTTCTTTTCCCAACAGGTGGGGGGGATAGGTTAAGTCTTTCAAGATCCGTGACTGTCTGGAGATCTCTTGCTGTCATCCGCTAAAATAAAACTCACTGCAAACAGTCGGCTGTTGTAAAAAAAAAAAAATAAATAAAATCATTTTACTGGTTAACTTGATTGCAGATGAAATTTCACAGCATGTGCACTTTAATACAGGAATAAAGTCCAATAAATCCCAGTCACTGGTAAATCTGCCCTCCCTAGTAATAGGTACTATTAAATGGGACCTTTTCAGAGTATTAGCCCTGGATGGTATCTATAAGCTTGATGCAAGCTCCTTTACAGTAGGAAATTGGAAATGCTTCCTGATACAACTTCAGACGAGTCTCTGTTGAAAAGATTCTTTCAACAGCAGCTCTGCAAGTGGATTTTCCACTCACACTGTCTCCCACCACAAATCCTCTCTTCAGAACTCTTAGGTGATCCCCACCGAGAAAGAGGATCTTACCAGTGGAGAGGATCAAGATACCCTTGTCCTTTCCACTCTCAGGATCCTCCTTGGATTCCAATAAAATCTTCCATGTGCCTAGGAAAACCCCACCCTTGGGCCCCATCCACCCTTCCTGGACTGGAGACTGAAGGAACAAAATATGCGCTTCTGAGTTGTGTTACACACACTCCCTACATGACCCCCTCCCAGTAGGGCATGTCATGGAAATCTGCGCACTCCTACTCTCTCTGACATCCCACATCCAGGGTCTGCAGAGACTATTGCGACTAGCACCGGGACACCTTTTGGTGACATCCTTACCTGTGGGCTGACCCAGAGGCTCCATGGCAGTGATGTCTACTGCCGCGCGGTGGACATGGAGGCTGGCCTGGACAAGGATGGAGATTTAAGGGAAAGAGGGAGAGACTGCTGGGAGGATGAAAAGGGGGAGCAGGAGAGTCTGATTTAGTATGCCTGTTTTCCTCATAGAGTCAGTGAGAAACCAGTCGTTATACGTCGGGCCTTAAAAGAGCTGCAGCAGACCTTGGTGGGGGAAATCAAGTGGTGTTGGTGTAGTGGGTGGGGGGAGGACAGGCTCTTCTTCTCCTTCTCCTTAAACTCTGGAATTTGTTGCCAGAGGATGTGGTTAGTGCAGTTAGTATAGCTGTGTTTAAAAAAGGATTGGATAAGTTCTTGGAGGAGAAGTCCATTACCTGCTATTAAGTTCACTTAATAGCAGGATAGAGAATAGCCACTTAATAGAGAATAGCCACTGCCATTAGCAATGGTAACATGGCATAGACTTAGTTTTTGGGTACTTGCCAGGTTCTTATGGCCTGGATTGGCCACTGTTGGAAACAGGATGCTGGGCTTGATGGACCCTTGGTCTGACCCAGTATGGCATGTTCTTATGTTCTCTTCAGCCTTAGTGAAGGCTCAAAGACCTCTCAACTGCCTACTCCTAGATCCAAAGAAAATTTGTCAAGGCCCACTATAGCAAAAAGGCTGCTTTCTTATACCTTATTGAATGATATTAGAATGTCATTATCATAACACCGCTTTTCCTTCTTTCTTCTGCAGAATACAAGCATATAGTGCAGACCAGGCATTGTTTTGGTGGCTATCCTTTGAATTTCTTCTATTTTATCAACACCCTTTTATCGATCTGTTCTCAAGAACTGGACAAAGTATTGGTGAAGTATCACCAAGGCAGGGCTGGAATTAAAATGTAGGCACAAATAAATAAAAAAAGCAAGCAATAAGGAGAGGGGGGTCTCCCCCAGAAAAGAAATAAAATAATTTGAGTATGCAAGAGGGTGTCCTCCCCTCCTCTCCCAGAAATCATAAGGAGATATAAGAGGAATGCTGCTCCCCCCAGAAGTCATTGGAAGTGTGTGGATGGGGGGGAAGGGTGGGTCCTCATTGGTTCACCCCCTCACCAGACCTTCCCCTCTTCCAGTGTCCCCATTTACTTTGCAGTCACAGTGCTGCTTGTCCACTAGAGTGGGGCTTGCCCCGCAGTTATCTGAAACTCTGGGAAGAAAATTGAGCGCAGGGGCCTGCAAGCTGTTGTGTGTTCCTGCCAGGCCCTGCGGAACCCCCACTCCCTCATCCCACATGGGCTCTCTGTTACCATGGAAACCCGTGCCAGGGGTGGAACCACAGCAGGGCCTGGGATAATGGCATGGCAACAGGACTGGCATTCCAGCGCCTAGAAACATTTGATGCTGGAGGCCGTTTCCTATATTACCGCTGTCAAAATCCAGCGACCTGTACAGAGGTTAATATTCCCTCTTTCTACCAGTGCTACCTTTCTTCATGCAGCCAAGAATACTATTATCTTTCCCACCTGCGTTGTCAGAGTGCCTGGCTACCTTGAATTCATCCGAGAGGATGTCCCCTGGAGCCTTCTCATGTTTGGTGGCTGCTAGTTCATTCCCTCCCAAACGATATTTGGTGTTTGGATCTTTTACATTCCAAATGCTTTTTTTTTTTTATTCAAAACGTGCCAAACCTTTGACCATTCTTGAAGTCTTTTAAAGTCCTTTTTCCATTTTATCTGTCTGCCCTGGCATGTCTGCTGTATTACAGATTTTCATATCTTCCGCCAATCCATGTACTTTCCCCTTCTCTTCCTTTTGCTGCGAAACTTAGAGCCAGGCATTGCATCGGTCACTCTTTCCTCACCAGAGCAGGCCCCACTGACCGTGCCCTGAGTCCTGCTGCTTAACTATATCCTCATCCTAGTTCATAATTTTTTTCTTCCATAGAGAGCGATGGGGATAATGGGGGAAAAAGAAGAACAAAAATGTTTAATTCCTGGCGGAACAAAACTATTACTAGAATTTGGTTAATGAGCATGCAAAAAGAGTTAGGGAAAGCTATGTATGTAGAAATCCTGAAAAATTAAAACTCTTTCATCCTCTTTCCTCATTTTACCTTGCCCTATCAATAACATTTCACAGGAAGGAGGAACAATCTCTTTACGGATAACACATGCCTGCTTTTTACTTTCCACTCCCCCCTCTCAAAAGTCGGGATTCTTTGGCAGTGCAGAACTGAGCACAGAGAGCAACCTGGTCCAGGAAGGGTAAGGTTGATGGGAAAGGGACACTTGCCTGTCCTGCAGAAACACAGGCACCCCCAGCCTTCAGAAATGCATACCCCGAAACACACAGCAACCAGCAGGGAAAGGCATTACAAACCAGACAACTGCATTACATGGATACACTTTATTTCATGCGTGAGCCAGCTTAGCTGGCGACACCCAATCCAATCAGCTCAGCTTCACACTTATCTTACAGGACTCTGCTGAAGTATTGATTTTCAGTCTGATCCCTCTTAAATGGCTGCTGCAACAACTCTCCAGCAGTCATGACTTATGAGCACTGCTGCTTGAGTGGTATAATTGATACCAGCAGTTTGAAAACTCAAGTTGCACCTTTGTGCTGCCTCTCTGCCGCTTCCTTTTCCTGCATCTACATCTGCTTCCTTATCATCCGTTCCTGTTGTGTGAATTCCTGTGGCAGTCAGGCCTGACCCTCCCATGAATGTTTTGGGTATTCTTCTTGCCAGTGCTATGGACTAAAACGTGGTATTGAAGAACACTACGGTGACGTGCAGCTCAGGTTAGGAATTGCTGTAGAACTGGGTAGGAAGGTGCTGCCGCAGGCGAGGAGTGAAGGCAGGATAGGAGGAGCTATGGTGTGAAACTGCAGGTCTCACTTATGCTTTCTGAGCAGTAATACCTACAGGGCCTGACAGCTCTAGAAGTTAATAGAACAGGAATGGGGGTAAATGTTTTCCAAAAATGGAGTCGTCCAAATGGGAAAGACACACACTAAATTGATAACTACCGGTAGAAGTCTGTCCCCTACAAATCATTAAATTAACTTCTTAAACCACATGATCTCATACCTGGTAGCGAAAAGCAGTCACTATCTGGTCAACTCAAAAAAATGCTGCTTGTTTTCATCATAATCATAGGCAATATTTGTGGTTTTCACTTTATATATATATATATTTTTTTTCTTGCGCTATCACAGAAAACCAGGCATACTCCAATACAAATAAATGGTGCCAAACAGTATTTCGGCTTAAACTAAGCCATCCACGTTTTTAAGTGTCTCAGGAGACTTATCTCTGAATGTTGTAAAGTGTCCCTTTCAAAATTTCCCCAGCACTGGCTGTGTTTCGAAGAATTTTAATCTTCTGCCTCAAGGGACATCTGCATTTCTTCCTCCAAACAGCTGACTTCTAATACGATTCATCTAAACAAGGCATGAAAGATAATATATGTATATTTATACCTCAAAAGTCACTCAAGCGCTTTAAAAATAAACATTTGTTAATGTATTGTTAAACAACGCAGGCTTACTGCCTACTTAGAACGCTGTGATCTCCGGGATTTAGATGCAGCCACCATTACTTCACCTCTTACTACGATGGTTTTGCGCATGTGGCCATCAAGAATAGCTGATTATGTACCAGTGACGTTCATACATCACCGATGACATCAAAAACAGCTGGAAATATGCTAATGGCATAAATGTTTTGCAGGTAACATCACACTATACTATGCCATTTGATGTCATTATTCAACCTAGAGGGTGAAGTGCATCATTTAACTTAAAAATCCAGAACAATTACCTTAGATTTAACATTTCCTGCCGGTCTCCACCTCTCTAATTCAGTGGAACTTGTTCAGTGATGACCCACTGGAGGTCGGCAAAGACCTCCCCCCTTCTCTCTGCAATGTTTTGTATTTTGTTTCTGAGATAGAATCTTTCATGGCATGGCTTAATTCAAAAGAAATTAATTAAAATTCTTTATGACATTCCATAAGAACATGCCATACTGGGTTAGACTGTTTCCAACAGTGGCCAATCCAGGTTACAAGTACCTGGCAAGTACCCAAAAACTAAGTCTATTCCATGTTACCATTGCTAATGGCAGTGGCTAATCTCTAAGTGAACTTAATAGCAGGTAATGGACTTCTCCTCCAAGAACTTATCCAATCCTTTTTTAAACACTGCTATACTAACTGAACTAACCAAGTCCTCTGGCAACAAAGTCCAGAGTTTAATTGTGCGTTGAGTGAAGAAGAACTTTCTCCGATTAGTTTTAAATGTGCCACATGCTAACTTCATGGAGTGCCCACTAGTCTTTCTATTATCCGAAAGAGTAAAAAAATGATTCACATCTACCCGTTCTAGACCTCTCATGATTTTAAACACCTCTATCATATCCACCCTCAGCCGTCTCTTCTCCAAGCTGAAAAGTCCTAACCTCTTTAGTCTTTCCTCATAGGGGAGCTGTTCCATTCTCTTTATCATTTTGGTTGCCCTTCTCTGTACCTTCTCCATCGCAATTATATCTTTTTTGAGATGCGGCGACCAGAATTGTACACAGTATTCAAGGTGGGGTCTCACCATGGAGCGATACAGAGGCATTATGACATTTTCCGTTTTATTCACCATTCCCTTTCTAATAATTCCCAACATTCTGTTTGCTTTTTTGATTGCCGCAGCACACTGAACCGACAATTTCAGTGTGTTATCCACTATGACGCCTAGATCTTTTTCTTGGGTAGTAGCACCAAATATGGAACCTAACATTGTGTAACTATAGCATGGGTTATTTTTCCCTATATGCATCATCTTGCACTTGTCCACATTCAATTTCATCTGCCATTTTGATGCCCAATGGCTATTGTCTATGTCAACTTAATTAATAGCAGGTAATGGACTTCTTCTCCAAGAACTTATCCAATCCTTTTTTAAACCCAGCTACACTAACTGCACTAGCCACATCCTCTGGCAACAAATTCCAGGATTTAATTGTGCCTTGAGTGAAAAAGAACTTTCTCCAATTAGTTTTAAATGTGCCACATGCTAACTTCAAGGAGTGCCCCCTAGTCTTTCTATTATCTGAAAGAGTAAATAACTGATTCACATCATAAAAGTATTGGATTGTGAAAAAGAGAGATCGGTTTGGACAACAGTCTACTACAAAGCTACTGACTACAATAATTGCGTTTTGAAAGTCCGCAGCCCTATGGACTTAAAAATAATTTACCAGTAAGTCAGTTTGTCAGGATCTGTTGGTTGTGTTCAGATATCGACGAGTATAAGAGACAAGCTAATGAGATGAGTAAGCGGTTCTTGGAGCAGGGGTTACCCTGGTCGACAGTGAAATCAGCATATTGACGTGCTCTATTTTTGCCACCTGTGATTTATTATTGCAGTATCAACACCCTAAAAAGGCAGATGAGGTAGTTTGCGTTCTGCAGTATATGAATTAAACTGTGGCACTAGTAGTGGCCATAAGGAAACAATGGAATATTTTGCAGTTACATTCGGTCTTTCAGAATCCACCAATTTTTGCATATTCCCAAGCACAGAACATTAAGGATTTAGTAGGACATTCAGCCTTTGTGTCTCATCAAGAGCATTCTTCTGAAGAATGGGAACATTATCGCTGGGGGAATTGCACTATATGTGCCTAGTCCTATGAAGGAGGGGAGTGGATGCATCCAGGGAGTGTTTTGACGTTACGACTGAAGAGTAGGACTTCATGTTTATCCTCCTTTGTTGTTTATGTCATCACATGCCCTTGCCACAAAATGTAGGATGGACTGCCTATCCAATACGGACTCATTTAATAGAACATCACAGCTGTTTAACCAAAGACAAAATGCATGCCCTTCTAGTATAAAATTGCAGAGAGAAGGGGGGAGGTCTTTGCCGACCTCCAGTGGGTCATCACTGAACCAGTTCCACTGAACTGGAGAGGTGGAGTCCGGCAGGAAATGTTAAATGGAAGGCAATTGTTCTGGATTTTTAAGTTAAATAATGCACTTCACCCTCTAGGGTTGAATAATGACATCAAATGGCATAGTATAGTGTGATGTTACCTGCAAAACATTTATGCCATTAGCATATTTCCAGCTGTTTTTGATGTCATCGGTGATGTATGAACGTCACTGGTACATAATCAGCTATTCTTGATGGCCACATGCGCAAAACCATCGTAGTAAGAGGTGAAGTAATGGTGGCTGCATCTAAATCCCGGAGATCACAGCGTTCTAAGTAGGCAGTAAGCCTGCGTTGTTTAACAATACATTAACAAATGTTTATTTTTAAAGCGCTTGAGTGACTTTTGAGGTATAAATATACATATATTATCTTTCACGCCTTGTTTAGATGAATTGTATTAGAAGTCAGCTGTTTGGAGGAAGAAATGCAGATGTCCCTTGAGGCAGAAGATTAAAATTCTTCGAAACACAGCCAGTGCTGGGGAAATTTTGAAAGGGACACTTTACATCATTCAGAGATAAGTCTCCTGAGACACTTAAAAACGTGGATGGCTTAGTTTAAGCTGAAATACTGTTTGGCATCATTTATTTGTACTGGAGTATGCCTAGTTTTGTGTGATAGCACAAGAAAAAAATATATATATACATTGAAAACCATAAATATAATGAAAACAAGCAGCATTTTTTTTGAGGTGAGCAGACAGTGACACTTTTCACTATTGGGTATAAGAACATAAGAAATTACCATACTGGGTCAGACCAAGGGTCCTTCAAGCCCAGCATCCTGTTTCCAACAGTGACCCATCCAGGCTATAAGTACCGGCAAGTACCCAAAAACTAAGTCTATTCCATGCTGCTGATGTCAGTAATAGCAGTGGCTATTTTCTGAGTCAACTTGATTAATAGCAGGTAAGGGACTTCTCCTCCAAGAACTTATCCAAACCTTTTTTAAACCCAGCTACACTAACTGCACTAACCACATCCCCTGGCAACAAATTCCAGAGTTTAATTATGCGTTGAGTGGTCATGTGGTTAAGGGAGTTGTTTAATGATTTGTAGGTGACAGACTTGTAGTCACATATTTTCTACCATGTTTTGATTAGCATGACTTAAGCCATTATTTGTGATCACTTTGGTTTGCCATATTTTATATATTAATGTAAACTGGTGGTGATTGAATCTTTGCTCAGATTTGAGCAAATCTGTTGACTTGTGTGCTAGTGTTTCGGTCAGGCTTCCTAAAACTCATTGGATGAATAAATGCTTGGAAATGCATCTGTACAAAAGTATAAACAAGTGCTAATCAAGGGGCCTGGATGTTTACATTCATTCCAGTGAATGCTCGACACACAAGTATCTAACACCTTTAAACTCAAGTTCTTTTTTAGATATCTAAAACCATGTATACTTTCTTACCAGGCTGCCAGATCCTTCAAGCCAGTCAAAACCCCAGGCAGTTTCTGCTTCACAGCTGAATTCTTCCTAGGACTTGTCAGGCAGTGTTCTCTCTAAGCTGTGTTGGAGGCGGGCTGACGGGTGCATGTCACTTGTCTTGCGGTTTGAACCACGTGGGACTGGCAGCTCCCGTGAAACTGCTTGGCTCCAGGAAGTTCAAACTGCAAGACGGTTGGAATACATGGTGGTGTACCACACATATTAGAGGAAACACTGGTGCAAACTCATTGCTCTGGAGCTGTACGAGGAGTTGACAGAGGTTGGCAGCATGACATGATATGGTACCCTATCTCTCTCCTGGAAAAGGTGATGGCTAAGAGACTAAAGAGTGTTATTTTAGCGGTGATACACCGGAACCAAACATGCAGCAGGCTGGGATGCAGGATCGGTGGCAGCCTGGTTCTGATCGGATGTACAGTCCAATAGGCAAAGGATCGCCAGATTCGAGTGGTGCTCGTGGGCTTTGACCAGGAGAAGGATTCAGCCATGTCTCCCAGGACTTCCTGGACAGGGTGCTCTGCAGGTCGGGGAGAGATGAGTTCTCTAAGTTTGACAAGGTGATCTGCACTTGCCCTTGATACTCACAATCACGTCCCACCTGGTTGGGTTCATTTTTCCCCGGTGTTTAATAGAAGGCTGTTCCTTCGAGCCTGCCCTGGGCTGAGTGGGCATGCATTCATGTGCAGTGAAGCAGTCAGGCAGGACCGATTGGATGGAGAATTTTTACAACGCCTTGCATTTAGTGAGCCTAGTTTGGTTTCTTTACTGTTCCTAGCTACACAGTTAATCAGTGTGCAGCTAGCTCTTGGGATCTCCGAAACATAAGTCCCAGCCTGGCCATTGGAAAGGAATATGAGTGTCATATGAGATATTTTGTTTATGCAGAAATCACGCTTTGAAAGTGATTATGGCTGTAGACTGCTTAGAACAGATTGTTAATCAGTATTTGCGGTACATAAGACCATTACAGAGACAATAAACAGTAAAAATGCAGACCTCAGCTCGACAAATAAATCTGAACATTTGTGAATATTAGAAACCCACCACTGCAAGAAACAAGAAATGAACCCCCAAACTTTCAACAACCCATTCAGTGGGCAAATTATAACAATTAGAAAAAAAAACAAACCCTGGAAACTAACTACCCACTTTTTATTTTGGTGAAAATTCAGTATGGGCGGCTCTCAGCTGAAGTGTTATGTACTGCTTTGCAGAGGGACCTGGGTCTGATTGCCAGTTTAGGTTTTCCATTCCCTGGGCTGACTAGGGGTTAGGGCACGTTTTAGAGCCCCTGGTGGGGAGGGAACCATGGCCATTGCTTAAGGGTGATTGCTAGTGAATGGATTCAGTGCCCAGGATTGCAGGGTTCCAGGAGGAGTCCTGGTGCATTGCCCTCCCTCACCCTCTGAGGACTACGCTGCAGTGACTACGTCCCCTATCTCCTTCATGCTTCATATGCAGTGGCAGTCGAGAAAACTTTGAATCACACGCATTGCCTTCACAGCTATCATAGCTGGGGGTGGGGAACGCTGTGGATCTTGGGTCTGAAGGTGCTAGGTCTAGGACTCTGAAGGGGATCAGCAGGGTGTGCAGAGTCAGGGGTTAGGGAGGGATCGGAGGGTGCTGTGGAGAAGAGGATTGCTGCAGGAGTGGGAGAGTTAAATGGAGGGAGGGTGGTGGATCCGGAGCAGGCTTTTAGGAATCTGTAGATTTGTATCTCCTTCTTATTATGGGCAAATCTACATCATAATACTCATGTGCATTTTGAAAATGAAACGTATGTGGTTAATTTTCTTTCCTGACCTAGTTTCGCCCCTTTTGAGAAAAAATAAATGTAGGCACTTTTAGCCTTTGAAAATGTATTCCTAACTGTGTCAGGACAAAAAGGCAAGGAGATTCAGCGCAAGTTACCTGGTAGGAGAAGCCCGTTAGACTCCTGCTTCTGATGTATTGGTTTATGGGGGGAAAAAATCAACAATTTAATCTAATTAGTAAAAATGTTTTTAATTTGGCAACAGGCTGTCTCAGCTGCTCTTGCCCTATGGGTTAATCTTCATTTTCATTTTTCATTTCATTTATTAAAATTTATTAATCGCCTACCACAGGGAAGGCCTAGGCGATTTACAGCATTAACATATATAATAAAAACATAAAAATAACAAATACAATAACACGTGAATTACATATGTTTCACAGAAACAGAAATAGTCAATGTCATGTAAATAAAATGAATAATCGATCACCCAAAGTATGTAACAGAATCTGACAACAGAGGCTGCTGCCGCGGGCCCTGACACGTGAATTACAGCTGATGATGCCATAATAGGAAGGAAACCTGCAAGGTGATAACATGTAAAGAATGGTCTATTGGCTGGAAGGTTTGATTCCACACCTAGCTTCTGATCCCTGGATCAGCTGGGGCCGGGGTTGCTGCAGAGGCAGCGTGCACAGCCCTTGGAGGAGGAGGAGAGAATCCTGTTCATTGCTTCACAGCGAAGCCTAGTGGCCAGACTTACAGGCCGATGTAATACAGTGCGCTCAGCCAAGCACACTGTTTAACCATGGTTGGACGCGCATTTTGGATGCGCGTCCACAGTACCTTATGCTATAAGGGGATTAGTGCGCCCAACACTTGTGTTCGCCGCCCCCCCCCCCCGGTGAAGGTAATAGCGCTCATCCTGCTTTTCTGTTCCTTTTTCCGGTTCTCTCACTTAATATCGTTGTGATATTAAGTCTGAGGAACCGAAATAGGAGAATTAAAAAAAAAAAAAAAAGTGTGCCAGCGGTCAGGTTAGGAAAAGGGACGCTCATAAAATTGTGCGTCCATTTTCCTAACTGGCTGACAGCCACCTTGCCTGGACACCCACTGCCGAGGAGGTGCTAGGGGACCCTATTTACATATTAAATTGGGCGCCCAGGAGAGGTGCTCGGCGAGCATTAAGGGAGCAGGCGCTCAGTCATCAGTGCCGATATTGCATTGGCCTGGTAGCGTCTACCTTAGCCCAAGTTCCAGGGGGAGCTGTGGTTTATGGGCCTCTGGCCAAAGGCTTTCGTTGAGAATGTGGGTGGGGGGAGGGTGAAGTTGAGAGGAAGTTATAAAATAGGGGAAAACCCCTGGATAGCTGAGAATCAAGATTCATGGTTCGGTAAACCAGCAGACGCTGGTTCTAATTGAACCGGAAGCCCAAAGGAGCAAGTGGAAACTGTCAGGTCAAAAAGAAAAAAAAAATGATAAAAACAGGGATGCACTGAGAAACCAGACATCTGACTGCTCCAGAGACTGATCGTTGATTAGTTGTAATGCTTCAGAACAGGGGCAGGCACAAACAGGTCCTGGAGTGCCACAAACAGATCAGGTCTTCCGGATAGCCACAATGAAGATGCACGAGAGAGATTTGCATGCACCGCCTCCGTTGTATGCAAATGCATCTCATGCATATTCATCATGGATATTCTGAAAACCTGGCCTATTTGTGCCTGCCCCTGCCTCAGGACAGAAAATATCAGGTTTAATTGATTCGGCAGCATTCACGGCTTGAGCACTTGGTATGCCCTTTGGTACCAGCGCTCTCTAAGAAATGTCACTTTGCTTTTCCTCCAGGGGACGCATAGCGAGGCTGTGCTGTGGTCCTGCTTTTATTTAGCCGTTCCCTCTGCAGTGACTGTGCCTAATTTACTCGTGTCACAGACCTATGGGAGCTGAAGCCTTGGTGACTGCCAGCTACCAGTGCTTGCTTTAAACTGGCTTCCCTTCCAGGTTTAAAGCTTAACATGTATTGGGTTAGTCAGCGGCAGAGTTAATAGTTTTCTCAGTGGCATCTCTAGGTTTCCTCTTGCAAGCTACACATTTCATTTTGCTGACACTCTGGTTTGTTTTTATTATTTTAGAACTTTTTCTGGTTTGCTCTCTGGCATAATATGTCAGTGACGATTTAAAATGTAGTTATGCAGAGTTAATTGGCACCAGAGTTGACCCTGCCTGCCTTCAAATTGGCCTACTTTTCAATGCCCTTTCATACCTAGCTGTTAGGAGCAGGGAAAAAAATGCCATTTACCCTGGTATTTTCCTTCAGAACTTCTGTAGAGAAGCAGAGCTAGGGGGAAATAAAAGTTTAGATAATTCAGTTGGTGGTAATGCAGTTTTATAAATTCTGTTTCCAAAGAGCTATCAGTGTTCTAAAATTCTTGAAAGCTCCTTCCACTTAGCCACATCCACCAGCTTGAATCTCAGTAAGTTTTGGTGCTGCTGTGTTGGTTACATCAGAATATTGTGATGCGGGCATTACATACCTCTACATGCAAAATATGACAATAGCATAAATAGCTGAAGAGGGTTTGTTTTTTCAAATGAACATGGCTATTATAAAAGGTGCATGTGAAGAACATAAGAACATGCCATACTGGGTCAGACCAAGGGTCCATCAAGCCCAGCATCCTGTTTCCAACAGTGGCCAATCCAGGCCATAAGAACCTGGCAAGTACCCAAAAACTAAGTCTATTCCATGTTACCGTTGCTAATGGCAGTGGCTATTCTCTAAGTGAACTTAATAGCAGGTAATGGACTTCTCCTCCAAGAACTTATCCAATCCTTTTTTAAACACAGCTATACTAACTGTACTAACCACATCCTCTGGCAACAAATTCCAGAGTTTAATTGTGCATTGAGTAAAAAAGAACTTTCTCCGATTAGTTTTAAATGTGCCCCATGCTAACTTCATGGAGTGCCCCCTAGTGAAGTTAGCATGGGGCATGTTAGCACGGGTTTTGCATGCGTTGCCATTTCTTGTTTTGCCCTGTGACTGTTTCCATAGAGAGCTCGTTTCCTCTGTGCTGGCCTGAGGGTGGTGCTTGACCTTTTCATCGGTGATCAAACTGAGTCTCGTGATGCTGATGGCTCAGAGTGAGACTTGGACAGAATTCATATTCCAGGAAGCTGTCAGGCTGTAGCATCCTGCAGTGCCATTGACGAGAAAACTATTAGTAGTCAGAAGGCCATTGGTCATGAAGGTCATACTAGTACTTTATACCCTAATTGGTCCTTCCGACAGTTGATAGACTCCTCTAGTCTTGGCTGGGATTAGAGAGAGAGCAGTTCTCTGTGCTGACCTTGCTCCAACTTTGGCGGACAACACATTGCCTGAAGCTCCCCAGTGTGATGAATCCAGTCTCTTCTCAGGCTGATAGAAAGGTTGCAGTAGAATGAAAACACAGTCTGTACTTCAGTCAGTTAACTCCACTCTGCAGGATACTCAAGCATGAAACATTTTAAATTTCAGAAAGTCTCAAGTTTAAATCACAGTCTGGCTTTGCTACAGCTGAATAGCATTTTAATCATTGCTTAGCTCAGTTTCTCTGGCTGACTGGTTCTGCCCTAATTCACCAGCCTCTTGTGGATGAGTTTAATCTCTTTCATTTTTTTCCTGCAATTTCTTTTTCTTTTCCTTTGGTTGAATGTATCAGTAATAGAAATGTATCAGCCACAACCACCCCAACAAGTCAGGAAAGTATTGAATATCAGAGTTTGGAAAACAAAGCTAACTTTAGTTGCTGTGTCTTTTTCCTTTGCTACTTATGCTTCCCCTTTCTCAGACTGTGTCCTCTGTCTCCATGGGCTCTTCTCTTATTAGGTCTGGGATTCCTGGTTCCAGTGTTTCCAGCTTCTCTGGTTCTGTGTTTGAGGAGAAAACCTGCATCTCTTCCTCCTCCTTAGTCAGTCCCTCTTATCTGAGCAGGCTCCACAGGAACTGATCTTCTCCTCTCTGTTGGGATCCCTTTTGGATGTTCCACTCTGGCCCTGAGATCCTAGGGGGAGGGACCCACTGAATCCAGTTCTGCCTTCCTAAGGAGTCCTGATCTCTTGCTGTCACCCAGACCATGTCTTGGCTCTTTCCTAGGGGTGAACATTTCTCTTTAGGGAAGTGGGGTTACCTCACCACACCCTGCACTGATAACTAGTGAACAGTGTTTAGTTAATTTTTAGTATTTATTTTACCTGTGGTGGTTGCAGGTTTAATCATCTTCTGTTCACTGTTTCTACGTTTTGTAATAAACATTTGTTAGCTCTGCCTGTCAGACTGATTACGATCCCAGTATTGTATGAATTTGGTCTGTGGGTATATTTGTAGGAACTGTGTGACCCTTGGTTGTTTAAGATCCCAGTGTCCCGAGAAACCAGATAGCTTGTAGACGGGGTACTTACCCAGAGGCAGCAGGTGGAAGGTTGCCAGCTTAGGAGCATGTGGGCTGGTGCAGGTGGGTCTGGGCAGTGCTCGGCAAGACCCTCCAAGTGGCCTTGGTGTGAACCCTGAGTGGGTATTAGGGGTGATGCTAAGGTATTGTGTGACAATACACATCAGTCTCTGAGCCTTCAAAAACTGCTCATTGTCATCAAAAAGGCATAACTAGAGTCGTTTACATTGTACTAAATTTCAGATCGATACAGTAAAGTGCGGCCGCGGTTACCCTGCTCCTAACTCGCCTTCTACCCACTTTCCGGCCGCGTTAGCCCTTCCCGCGATACACTATCCCCTTTAACTCATCCCTACCGCCTCTTAAAATCCCTGGGTAACCCCTTCCGCACGCGGCATGTATATTAAATGTAAACGAGCGAATTAGCTATTCCCTCCCATACAGTAACGCGCGCCCCGACTATCGCTATTTTACCCTGCCGTTTTGCTGCGCGTTTACCCTGCTAACTTACCGCCTACCCTTACCCCCTGCGTTAGAGGCAAGGGTAAGGGTAGGCGGCAAACTTTCCCCCAGCCCCTGCTCACCTGCCCTGGCGCATCCGGTCTCCGGTGCAGCCCCAGTCCTAACCCCCCCCCCCCCCCCCCGAAAAAAAAAGTAGCAAGAGAGACTTATATTGCATTGTATATAGGGATCATGCGCAGTAAATAACATTGGGACCTACGTGCTACAGGTAGATAATGGTTAACATGCTTTAAATAGCACCCAGAGTAAAAAGCCCCTAACAAGGGCCAGAACTTGCACTATTTAGCGCATCTGCAAGCATGTTAAAACTGTAAACCCTAGCAGTTTAGAAACAGGGGGGGAGGAAGGCCCCAGGGCATTTCCCCCATCCACTTCTTTCTCTTCCAGATCCTTGCTCCCCCAGGGCCTCCTCTTTTCCAATTTCTCTTCTTTCCAAGTCAAGAAATGCACCTTCATCCCGGTCTCTCTCTATTGCCCTCTCCCATCCCAGGTTCCCCTTGGAAACCCACCAGCCTGATCAGGAGGGAGGGGGAGCCATACCCCCCTTCTGGCTTGGCCTAGGAAGTTTATTGAACAGGGGAGGAATTTCTTACTTTGTAGAGGGTGGGGGTAGGGAAAGATAAAAAAAAAAAAAGTGAGGAAGCTGTCCCCTTCAGCCCTTTGATTTTGGACTGGTTAGTGCAGGGAAACGTGCCAAAAATATTATCTGCAGGCTGTGCATGTTGTGAGGGCCGGGCTCACTTGGGAGTGCTCGTGCTTTGCATATACAGCATTTACCTTGGTATACACAGCGTTAAGTTGCATTTTAACAGTAGCATTAAAAGCAGCAGATCTATGTGTTAACATGCCAATTTGTACCATTCGTTCAGTACATAAGCCCCGTTTATTAAATAATGAAGAACCCAGCTTGTGATCTGACCTATTCAGCATTTCCATCTCTGTATCCCAGTGGAGTGGACGGAAGTACTGTGGCTCGTCTCTCACTCCTAGAACAGCCTATCTAATTTTGATGGCTTGTTACCTATTCTATTATATATGGATAAATTCCCCTGTTTCACCTCGCTTCTGCCAACTCTTATTTGCTTCTTTGTGTGCTTATGAATTAGAATGATGGGGGTGGCCTGCAGGACCTCAAAACTCCAGCTACAGAGGTGACAGGGAGGGTCTCAGTACTTAGGTTTATTTCTTCCCAAAGTTCAGAAGATGTATCTACATTTCATGCCATAGACCATTTTTTGACCAATATAGGGATTCTTAAAAGTTTTCTTTTGCAGATAAGGATTTTGTAATATTTTGATAGTAACCCTTTTAGACTGTTACCACTCTATTTTCATATTGGATGAAATTCATCAGGTTGTAATAAGATGACATGGCTGAGTTGTAAATATTTAGACCTCTAAACCAAATTCTTTTCCAATATCTTCCACATTCGTAATTCTGGAATCTTGAGGAAATTTTAAAATATCCATCTAAAATTGACTGGCGACCTATTTCTTTCTTGTGAATAACATGGAGTGAAATAAGGAGTCATCCAACATTTCCACAATCTAAATACTTCTTTAATTTACAACCTCCTAATATTTCCTTTCAGATTTTAAAACAATGATTGGCTTATCAATTAACTCAATGGAAATGTAGCAAGTTTCTCTTTAAGAATGGCAAAAAAAAAAAACCCAAAAACACATGAGAATTTCCGACAACCAAGTTGTTCCATTTTCACCTGGGCTATATCATTCTTCTTTATTAATCATTGAGCCAAAAGGGCCAGTTGAGCTGCCACATACTGGTTTTGAAAATTGCATAGATTGAAACCACAAAAGACATTGCAGTTCAGCCATCCTTGATTTCTTCCCAGACCTACTTAGTCAATCCGTTTATATACTGCAGGATTTCAGCTGCCATTTTAATTGGTAATGCTTGAACCAAGATGAGAAAACTTGGCTACATGTTCATTCTTAGAATTTCAATTCTTCTGTTTAGTGATATATTCCAGCAGTTAATCTCTTCAATTATTTTGTTAATCAGACTTGGTCCTTTTATACACATCTTTGTGATCATTAAAAACCTGCTTTGTAATAATAAAGGTAGACTTTTTACTCATTTCACTCAGTGCTACTTGTCCTTTGACTAAAGAATCTGTTTTGTCAGCATTGATTGATCTTGTAACCTGAATTTTCCCCAAAATTCAGCGTAAAACTGATGGCGAAGTTCATAGTATGCACTCTTTTGTCTATATTTTAATATTTTGCTTAGAATGACTGTCTAAATGCGCAAGTTAAAAAAAACTGTGAAATGAATGAATAAAATATATCTGAAGGACCGATACTGCAGATTTATAATGGAAGTGTTTTCCTTCTTGATGGTACTAGTTGTAATAATCAATAGCATCCTTGGATATTAGGGAACCGTGACCAAGAGACTGTTTATTCTGAGAGAGTTTTCTTAAGAACATAAGAACATAAGAACATAAGAAATTGCCATGCTGGGTCAGACCAAGGGTCCATCAAGCCCAGCATCCTGTTTCCAACAGAGGCCAAACCAGGCCACAAGAACCTGGCAATTACCCAAACACCTAGAAGATCCCATGCTACTGATGCAATTAATAGCAGTGACTATTCCCTAAGTAAACTTGATTAATAGCAGTTAATGGACTTCTCTTCCAAGAACTTATCCAAACCTTTTTTGAACCCAGCTACACTAACTGCACTAACCACATCCTCTGGCAACAAATTCCAGAGATTTATTGTGCGTTGAGTGAAAAAGAATTTTCTCCGATTAGTCTTAAATGTGCTACTTGCTAACTTCATGGAATGCCCCCTAGTCCTTCTATTATTCGAAAGTGTAAATAACCGAGTCACATCTACTCGTTCAAGACCTCTCATGATCTTAAAGACCTCTATGATATCCCCCCTCAGCCGTCTCTTCTCCAAGCTGAACAGCCCTAACCTCTTCAGCCTTTCCTCATAGGGGAGCTGTTCCATCCCCTTTATCATTTTGGTTGCCCTTCTCTGTACCTTCTCCATTGCAACTATATCTTTTTTGAGATACGGCGACCAGAATTGTACACAGTATTCAAGGTGTGGTCTCACCATGGAGCGATATAGAGGCATTATGACATTTTCCGTTTTATTAACCATTCCCTTCCTAATAATTCCTAACATTTTATTTGCTTTTTTGACTGCTGCAGCACACTGAGCTGACGATTTCAATGTATTATCTACTATGACGCCTAGATCTCTTTCTTGGGTGGTAGTTCCTAATATGGAACCTAACATCGTGTAACTACAGCTAGGGTTATTTTTCCCTATATGCAACACCTTGCACTTGTCCACATTAAATTTCATCTGCCATTTGGATGCCCAATCTTCCAGTCTTGCAAGGTCCTCCTGTAATGTATCACAGTCTGCTTGTGATTTAACTACTCTGAATAATTTTGTATCATCTGCAAATTTGATAACGTCACTCATTGTATTCCTTTCCAGATCATTGATATATATATTGAAAAGCACCGGTCCAAGTACAGATCCCTGAGGCACTCCACTGTTTACCCTTTTCCACTGAGAAAATTGACCATTTAGTCCTACTCTCTGTTTCCTGTCTTTTAACCAGTTTGTAATCCACGAAAGGACATCGCCTCCTATCCCATGACTTTTTAGTTTTCGTAGAAGCCTCTCATGAGGGACTTTGTCAAACGCCTTCTGAAAATCCAAATACACTACATCTACCGGTTCACCTTTATCCACATGTTTATTAACCCCTTCAAAAAAATGAAGCAGGTTTGTTAGGCAAGACTTCCCTTGGGTAAATCCATGTTGACTGTGTCCCATTAAATCATGTCTTTCTATATGCTCTACAATTTTGATCTTGAGGATAGTTTCCACTATTTTTCCCGGCACTGAAGTTAGGCTCACTGGTCTATAGTTACCCGGATCACCCCTGGAGCCTTTTTTAAATATTGGGGTTACATTGGCCACCCTCCAGTCTTCAGGTACAATGGATGATTTTAATGATAGGTTACAAATTTTAACTAATAGGTCAGAAATTTCATTTTTGAGTTCCTTTAGTACCCTGGGATGCATACCATCCGGTCCAGGTGACTTGCTACTCTTTAGTTTGTCAATCTGGCCTACTATATCTTCCAGGTTGACAGTGATTTCGTTCAGTTCGTCTGACTCATCACCCCTGAAAACCAACTCCGGAACTGGTATCTCCCCAAGAATAATGATTAAAGATTTAAGATAATTTTGTCTTTAGTCCATACTTAAGTGCAGTACTGAAACACTGTTCTTTTTTTTTTTGTGTGTTTCATTGGGATTACCACTTGGGAGCACATTGAACCCTTAATTTTATTTTAAAAAATCCCGTTTAAACCCATGATTATACAGAAAATGTTGGCACCATCTGTCAAATCTTTGGACAGGTGCTGATTTTCGCTACCGAAAATCATCATAAAAGATTTTGTTTGATATGCTTTTGGATTGACCTTTGTGTAATAATTACTTGCAGAATATCCGAGTGATATTTGAAACAATTCGTGTTATTTATTTATTTAACAGTTTTTTGTTTTTTTAATGGGAATGGGTTTTGGTGTTATGGAAATGGGTTTTGTTTGTTTTCCCATAACACCAAAACCCATTTTTATGGGAAATGGGTTTTGGTGTTATGGGAATGGGTTTTGGTGGTGCTGGTGGAGAGAAATGATAGAAGTTCACAGACTTTGGCTCATACCACAAAAGGAGCTGCTAAATTTGGAGGGGGCTACGGAAGAAAAACAATGAAAAAATATTTAAAACTAAATTACTCTCAATCAAAACACTAATGAATCATGAAATTGCCCTTTTTGATACTAATCATTTTCAAATCTGCCTGGTCTACTGCCCTCCCAGTCTCCTCGAACTAAATATCTCCCCACTAATAGAATTTTTCACAACTCATCTAAATCCCTCTAAACCCACCATAATATTAGGTGACTTTAATCTACATATGGATGCTCTCCCCCTATCTAATACCTGCCAACACTATTAGACATAATGACTGCTTTAGGTTTTAAATTGATCACGGACAAACCAACACACAAAGCAGGCCACTCATTAGATCTAACCTTTATTAACAGTAACCTCCTTGAAAACATAAAAATCGAATACACACAAATCCCATGGTCAGACCACTTCCTCATTAACTCCCGGATAAAGCACAAAGGACCAATAAAAAAACAGAACATGGAACCAGCTGAATTCTCATACCGCCCCCTTATAACACAGAAATTCTTAAAGACAAACTATCCGAAGAAATAACACACATCAACTACGTAGATAGCCACAATGCTACAACTGACTGGCTAAACAGAATAACTTCTTTAGCTAACAAACTAAATCCTCTAAAAACGGGCTGCATTAAAGAACCAAAGTCAAACAATCCATGGTGTAGTGAACAAATCAAAGAAGTAAAACGGATACTTAGAAAAAAAGAAAAAGAATGGAAAAACAACAAATCAACCGAGAATCTAACTAAGTACAGAAAACAGCTAGCATACTACAAAAAAACAATCTTAGACACACAAAAAAAATACTATAGCTCAAAAATAGAAAAATTTGCAAACAACGCCAGAACCCTATTTAATATAGTAAACAACCTAACATGTGACAACACAAACAATCATGTAACCCTACAAGAAAATCAATGCAATGATGTAGCCCAATTCTTTAAAGACAAAATTGAGAATCTAAGGAAAAAAATCCCCGTAACTACAAAACAAGAGATTTTGATGCCCACTAGAGACGTCAGTATCTGGTCAGAATTTGAGGAGGTATCACACCCTGAAGTAGAAAAAATGATTAAACAATTAAACTCTGCTACCCACATAAGCGTACCCATTACAGAACTTAAAAAAATAGCCGACACAATAACCCCAACCTTAACTAAAATCATCAATCTCTCACTAGATGAAGGAGTAATTCCGGATACCCTGAAAGGAGCCGTAATCAAGCCAATTATTAAGAAAAAGAACCTTGACCCCTTAAATCTTAGCAACTACAGACCAGTCTCCAACTTACCCCTAATAGCCAAACTAATCGAAAAATCAGTTCAAAAACAACTATCAAACCACCTTGAAAATAACAACATACTATACCCAGCACAACATGGATTCCGCAAACACTACAGTACAGAAACGTTGCTTTTAGCTCTATCAGACAGTATCTTAAGAGCAGGGGTGGGCACTTCCGGTCCTCGAGGGCCACAAACCAGTCTGGTTTTCAGGATATCCCTAATGAATATGCATGAGAGAGATTTGCATGCACTCTGCCTCAGTTGTAATCAAATCTATGTCATGCATATTCATTAGGGATATCCTGAAAACCAGACTGGTTTGTGGCCCTCGAGGACCGGAAGTGCCCACTCCTGCTTAAGAGGATTCGATACAGGAACGCACTACATTCTGGTTCTATTAGATCTCTCTGCAGCATTTAACACTGTAAACCACAGAATACTAATCAATAGACTGAAAGAAATAGGACTCACTAATAAAACACTAAAATGGTTCGAGTCATACTTAAACAATAGATGTTTCCAGGTACAAATCAAAAATGCACTTTCAGATAAAGTCACACTAACTGGTGTCCCACAGGGATCAGCCCTATCTGCAACACTCTTTAACATCTACCTCCTCCCAGTATGTCATTTACTAGCAGGACTGGGAATCATACATTACATTTACGCAGATGATATACAATTACTGTTACCCATTCCAATCACCATCGAAGAAACAATGAAACTAGCCAATATGTACCTAGAAATAATCAAACAGCTCCTAAACCAGATGGAACTGCTAATAAACATTAACAAAACTGAATTCTTACACCTTGAACGTAAAAACACACACCATACACAACCAACATTCACAATCAAAAATATTCAAACCGCCGAGTTAGCAATAAAAGTTAGGAATCTAGGAGTAATAATTGACCCTGAGCTAAACATGAAACAACACATCTCACAGAAAATAAAAGAAGGATACGCAAAGCTAATGATTCTGAGAAGACTAAAACCTCTACTAACGATTAACAATTTTCGCACAGTTCTACAAGCAATGATATTCGCTAGCACAGATTATTGTAACTCCCTGCTTTTAGGACTACCTCAATCTACAATTCGGCCTCTGCAAATATTGCAAAATTCTGCTGCCAGAGTTTTGACAGGCAAAAAAAAGTGACCATATTACAGGAACACTTGCTGAACTCCACTGGCTTCCAATTGGACAAAGAATACAATATAAAGCACTTTGTATAATCCATAAACTAATCCACGATGAAAAAGCCGACTGGCTTAACACGGCACTGCGCGTGCACGTACCACAAAGAAACCTGACATCTGCAAATAAAGCTCTACTATCTGTCCCCTCTGTCAAATTAGCACATCTCACGCAAGTAAGGGAAAGAGCACTGTTACTGGTTGGTCCCGTACTCTGGAACACCATGCCACTCGAAATAAGACTACAGAGAAATCTGAAATTATTCAAAACTAATCTGAAAACCTGGCTTTTTAAACAAGCATTTTATAAAGATAAAGAAAAGGAGAAAAATAGTTGATAGATAAGGATGCACCAAGCTAGAAGTTATTAGTAACCTACATAAGCATATTAATGTTAAAATCAAACTGCCTAATTTGTTCCTAACAATCAGGTTTAACTTACACACTTAGTTTATTATTTTAAATTGTTACCGTACTATGATGGCACATGAGTAATTTGTAATCTATACCACCCATATTTCTCTTTATCGTGCCCTTCTGTAAACCGTTGTGATGGTTATTTAACTTAACGACGGTATAGAAAAATCTTTAAATAAATAAATATTTGGTTTGAGTGTTATATCCTGTTGTTGGGGAGCTGCAGTCTACAATATGTACTTTGTAGTACTAAGTGTTAATTATTAATAGCGGCAATCCTAAAAGTAGTAGTAGCAGTGCTTCAATTATTGGGAATGTGCCGTGACACAGACGTTCTGGGAGTATCTGAAAACCTTCATTTCATAGATTTTCGATTCTGTGCCATTGCAAAATGTTGAAAATGTCAGTCTTGCTTATGAGCTTTGGGTATTTCATTATTGGATAAGGGGTTTGAGCGTAGCTTGGGTTTGGCCAGTCTGTCCATCCGGCAGCAGGAAAACAGGCACTCTGTTTTACCTGTGTCAGACCTCTCATGGTGGTTGAGATTGCATCCCTAGGGAAGGAAAATAACCTTTGGGGTGATGGGGGGAGAGGAGGCAGGAGAGAGAGGGGTTACAACTTCTCTGAGATCTATTTTTCTTTAGGTTTCTGTTTCGAGGCTTCTTGACCCTTAGAGGCCTGTAGAAGTTGGATTCCCCAACACAGCTGGTATCGTTGTAAGAAGACGTTTTGCCAACAGACAGGTCAGCATAAATCCGATGCAGCCAGGAGACCTTTGAGGTTTGCTCTGCGGTTGTTGCTCTGGTTATGTTTCCAGTTGTGTTGTCAGAGTAGACTGTCTGACATAGGAATGCGTTGCCTCTGGCTAGGAACTTCCGATTCCCTGGATGTTTATCTCTTGAGGTGCCGGTGACAGCAAAGTCTCTCAGTGTGAGGCTTGGGGCTCTGCCTACCTTTCACCCCAGCTCCTCATGGACAGAGGTTTTCCTAGTTGTAAGTTTAGTAAAATGATTCCTGAACCTTTCACTGGACTGAGTGAGCTAAAACATGGAAACAGTGTGGATCAGATGGCTATTGCCCTCCCAACTGCTCTTCTGCTTTCAGATCCCAAGTGGTTTTTTTGTGACCAGGATGGGAGAAAGAACAGATCCTGTAATGGCTAGAAGATACCTCCCTGTAATATGCACACCATTCAAGAGTTAAATGTGGAAGAACTTTGATTGAATGGGGAGCAATTCCTACACATGAACCAACAGGAAAAAGCCTGCTTGTTGATAAGGGAAAGGCATACATGTTTATTTCTTGAGATAACAGAAGAAGTTTACTTTTCATTTTTTCCCCTTTTGTCACCAATTTCATTTGTTTGAATGTATAGGACTGAACCACAAATAATTTACTTAGCCTCTCTTACAATTAAATATATATTTAATGTCTAATGATTTCGAGAAATTACTGTATTCTGTGAAGTTTTAATGGTATAACTGTTTATGCAGAATAATAGATGTGCATGCAAATTAATTGAGATCTGCAGGAGTCCTTTATATAAACAGAAATGGCCTCTTTATACAACTTTTATTTAATGTAACAATTACAGAAGTAAACATTTCTCATAGCAAAGAAGGCAAGGGAAATTACTCATATAAAGCAGTGCAAAAAAGAGTCGCGCAGAGCTCTGTTCACACAGACCTGCATATAGAACATGAAAAAAGTATTTGCCATTTTCATAATAATAATTCGGATTTTTATATGGTCCCTTGCAATAAATATACAATATAAACAATACATAAATCAATGGGAAATGATTCACAAATAATGTTAAAACCAACAGAAGCCCTTGTTATATGAAGACTTTGCCATAGCCGTAACAAACACTTAGCCAAAGTATGACCTCTCAGAGTAGTAGAGGGCAGGACCTACTCACTCCTCCCCTAGAGACCTTTCAGGTCTGCACCCTGCATCTTCCACTCCAGCATTCAGTTGTAATATCACTACGAAAAGGGCCTCATACCAGAAAGATTGAAAGAATCTAACTGGTTGATGCCTTTATTACACTATATCATATCATGGTAAATTTTCATGAAACAAGAGCAAAATAGTGCAAAATTAGTGGGTCATTGAGAATAAGCAATTAAATGTTGTCAGGAATTCCCTCACCCTTGTGCCTCACACTAGAGTTGACAACGCTCTGGGTTTGCCAGTTCCACTTCCGTAGCAGCTCCAGGCTGGCTCCAGAGTCAAGAGAGACTCTCATCTCTAGCTCCCAACTACTCCAGGAACTCCTGCTCTGCTCCTGAGCCGCTTCAAACTGCTGCACCAGCTCTGGCTGCTTTACCAGGTTCCAGTTCCGCAGTCACGGAGGAAGAAGTATGATACTATTCTAATATTTTATAACTGATGTTACAGGATAGTAAATATTCCAAGATAATTCTGCATTAGAGTTTACAAAAAAAAAGAAGATGATACTTAAAAGCTGTTTATTAAACCTGAATTGTTTTATTTGTATATCTAACAAGTCAGCAACTTTACTATGGCATAAAGAATAGGGCTGAGAAAGTGATCTATTCCTCATTTAAAAAACTGACACAGAATATACATTTGTATGACATTAATTGCATACTAAAACAGCTAAAACAAACCTCCTAAATAAAGATTGGTTTCCATTTTTCTCCTTCCATCCCCTGTTCAGTGCAGACTCAAGGATAGGTGACGGTGTCGCAAAATGATTTTCTCAACACTTGCAGAACTTGGTCTTGTTCTGCCATCAGTGATTAGGTCTCCTGCTTTAGAGAAGAGTCTTCCGCTTTCTACAGATGTTGCTGGTGCACACAAGAAACGATGAGTCAGTTGTGCCAAACAGAGGCAGCGAATCTTTGCATGCTCTCCGAAAAGCTGGTGGGCAGGAATGAAGAGGCACCAATACACCTTCAGCTCATTGTGCAAAGGGGATGCGACGCCTTCCCTGCTATCATCTTCAGGACTGCTTGCAGATGTATGTGCTTTCTTGGCTGGAACTGGCAAGGAGTCCAGCACATTTTGTACAGAAGTTGCAATTTGGTTTCCAGTAATTATTTGAATGACGTCTTTCCAGGTGTCTTTTCTGATTGAGAGGCTTTTCACTCAGCTTCTCATGGCAGAGTTTGCACTGTGCTTTACCCTGATGTAAACGCTCAAAACAGCCAGCAACATCAGTACAACTTCATTTTGCTTTTGCAGTTCCTATGACTCAGCCAAAATGTCAAACTGGAGACGAGTACTGGTTCAACCCCACCAAGCAGTGTCTACTCTTACGCTAGACAAAATGCCTCTGGTGCTTTTCCCCTCACATCCTGACCTCCCCCTCTCTACACATGCCTAGGAATTCAAACAGAGTGAGATTACATAATCATAATCAACTCTAGAACCAAGAAAAGGAAGGCATCAAACAGATTACATTAACAAAAATCCTCTTTCCTAAATAGCTGGAATCAGGTTTGATTGTTTTGCTCTTATGAAATGAACTACATACAATGGTGTGGCAATGCGGCTGAATATCGCCATTAAGTTAGCTGGATAGCTATATCTGTGGCTGAATATCGGTCCCCATGATTAATAACAGTTTATAGACTTCTCCTCCAGGAACTTAAATAAACCTTTTTTAAACCCAGCTACCCCAACTGCCTTAATCACATCCTTTGGCAATGAATTCCAGAGCTTAATTGTGTGTTGAATGAAAAAGAATTTTCTCTGATTTGTTTTAAATGTGCTACTTGCTAACTTCATGGAATGCTCCCTAGTCCTTGAATTCTCCAAAAGAGTAAATAACCGTTTCACATTTACCTGTTCTAGTCTTCTCATGATTTTAAACACCTCTATCATATCCCCCCTCAGCCGTCTCTTCTCCAAGCTGAACAGCCCTAACCTCTTTAGTCTTTCCTCATAGGGGAGCTGTTCCATCCCCTTTATCACTTTGGTTGCCCTTCTCTGAACCTTCTCCACTGGAGCTATATCTTTTTTGAGATGCGGCGACCAGAAGGTTGAAGCCGAAACCCATTCTTTGATTACTGGAAAATTGGCAGAAATCAACCTGTGCCAGGGCAATGTGATGTGGATGCAAGGGAAAGGGTTCCAGCGCTTAAGCACATCCACAAACCTCAGTTGCACTGTGTTCAGATAATGAAGAATAGCTCATAGCAAAATACAGTGACTGAAAATAAAAAGTAATTGATGGAAAAGTTGGCATGTGCCAGAAGGGAACCTTTGGACTTCTTTGTTATGATCTTCTCACCCCCTCGCTTCGGGAGATCGAAGCAGGACCCTGCCTGCTTGAGTAATTACTGGGTCTCTTTAAGAAAACAGCTAGCCTCAGACACAAAAAGCGATTGAATTAGCACAAGTTTAAAACTTGTGAGCGGTAGCATTATCCATCAAGGTTTCAGCCCTTGCTACTCTCTGTTCGTGCATCTTTCATTTTTTTGCAAAGAAGGTAGTCAGGATACTGACCTTGGGACTGAGGCTGATGTCATAAAAATATAGCAAGAATCATACATAGAGTGGAGGAGCAGCTTAGTGGTTAGAGCAGTGGGCTGAGATCCAGGGAAGCCAGGATTCAGATCCCACTACTGCTCCTTGTGACCTTGGGCAAGTCACTTTACCCTCCATTGCCTGATTTACTAAGACTTTTCTCCTTTTCTGTGTCTGTGGGAAAAATGCTCAGCAAATCAGGCCCTTAGACTTGTAAGCTGTCTGAGAATAGGGAAACACCTACAGTACCTGAATGTAACCTGCTTTGAAGTGCTGAGAGAAGAAATATAAATCAAATAAATAAACATTGTTACGGTCCTCATGCTCCTCCTATATATATTTCACAGCAGCTTCTTTGAGGCTTTAGGACTGCCCATTTTAAAGTGCTCCTGGCACTCTCATAACCCACATACTGAGGCCTTTTGCAGTGTGGTTCTGTGTTTTCTGATATATCTTGAAAACGTCCTTTTCTTGCTGCTGTAAAGGTGGTACATTTTGTTTAGAGCGTTCCTGCTGTGAAGAGCCATTGTGTCTCGTTCATTTTACCCACTGTTTGCTTTGGATGAAGGTGTGTTGTGTGTAACATGTCAAACTGTCTAGCATGCTTAATAGAATACAGAATAAAAAAAAACGAGCCGTGCAGTGTCTCCTTACAAACTCTGGCTGCTCCTGGGCAGAAAGATAGCTGTGAGGCATAATCAGAATTAGGCCCTGCCATCTTCCTATTAAAGAACTCTCAATGGGATTGCTAGCAAGGTCTGTTTGACTGGACAAAAATGGTGCTGCTGTTTTATGGTCGTTAATTGAGGGCATTCGGCATTCACTTATTTTGTATCCTCGAGGTCTACGATGAGAAGCCTGTCCAGTGCTTTACGGTAGCACCTGAATTAGAGCCTGAAATGTGTCATGCCTAACAGATGATATGATTTAATTCATTTCCAGTTTTTAGATAGTATGCCCGTCCAGCTTATAAATTTAGCACAGTATGGGGTAGCTTCCAGTGTGCCCGTTCACCTTTCCCATCCAAACTTACTAGTATTATTTCCTCCTCATTTATATGGGAGGAAGGGAGCAAGAAAGCTCTGTCTTCCCTTCATGCCATTCCAACTTAAAAAATGTATGCGATGTGAAAAAAAAGGTAAATTGAAGAACCAATTCCGGACAAGGATTACGTTAAAACAGGCCTAGAAGATGTGACCACATGGTCCGCACACTCCGTTCAATTAGAACTTCTTTAAAACCTACCTAGTGAACCAATTTGAGGAAGCTGTGCTAAATCCCGGGATGCGGGTTTCCATCACATTTTTTTTCACCAGTCTTTTGTAAATCAAAGGGTTTCTTCTCGCCAGATTCTGAAGTTGATGGAATTCTGCCCAGCGGGGTCGTTCAAAATCTGCTTCTGGCTTCTGCTGCAGATTACGCTTTGTTTTGGCAATTTGTGGTCTGTTCAGCTGGTGCGGTGAACCCATTTGGAGATTCTGGGAATACTCATTGGTGAAGTAGGGTTGTCCCCGATATTGGATTGAGTACCTGAAAATTCTGATCCTGGAATGAAGCTGATGTGAGCATTGCAGATGGCACTTGTCTTCAGATGCTTGGATCTGAAATTCTTCCTGTGCAAACAACCTTTCGAGTAAAGGTACTGTCTTGATCTTTGAACCTGCAGTCTGTAAGCTGGGATGCCAGTTTACGCTTCCATTCTTTAGAATGCAAGCTTGAACTTTTACAAATGTGCGGCTTGCAGTTGTAGAGGTTCATAGCCTGACATCTGCGTGTCGGTGCATTTCCTTGATTCCCCTTTAGATTTTGCCAATCCTGGGTAAATCCCCCAACATTTGCTAGACTGAAAGCGAACACGCAGTGCTGATTATGAGCTTTATTTTGAAATGAACCCTGGAGGGTTGTTTGTCTTGTCTGATGCAGTCCCTGAGTTCTGCCATCTTATCTGAGAGTCATACTATGCTTCTGTGGAAATTATGTTTCCGGCTGATATCTCATTGATGGATATTAAATCATTTATTATGATTAATACGACAATTTCTGACCTGGATTCCTCCATTGCAAAGGAAAGAAAATGGGAATTCTCTCTCGTACAGCAGGCAGAACGTGAGCAGTTGGATTGAAAAAGGCTTTTGTTCTCACCTCCTTCCAACAACAGACCGGCAGTTACTTTGCAGGTTTAATATTTTCTACCGAGTCATGGCTGGTAATACCAAGTGGCAGGAACCCTTGACAGGTGACGTATATGCTAAATTCGGAGATATTGTTCAGTCATTGTTCGTCCTGTCCTGCTGGAAGTCAGAAGATCTATGTTGCTGATGGCAGACATTGCTGCGGAAGAAGCCGCCCTGATTACAGAGTTTGCACTCCATATTGTTTGAGAGAAAGCGCCTAGGAAAGGGGTAAGTATTCCGGATCAATCTTTTGATGCCTCAAGTCATCGGTCACCTTCCTTGACCTTCTGTCATGGAGAGTGTCTCCAAATTACCTGCCCAAAGAACCCGAGAAAGCAGATGAGGGAGTAGCTCGGTTGGGATGTTCACACTACCTGTTAGATATGTCTAAATCTTCTGAGGGGGAAATTTTCAGCTTGTCTGCACTGGGACAAAGTCTGCATAGATATTTTACCTGTGACCTTTGTACCAATTTCAGAGCGAGAATGAGAAGCTTATTTGGGTTTTGCTGACTAGCTGTGGTCATTCAGGGAGCAGTTTTAAGGCTTGTAGACCTTGGGAGAAAGTCCGCATGGACTTTTTTGCTCACGGATTTTGCAGCAATGTTCAAAGCAAACTTTTGCACAGATATTTCCTTTGAGACTTGCTGTGGGTACAAAGTGCTTTCAGATGTTTGGCGGAAGAGTACGCATGAAGATCTGAAAGTATAATCTGGGCATATACCTTTCCTCCCCCGACCTAAACTCGCCCCCAGGAACGCCTCCTCTCAGCTTGGCTAAAAGTGAGCATGCTCTGGAACATGAGTGGTTTTAGCTGCATTCAGGGAAGGCAATCTTCAGATTGCAGATTAAGGCGGGTAAAATGCTGTGAAACTTGCCGCCTTATTGAAGAGACAGACACAAAAAAGGGCTTGAATTAGCACACATTTGAAACTTGTGAGCAGCAGCATCAGTCAAGGCTTGAGTCCTGGCCCTCTCACAGTTTTCGTTTTTGTAAAGAAGGTAGCTGGGATGCTGACCTGAGGTGAAAGTCACAGACATAGCAAGAGGCATGCTTTGTCACTGATCCTGCCACAGTCCTCTTGCTGCTCCTATATACATTTCAAAGCAGCTTCTTTAATTCTGTTCAGGCTTTTAGATTGCCTAATTTAATTAAAAGTGCTTTGGGCACACTCTTAGCTAAGTTAAAAGAAAACTATACACTCTGTATCCTGTGGAGTATTTCAGACCTGCAAGTAGTAATACACAACCTTTATCAATTAAATATTCTCTTCCTACATATTATTGTACCTTGTGGGAATGGGAAATAAGCATGGTTAATGAAGGTTACAATTTGTTTTAATTAGCATAGACTATCGCTGCACTCAGCGGATGACACATGAAGAATAATAAGTCTTTTATATGGAAATGAAAGAATAATTTGGACAGACACACTAGGGAAGATGCATTTTACATTGACATGCGTGTAAATGAGTCATCCTGTGTCAGGTTCCAGTTTTGAAGTAGTTTAACAAAAATAAAGTAGTTTTTGCTTTAAAGAATTTTACTAGCATTTTTAAAATTGTTTAAGCTGCTATTTTGCGATTCCACAGGATGCCTCAGCGAAGCCACGCTCAGGATCACAGTATCTGAAGTGACTTCCCATGGAATAGAAATCTCGGTGGCTCATGCAGAGAGAAAGAGAGAGAGAGTCCTGGCCTGGGACCTGACCCACATGTACCTCAAAAAAATTTCAGGAATAATGTCTTGGGGAAAAATGTTAGTGGTTATTGGTGAATTTTACTCCTAACCATTTACATTTGTGAAAAACTGGATTCTTCTTTCTTTGCACCCAATGTGTTTATTTCCATTCATCCCACAAGCCAATGATCGTTCATTAAGTATCTGGGCTTTGTGAAAAAAAATTATTAAAGAAGTCTTTGGAGGGCCTGGTGACTAAGCCACGTAAAAATTGGCCATTGCCTCATGTCAGCAGCAGATTTTAATGCGGATATTAGCTGTGATTTTAACGCTTGATTTACGTTTTGATGTTGGTGCAGTGCTGCCACCGGTAGCAATTATCCACTACCTCTGTTGGTAAGGTCAGCTCTGACAGAGCCCACCCACCTCCCCGTAGCTGAAGCAGAAGCTTCCCCTACATGGCGGCACTACCCAGCCCCAAACTCTTCAACCTTGACTTTCTTCCCTTCCCCTGGCGAGGTAATGACCGTGCCTACCCCATTGGCTGATATCCAGCTAATACTGGACCAACGAGCTAAAATGTGTTAAATAATGCAAGCTTTAACACGTGTTATAGACGGGGCCCCTAGTTTCCTGCAATTCTGTGGCTCCTTTGTGCGTTTACAGCCCCTTCATGCCAGCTAGTGCCAGCTTACCTCTCCTCCCTCCTTTAGCAAGGGGGCGTGTCCTGGGCATTACAGGGGCATGACACCCTCCCCTTCGGGGAAAAAAAAGTTAATTTTTTTAAAACTCCTTTATACTGGTTTATAGCCCCCCAGTGTTTCTCAGTTGGCAGGCGGAGAAGACTGGCAGCACGCCAGGCTGTGCCGGCCAAGCTCGATCGCTGCTTTTAACCACGGGACCAGGCACTGCCCAACAGCTGAAAGCAGCGGTCGGATCCGGCCAGCAGAGGAGGGGGGTGTGAGCGACATGCTGCCGTCTTCTATCTTCTCCTTGCAGCATGACTGGTCCTGGTGGGGGAGGGGGGAGGGAGGTAGTTAGAGAGGTGGGGGGAGTATGGGAGGGGTATGTGTGTGGGGGAGGGGTTAGGTTGTCTGAAAAAGGAGAGGCTGGGGATAAAGGAAAGGAGAATGGGGCGTGAGCGGCAGTTGAGTGAAACAGAGGATGGGGTTGTGATAGAGAGGTGGCAGGGGTTATGAGAAAAGGGCTGGGAGATGGGGTGGTGGGATGGAGGTAAGTGATAAGAGGCTGGGGGGACTGGGAAATCCGGGCTTCTGTGAAATAGATGCTGGGGAAGGATGGACGGATGTGTGTGAACGGGCAGGGGGATGGGGCGGTATAAGAACTGGTGATGAAAAGGAGAGAGAGGAGAGGGAATGTGAGGAGGGGGAGGAGGAGAGGGACACTTCGGTCTCTTCTCTCCAGATCTCCCCTCCTGTTTTCCCCATCCCCAATTTTTCTTCCTTCCGACTCCTTCCCCATCCCTGATTTTTTCCTCTCTCTCTCCCCCATCCCCAGCGCTCCCTTTCTTTCCTCCTCCTTATCCCCATCCTGACACTTCCTCCTTCTCTTCCACCTTATCCCCAGGCCTCCCTATCCGCGATCCTCTTTCCTCCCTCCCCTCTCCTCCCCCTCCTCCCCTCCTCTCATTTCCTTTCCTTTTCCGTGAATCTCACATCCCTCCTTCCTCTGTGCCTCTGGCCCCCTCCTTTCCTACTGCCTGAGATCCTTTTTCATTTCTCTCGTCCGTCCGAGATCCTTTTCCTCTTCTGACAATCCCCTCTTTCCCCATTCTCAGATCCCTTCCCCCGCCTTCCTTCGCAGTCCCAGTCCCTACGATCCCGTTTCCTCTAATAAAGAGCCAAATAAATGAACTGGACAACGAAATGTCAGAAAATGACTATTTTTATAAAGTAAAGAACGTAGACTTTTTAAGATTCAAATATGTATATATATATATATATATATATATGGTATTATGCAAATTTGCCACATAATTGCCACAGGAATTTGAAAAATCTGCCATGGAATTTACTAACTCTTGCTGCAGAATTTTGAAAACTCTTCCCCAGGACAGTGGGGGAGGGGCTCTGGTGGTAGTGCGGTAATGCACTTCAGTACCTGTATCAGCGCTAACATACTTCAGGAGGTCAGACTCCTGAACCGTCTCCCAGCCAGCTAGGGAAAATCAGTTTCCATGCCCTACAAATGAATTGGAGCAAGACATCAAAACCTGCTAGTCTCTGGGCTGCGGAATGCGGGTCTTGGGCTGTTTCATCCCCTTTTCTGTGTCTGTCATAATGTGTGCGGTATACGTGCCCCCGGACTTTTCAGAGGCATTGGAAGCCATGAGAGAGCCCTGCCAGAAGCGCTCCATCACTGCCTCAGAGAAGTGAAGATATTCCGAGGGGGAGAGTGGAGCGTTACCTGGCTTGTTAAACTCACAAGGCGCTAAAAGGAATAAAAACCTTTAGTACATTGTGCCCTAAAAGGCAGATTCTATATCTGGTTGCAAATAGTCATAGGCCAATCTAGCCTGGCCTATGACTATTTGCAACCACCATCCCTAACCTCAGCTCTCCGAAACAGTCCGAAGACTTCAACTATATTCTGCTCTGCACCGCAAGTCCTCTGCCCAAGCTGAGCCGACCCTGAGACTCAAAACATCTGAAGATTACACCCTCCGTCGTGAACCAGGTCATGAACCATTGCTCTGTTAATAACCTATCGCTGCCGCCTCCTGCTCAGCACTGAAACTTTGCTTTCTCAGAATATTGCACTGTACTGAAGCTATTCAACTACCTTGCGCCCACCTCCTTTCCCCACGCTCCCATCCCTTATACACTTCACCTATCTCCCCCACCCCTCCCCTTGGATTTTACACTCCCACTGCCTACAATTAATCTCCATCCCACCATGCCCCCACAAGCCTACACCCTCCCCAACTCCTTCCCCATCCCCCATATACATCACCCTTCGCGCAGACCACACTTCTTCCGCTATGCGAACCCTCAAGCCCAGCGCAAATCCCTCCTCCTCCTCATCCTCATTTCCTCCATAACCCAGTTCCTCGGCCTCACCACACTATACATCATGCTACTTAATGCTCATTCCCTCTCCAAACACACCCACATCCTCGATGACCTCCTTCATGGTCAAAAACCTGCAATATGTGCAGTCACTGAAACCTGGCTCAAGGACACTGACACTGTGATCCTGAACCAACTCCCCACACAAACCTATGACATCTTCTCCCTGCCCAGACCGAAAAAAAGAGGTGGTGGCATACTCTTAGCAGCCAAAAAACCCCTCAAACTCAGGCCAATCAATATGTCCCCCTCCCAAGCTCGAAGTTGGCTTATTTAAATCCACTGACCTCCAAATATGCCTTGTTTATGCCCCTCCAGGCCTCCTAGAACACAATCCCTCCCCCTCTCATCGAACTCTTAGCCAACAATATTAACAACGAAAAACTGGCCATTCTACTGGGAGATTTCAATCTCCACGTAGACTCCTCACCCCTTTCACCATCTTGCGAAACCTTCCTAGTTGCCCTACAGGCCCTAGGCTTCTCCCAAATTATAGCCACCCCCACACACAAAGCAGGGCACACCTTAGACCTCATATTCATCAATTCATGCATTCAGTCCCCCTCACCAGCCTCATGCACCCCTGTACCGTGGTCTGACCACTCCCTTATTGGAACCCACCTCACCATAAACGCCAACCCCACCTGCACCCATCCTCAAAACAACTCCTTCTCCTTCCGCAAAACCTGCTCATCTGAGGAATTCACCGCAGCCCTCTCTGATTCTATAAACAAACTTGACTGCACATCCTCTGATGCTGCACTCGACTCCTGGAATAAACTTACCCAGGACATAGCTAATGACTTATGCCCACTCATCACACACAAACAACACACTACACCCTCTAGCAGCAAGCCCTGGTACACCACAGAACTACACCAAATGAAACACACTCTCAGACTCAAAGAAAGAACATGGCACAATGACCCATCTTTACAGCACTCCACATCCTACAAAACATACTTGCACACATGTATTTATTTATTTATTTAACATTTTTCTATACCGACCTTCATGGTTAAATACCATATCAGGACGGTTTACATCGAACAGGGGTAAAAAATAACTAGGTAAAGGAAGAAACAAAGTTACATTAAACGAGGACCGTGAACTTGGAAGCTTAGGTAGCTGGAAGAAAAAAGATAAAGTTAAGTTAAAAGGAGAAATAACAAATTCCGGACTAGAGATAGTTCGGATTAGAGTTAGTCCACATGTTAGAGTTGGTATCCATGCTGTCCAGGTAATCAGAGGAGTAGATAACGTCTAATGTGTATCCCAGGGTTCTGGGAAGGCTAGGCGGAACAGCCACGTTTTGAGTTTTTTCATACCGCCTCACTATTCAAAAAACCAAACGTGACTACTATGCCACCAAGATACACCAGTACATGTTTAACCCCAAGGCCCTTTTCTCTTACGTTGCGGCCCTCACTAAACCTATCACCCCCACTATCGCTGATGATGAAGCCAACATACTCCTCAGCTTCCCCCACACAACCACTCCCATGCCCAACACCACCACACCCAATCACCACCCTCCCTCTCCTAAAAATTCACTCCACACCATCGATCTCACCTCCTCCAAGGAAATTGAGTCCATCCTTAAAAGAATCAAGCCTGCATCCCACCCCTCTGATACCATTCCCACCAAATCACTCCTCTCTATTCCTAACACCATCGCAAAACCATTAGCAGACATCATCAACTGCTCCCTAGCTTCTGGCTCTGTTCCTGATTCCCTAAAACATGCAATAGTCAATCCCCTCATCAAGAAGCCATCCCTTGACCCCAAAGACCCATCAAATTACCGCCCCATCTCAAATCTTCCCCTCATTGCCAAAATCATGGAGAAAGTAGTAAACACCCAACTAATGGACTATCTAGAAGACAATAACATCCTTCACTCCTCCCAATTCGGTTTCCGTAAAAACCTGAGCACTGAAACCCTCCTACTATCACTCACCGACTCCCTCCTCATTGGCCTTGACCAAGGACATAACTATCTCATTGCCTTTCTTGATATATCTGCGGCTTTCAACACGATAAGCCACAATCTCCTCATTTCCCGCCTAGCTGATATAGGCATCTCCGGCATAGCCCTTCTCTGGTTCAAATCATACCTGACTAACAGATGCTTCTCTGTTAAACTTGGCAGCTCAGAATCTTCACACGTTACCCTCACCCAAGGTGTCCCCCAAGGCTCCTCCCTCTCTTCTACCCTCTTCAACATCTACCTCCTCCCCCTCTGTCATCATCTTTCAGATCTCGGCCTCAAATTCTACATCTACGCAGATGATGTTCAAATCATCATCCCCCTACGTAAATCTTTAGCTGCCACTATAAGCTACTGGGAGGAATGCCTCACATCCATTAACTCACTACTCACATCCCTACAACTTGCCCTCAACTCATCAAAAACTGAGCTCCTCCTTATCCACAACCATCAGACCCTCAAGCTCCTTCCCCCCAATGACCCTATGGCCCTCTCCCTCACCTCGCAACCCACTGTTCGAAACCTCGGCGTCCTTATCGACCCATTACTGAATCTAAAAAAACATATCAGCTCCATACTCAAAGGAGGTTTCTACAAACTCAACGTCATAAAAAAGCTCAAGCCACTGCTCCACACACAAGATCTCAAAATGGTCATTCAAGCCACCTTATCATCCAAGCTGGACTACTGTAACTCTCTGTACCTTGGTCTCCCCTACTCTACCATCAAACCCCTACAGATTCTTCAAAATGCAACGGCAAGGATAATCAGCAATGCCAGTAAAACAGACCACATAACCCCCATCCTCAAGGACCTGCATTGGCTCCCCATCCCATCCCGCATCCTTTTCAAAACACTCACCATCATACACAAAGCTATCTACAAAAACAACTCCTCCTGGCTCAGTGAACCTATCCGTCTCACACAATCTGCCCGCCCCACCAGAGCAAACCACAAATGTACACTGCAAGTCCCACCCCTCAAGAGGGCCCGACTCACTTCAACCAGGGACCGTACTCACTCAATTGCTGGTCCAACCCATTGGAATGCCCTGGAGTCATGCCCAACTAAATTCAGAAAAATTCTAAAAACCTGGCTCTTCCACCAGGCCTTTCCAGATTAACCCTGATACAAGCAGCACACACCATGTAGTTTTTGTAAATAGTCTCTTCCACCTCCCTACCCCCCCCTTCCCGTTCCTCTATGCTTCGGGCTCTCTGTTAGAGCCTCTCTGATTCTTGTATTCTGGTTGTCCACCCCCTCCCCTGTTCATTGTAATTTCTACCTACTGTTATAATGTAAACCGATATGATGTGTATTTTAATGTCGGTATAAAAAAACTGTTAATAAAATAAAAATAAATAAATATCAATGCAAAATTTCAGTACACCCCTGGATGGCTAACATTTTATGTGAACAGCGATGTTAACACAGATTCGTTTATTAATGCAGCCTGTGTTATCCTGTGGTAATTTTAAGTGAGCTGATTTGCATATTTTTGCATCTGATTGGCTCATTTTCTGTTTTTTTTGTTTTTTTTTTTGTGGTTGACCTCATGAATGGTAATGTGGACCAACAAGCTGAAGTGTGGTAACTATCACAAATGTTAACGTGCACAACAAGGCGTTTAATGCTAACACAATTTAGTGCATTGGCACCTAAGTTTACACAAAACTCAAAGCAGGTAGACCCAGAGAAGCTGTAAGATTAAATGCAGAAGGAATATCAGGATTGGGCCCAACATGTAGAGACATTTAATAAAGAAGAGTTAATTCTTGCAGTTTTACTGTGCTCATAAAGCTGCTGTAAGCAGGAACCATGTAAATAAGAACTGGCTAGAGGCTATAGCAACCTGCACATATCACCTTTCACAAACTGGTGCGGGCTTTGTATTCAGACACTGGAATAATTGTACTCAAACATATGAAAGCAGTAGTGCTGAGTCAGTTCTGCAAGGTATCAATCTGCTTATTTATTGTCTATGATTTGTATTTTTATGTCCAGGACTCCTTGCATTTTTGTTATAATATATTTTATTTCTTATATTTTAACCCTTTGTGGCTCGGTGTACCTAGTTGTACTTGAGCAATTGGTGTATGCTCATTCCTGATGTATCATGGTTGTAAAAAAACCCATTTAAATGAAAGGCAGATTGTAAATTCAACACTTCTGTTGTCATCAGTGGTAATATACAGAGGGAAATATGGAATTCCTAGGAAAAGCTGGTAAGATGGAAAATAAACAAGAATAAAATAGAATATGACTGAGAAATATACCTCGTGAAGGTCTGATTTCAGGGTGGATGGTTCACAGACGATCTTCATGTGACTGGGCGCAAGTTGTGCAGATTGGTGCACAAATGCCGCCATGCCTGGACACCAGAGTCACTTCAGGCCTAAGTCAAGATGACTATGTATAAGGACTTTGTAGATGTGGCAAAGAAAACTTTTGTTTAGTTTTCTAATTCATTCAGCTGGTAGAGATACGAGGCAATTATTTAAGGTTGTAAAGAACTTGACTGGTTTTTCTAACAGCTCTTCCTGCAGTGTAGATAGCGGTATTGATCAGTTTAGCTGTAATGCTATTATGGATTCTTTTATGACAAAAATGCCTAGGTTTTCTGCAACATTTGCTGCTCTGACTTCATGATTCACTGAGCTTGCTGAAAACAGTGCCTGCAAGTGGTCTCTGGAGAGTGAGGTTTTGTAGGTTATTTCCTGGTTGAACCCCTTCTTTTGTCTTTTGAATCCTTGTCTTGTTGCCATCTTGAAATCGTTGAAGGACATTATTGCTCCTGTTTTTAATCTTTTATTTACCAGTGGCATAGTTGCTAAGTGGGCTGAAACAGGCCTCAATTAGGCCCCAATTGAAGAAACCAGGTCTGGATTCCACCAAGCTGGCTAATTATTGATCTATTTTGTCTTTGATTTTTTTTTTTTATCTTAGGTCATTGAATCTTTGGCCCTATGACAGCTAAATGATTTCATTCAGGACCATCAAATCTTTGACCAGTATGAATTTGGTTTTCAGAAATCACAGAGGCTTTACTGATTTCCAGCCTGGATGTGATTAGAAGGGGATTTGATGCTGGGTAGTTTTATTCTGGTGGTGCTGGACATCTCTGCCACTTTTGATACCTTAGATCATAAAATCTTCATCTATAGGTTGAGTGGTGCTTTGGGATCGGTACTTAGCTGGTTTAAAACCTACCTCTTTGACCATTCCAGCAGGTAACGATTGGGAGCAATACATTTTCTTGGTATCCTGAGGTTTCCCAACGGGCTCAGCCCTGTCAGCAACCTTATTTAACATCTACATGTCACCTATATGTATGCTTTTGGCTGGACTCTGTACGGAATGCCATCTATACAGTGACATGGTTCTACATGGCCTGAAACATCAGAGATGCTAGCCATTTGTTTATCCACCTTTAAACAATTGTTAAGCCACAATAAGCTTTGTCTGGATCTCTCTAAAACTGAGGTAACTGTGTTACAGCATATATACATTGAAATAATTATCTTGCATTTTGAGAATACTGAAATACCAATTGTCCCATATGCCAAAAGCCTGGGCATCTTTATTGATTCAAATCTGAATTTCTATCAGCAGATTGTCAGTGGCCCAGGCTGGTTTCTTTAAGCTTCAGCGTCTGAAGTCACTGTATTGAATGCTCCTGATATTTGCTTAGTTGTCCAAGCTCCAATACTGCCTTTTTTAGATTATTGTAATTTAATTTAATTAGGTGGGGGCCTCTTGCTATTAGCTAAAAAAAAATTTCAGCTGATTCAACAAAACGTGAAATTCCCAACTAGATATGAAGTGGCATTCTTTAAGTCTCAAGTGATCCAGATAGTTCTGGTATATACACCTCCTGGTCTTTTAGATCATAACTGTTCTCCTATTATTGAATTTTTGGCTTCTTCTATTGATCTAAATATTCCCACTATTTTGTTAGGTGATTTTAATTTACATGTGGATAAGTTTCCTTTACCATCCAGCTGCGAGACATTTTTAAATTCGGTGGAAGCTTTAGGTTTTACTCAGACTATCAAAACTCCGACCCATAAAGCAGGACATATTTTAGATTTGCTGTTTATAAATGACGCTCTTCAGATTGAATGCCAACCCAAGACGGTTCCAGTGCCATGGTCAGACCATTTTTTAATTACTGCTTCTATTTCCTTCAAAAATCCCTCAGTTAATTCAGTAGTATCTAGTAAACTAGAAATTGAATTTATAAAATTGTGTTCTTCAGAGGAACTTATTAATAATCTTCCGGAAGTACTTACCAATCTTGATAATACTGATACGCATAAAGCAGTGACATCATGGACCGTTTCCACAGCTGATCTAGCTAATAAAATCTGTCCCAAAATTAAGAAATGGATTACCCCGTCTAATAATAAACAAAAATCTCCTTGGTTTTCTCAGAATTTAAAAATTCTTAAGACAGGCCTGAGAAAACTGGAAAGAATTTGGAGAAAAAGTCGTAATTTTGATACCTTAACCAATTACAGAAGAGCTCTACATACATACAGGAAAGAAATAAATGTAGCTAAACGCAATTTTTATTCGGAAAAGATTCATAAATATCAATTTAACCCTAAACTATTATTTTCTTATGTTTCTGATCTTATTAAACCAAAGGGTAATAACCATTCTTTTGAGAACCAGAAAGAGAAAGCAAATGAGTTTGCATCTTTCTTTAAGAATAAAGTCCAACTGGTTTTAAAGGATCTAGATAATTTACCAGTGCAGAATATAATCCTTCCTTGTAATCCCTCAGTCACATGGGATGCTTTTGAATCAGTCTCTTCACTGGAAGTTTGTAATCTTATTAAAAAGATTAAACCAGCTTTCCATCCGCTTGATGCTATACCCACAAAACTGCTGAAGTTAGTTCCTGATATTATAGCCAAGCCTTTAGCAGATATTATTAATATATCGTTGGAAGAGGGACATTTCCCAGATCTATTAAAATGTGCAGTTGTTAAGCCGTTATTGAAGAAAAGTAATCTTGACCCGGAAGTTTTGGCAAACTATCGTCCCATTTCTATTCTTCCTTTTCTGGCTAAACTTCTAGAGAAAGTAGTGAATCGTCAGCTAATGGAGTATCTTGAGGAAAATCATTTGTTATACCCCTCTCAATTTGGTTTTAGAAAATTTCATAGTACTGAATCTCTATTGATTTCCTTGACGGATACAATACAAAGGGGTTTTGATCAGAATAAATCTTATCTTCTAATTTTATTAGATATTTCAGCGGCTTTTGATACCGTTAAGCATGAAGTTCTGCTAACAAGGTTACATGAAATAGGATTAAAAGATTCAACTCTGGCATGGTTTAAATCATTTTTAGCTAATAGATCTTTTAAAGTCAGATTAGACATAACAGAATCAGATTCAGTATCAATGTCTACAGGGGTCCCTCAGGGTTCCTCGTTGTCACCTACACTTTTTAATGTTTATATGGCACCACTTTGTAGATTTTTAACTGGCTTGGGATTGGTGCATTTTCTTTTTGCGGACGACGTCCAAATTTTGTTACCCATTGATGATTCTCTTCAAGCTACTTTGAAACTTTGGGAACTCTACTCTTCATCTATAACTCAACTATTATCACATATGTCTCTTTCGCTAAATAGATCCAAAACGGAAATCCTATATTTGAGTAATAAAGTTACTGAGAAAATGGATAGTGAGATAAAATCCCTCTCACCGGCATATAAAATTAACTATGAAGTAAGAGATTTAGGTCCTATTCTTGATGCTGAGTTAAATATGAAAGCTTATATTAAAGCTATCAATAAAGATGGTCTTTTTAAACTTCACATTTTAAAAAAACTAAGACCGTTTCTTCATTCTGGGGATTTTCGCACAGTGCTTCAGGCTCTGATTTCTCCAAAGTTGGACTATTGTAATGCATTATTGTTAGGAGTACCAAATGTCACTCTTCACCCTTTACAGCTACTTCAAAATGCAGCAGCCCGCCTTTTGTCTAATAGGAAGAAATTTGATCATATTACACCAGTTCTGATAGAACTCCATTGGTTGCCGATTCATGCAAGAATTCAATACAAATGTCTAACTCTTATTCATAAGACAATATATGGGGATCATTCCGAATGGCTTAATGCCTCTCTCAGGATCCATACTCCGGTTAGAAATTTAAGATCTCTGGGAAAAGCATTGCTTACAGTTCCTTCTCCAAAAGCGGCACATTTGAATTCAGTTAGAGATAGGACTTTGTCTTTGGCTGGTCCTAAAATTTGGAATTCCCTTCCTGTTGATATTAGAACGGAAACTTGTATCCAGAAATTTAAGAAATTGATAAAGACTTGGCTATTTGAACAGGCTCTTTTAGAGTCAAGTTGAGTTATTTAACATCTTAGATTCTCTTATTGATTATATAGAATTTTAGTGTTATTGTTTTTTAAGTTAAATTAATCTATTTTTAGATTTTTTAGTAATATTTTATGTTTTAAGATGTACTACATGTGTATTAAATAGACTTAGAAATGTCTTTTATAGAGATTATAAATGTATGATGTATTTTATTATTGATGTTAATTGACAAAAATGTGCGTCTCTATGATCGTATAGATCTGTATTGACGTTTTACTCTGTTAACCGTCTTGATTTCTTTTTGAGGAAAGTCGGTATATAAAGATTTGTAAATAAATAAATAAATAAGGCACTTCGGGTATTTCAAAACACTGCAGCTTGAGTGATCTCAGGCGATCTGAAAGGGACCACAATCACACCTTTGTCTTATGATCTACATTGGCTTCCAGTTCAGTGGCGAGAAACATATAAAACAGCTTTACTAGTGCATTAATTGCTTGGTTTGGATTCCCTTGCCTGGGCAAACATTTTGCTTGATCTTCACAATCCAATGCAGTTGCTGCATTCATTACAGCGGGGACTCTTGATGTGCCTTCAAAGCGGATGGTTCAGTTGGCTGAAACTAGAGAGAGAGAGCCTTTTCAGTAGCTGCTCCCACTGCTTGGAACTCTGTATCTGAAGGTCTCTGTTTGAATACAGATTTGAAGTCTTCAAAATGCGTACTGAAGATGTTTTTGTTTCAGCAGGCTGTTAGAACCTTGGGCCTGCAGCCTAAGTGACGGACTCACCCAGGCCCTGCCGCTGCCCCAGGACAAGACGTTACCATCGCACGCCGACGGATGAGATCCGGGCAACATGTACCTTAAGTGCACGCGTGTACACGCAGAAAATACATGCACTGGCACAAAACCCCCGGTGGCGCCCCTTGATGACGCCATCCGCTGGCCCTTTTTGGCCCCTTCCTCCCGGCACCCCTCGCCTTGGCAACAGTTCTTCTGAGAGCCTCGTTTTCTCTGCCGGTTGCTGTTCCTGTTTGCTCTCCATGTGTTCCTGTGCCTTTCCTGCCTCCTGATTCTTTTTGTTCTTGTTGCTCCCTCATCCTCCCCTGTTTATCCTCTGTCTGCTCTTCTGGTTTTGACCTCTGCCTGGACTGATGGCAGCATGCACCTGACCCCTGTCTGGATAGGTTGCCCGCTGTCTGCTTCCTGCCTCAACCCATGGTCTGCTCTTGGATTCCGCTGTCTTCAGTCTACCCTGACCCTTGCTTGGACTGTGACTTGTGTTTCTCGGGCCAGCTCCTGGGACTCATCTAAGTCCTGTCAGAATCCAAGGGCTCAACCTGTGGGAAAGATGGTTGGTATAGGCAAAGCTCCTGCTTGTCCCACCTCAGAGTATGTCCACCTGCTGCAGTGTGTCTTACTGTAACCCAAGGGTCCACAAACGCTAACATTGGCATTCACATGACATTTATTTACTGCTGCTGAGGTGGGTTTGACTCATGAATGTGTTTTCTTATGCTGATGTGATGTGTTATGTTTTATTTTCTTAATTTTTTGGATAATGTGTGTTTTAGCCTGTATGCTGCTTAGGACCTTTGTTAGTAGGTGGCCTATAAGTGCTTGAATTAAATAAAAAAAAAAAATTGTTAGATACATATGGTACAGCCTGATAAACTACAGCCTCAGCTTTTGAAAAAAGATTTATTTTGCTTTTGTAGTTGACTGTTCTTTTTCTGGCAATATAATTAGTTTGACTTATAAAATATAAGGCCTAACCTAATATTGCTTATCTTTTTTATAACGCCACTTTTTTTTTTATAAAGCACACAGTACTGTACAGACACACACGAGAGACATTTCCTTCTCCATGAGTTTGTAGTCAAATCAACACACAGACAAAGCAAATAGGAGGTTTAAGGAAATTTATTACAGATGATATGGTTCAAATCAATAAAGCTGAGATCAGGGAGCACCAGAGTTTAATATTTCAAAGCAGGTTCAAAAAGGTGGGATATTAGGTAGGATTAATATTGCCAGAGAGGGAAAATGCTGCTCAGGAAGTCAAGTCCAGGCATATAGCAGAGCCAGGTGGAAAGCACAGAGTTGGTTGTTGGCAGTAGAGGAGGAGGGCGCAGATGAGAGCTGCTTGCCCCACAAATGGAAGTCATAGAGAAGGGCATTTTTATATATCTCTCGTTGCTTTTGTCCATGGTATTTAAAAAAGTGAATCTAGATATACCCGGGGAACTTCCAGAAAACACGCTGAAGCTGTGTGGAATCGCCGGCCGAGTGAGAATGGAGAAGGTACTAGGTTCTGAAAGGCAAAAGCAGACCAGCAGCACTTCCTGGAAAATTGTACTGGATTGAAAATCAGATTGCTGATGCGGTGTAGCTTTTCAGTTTGTATATTGTGGAATTACTCACTCATGTCCTGAAACATGCATGTTTATATCTGTAAAACAGTGCTGTTCTCCAATACTCTGGATATCGATGAGGAATCTTCTGTGCCCTGCTGGATTTAAAATGAAAGAGGGCGGAGAGAAAAATTGTCAAAGTACAGAATATGGATGGGTTGCGGAGAATTTATAAAGTGCCTCATATACAGTCAGAGCATTTAGGAAGAAATAATCAGGGAAGCTGGACCCCTTAATACATAAAATCAAGCCCATCAAGTGTGGTCATTGAGCAATGATTTTCATAATTATTCAGCAAAAGTTATAAAGCTGGACTGGCGTCTTTCAGTGTCTTCACTACAGGGATTTTTTTTTTTTTTTTTATAAGATAAGTGATCTTTTCTCTGCATACAAAAAAGACTTGAAACATTTTAATGCTGGTGAGTGCTTAAAATCTGGTGATGTGCAGCCTGTCATAACAGTGTTGACAAATTGAGTATTGCACTTACTGCTTAGAGTTTGTGTCCTACAGCTCTTAATCTCTTACTGAGTATGACACCAACTTGAGTAAAGTATGGTGATTAAAAAGCCAAGTTAAGACTCCTGCAAATTTGTGTGGTGATATTGTGAGATATATTGTCACTGTTCCTTTATGTTCAAAAGTAAGTTTGGTCAAGATATGACAGGTAGCTGTTGTTCCCCTGTGAGACTTGAAAAGGGATAGAGGAAGATACCAGTACAGGCACGGATGCCTGTGACCCAGTGGTTGTAACATGCTGTGCCTGGTTTCTCCTGTCTGTGTCTCTGATATGATAGGTTTATGTTCTGTGTCATGCTGCATCTGGGTGTGATGAGGACACAAAGCCCCAATCCTTCAGACTCCTGGACAGGATCCAGTTCACTAGACCCTTCACAAACTATAGAGATGCTGCATATTACACTCACAAACTCACGGAAAGACTGTAGATTCCAGGACAATTAATATTTATTATATGTGCCCAGTTATGGTGGTAACACAAGATGAAATTTATATATATATATATATATATATATATTTATATATATAGGAAATAGGAATAATAAACATCCCTTACATAAAGCTGCAAAGTCTATAGAATAGCACAGGGTCACAACATGTCTCTCAGTCCGTCTGTCTTCCTTCTGGTCTTCTCTGGCTGTCTCAGTCCTTTATCTTATGCTGTGTTGGGGGAAGGCAGCAGACAGAGCAGTACCTGGCATGTAGCACTGTTCCCCTTTTCAGTAAGCTACAAGGAGCACAGTTCAGGTTTGAACAGGGCTGCAGGTTAACATATAGTTAACAAAAGACAGCTAGATTCATCCCTGAGGTTATAGGTTAACATACCCCCTGACACAATCTGCTTTTGATGAATCTCTTGCTACATGGCAGGTACTGCTCTGTGTGCTGCCTTCCCCCAACACAGCATAAGATAAAGGACTGAGACAGCCAGAGAAGACAAGAAGAAGGAAGACAGATGGACTGAGTGTTACGACTGTCGTTGCCCAACATCTCCACTCCTCTCTCCTTATCCCTTTGGCGACTCCTCCCGCGGTTGATGGACGTCTGGCTGCCGCGGCGTCTGACTGCCATCCTCTTCATCTCTACTCACTACTGCCACCTCTGGTGGCTTCTTAACTCTGTTTAATAAAAGATTATTCTGTGTTGTGTGTCCTAAGCTGAGCCTGACCTGTGGCCCCTCACTGGACTTCACCCCGTGGACACCTGTCACAGTGTCCAAGGGTCCACCCAAAACCTTACAAACAATAACACTGAGAGACATGTTGTGACTCTGCGCTATTCTATAGACTTGGCAGCTTTATGTAAGGGATGTTTATTATTCCTATTTCCTATACATAAATATTAAGGAGAAATAATCAGCTTTTAAATGCCAGAGAGCAGAAAGGAGGAAAGGATGTTTTTTTCTTATACCTTAACCAGTAGAATTCTTTACACCAAGGACTGGTAATCATTGATTCTTCTCAATCACAGTTAACAGTAAAGAAGCTGGCACAATGTAAAAAAGCATCAGGGGGGTAATTTTGAGAGAGACCAGAGAGGTTACAGTTCCATGAATTTTCAAGGCAAAAGTTTCTCATTGAAAATAGAGCAGTGGGGATCGCAGATACAGAAGTAGATATAAGTAGCCATGATAAAGTACATGCAGAGGTTTCAAAATGAAATCCACGTATGAAGCTTCCCATTTTTCAAATGGCTCCCATCTAGCCATGTAAATATGTTTTATTGTGGTGACAAGATCTGTTTAAAAGTTGGCACTCTAGATGTACAGTACCTATGAGAAGGCATGGAGCAGCGTGAGCGCTGAGTTCACATCTGTGCGGAAAAAGAGCTAGCACAAGAGGCAGCTGGAGACCTAATGATATCTCTGTCTCCGAGTTGAAATGATTGGTTTTCAAGATCGGTCTATTGTGCTTCTCATTATCAAAGGAAAAATATGAGGAAATGAGAGAAGAAGTAATCCCATAATTATCAAAGAAGGATGCTCTATTGGATGTATAGATGTAGACTGGCAACTTTTGTTTTATAACACTGTACATACAGACTGCTTTCTTCTCTCTCATATCCATATGTGGAAGCACCTGTGTGTGACACAGACGTGTAAGATACAATGATTAAAAAACATCAAACAGAAAATTGGCTTCATCGGCACAGTTCAGACTTAGGTTCTCCCTGAATGTATCTTTAATGTAGGGAGGAGGGGAGAGCTGCATTTGCTCAGCCGTCTCAGAAATGCTGAGCACACAAAAGCCAAGTAATTAATATAAACCGTGCATTCTGTGCAGGAGTACTTCCAATCTTCTTGTGTTGAACCAGACTGACTGCTGTCTAATTTGTTCAGTATGGGGTGACATGGCAGTAAATTAGGAAGGCTGTTCTTTAATCCTTCCCCAGAAATTAAGCTAAGAGATGGTCAGACTTTTAATTTGGGTGAATGGGGGACTCACATTTCAGCCATGAATTGCAGTTGAACTGCACCTGTTGCTTTATGTACAACTAAGTCGATAACAACACAAATATTTAGCACGAGTATATATTTCTGCATTTATACGGGGGCTGATAGAATTTCCTTGAGTCATGTTAAAGATCTTTCTGATAGGTGACATATAACATCTTCCACCAGACCCCCCCTCCCCACCCCCAAAACAGGTCAAGTGGCTGTAAGCAGAACCCAAGTTACACTCTAATATAACAACATAGTAAATGACAGCAAATAGACCAAATTGGTCCATCCAGTCTGCCTAGTTGAGATTCTCTCACTTTGGGGAAATAAACATACAATACTTATATGCAACCCAACACCACTTGCCTTCCTTCCCCACCATGACTTTTACCTGAAAGAATATAAACATGGCTGCATCCAGGGAGCATGTGCTCTTGATAAAATGCACAACATTGTATTGAAGTCAACCTATGTAAAATGATTTGACTTCAGTAACGATGTTCGTTTTTGTCAAGAATTGCAACCTTTCAGTTTTTTTCAGACATTATTCACAAAGGATTTTCATCTAGAGTGACTCATTTATTATGTTGATCCAGCGAACCTTTGCAGTGTAAATCGGACTTGTATGTACAAAGCGGAACCTTTTCAGAGGGTCCTATGTTGTTTATTTTCTTTAGGGTGCCACATCATTGCACAAAAACAACAAATTCCTGCTGCTGCTTTTGGGCTGGGCCGTCTTTTGGCTGAAATGAGGCCCTGTGTAATAATGAAATGTGGGGCTTTTCATAGGCCCCCCATGCTCAATAATTATCTCCCACCACCATGCTTTCCTAGAAGCTGACCGCACAAATGTCCACAGGAGGTTTCCCTGGGTACTGTCTCCAAATGGTTGTGTTCTGCACCACCATGACCAGTATGAACCTCACTCACAGGCCAGAGTAGGTTGGATATGATCTCAGTCTGTCAGATTTATTGCTAGTACTCACTAGCATTGTGTCAAAGAGAGCTTCTTTTTGGAGTTCATAAGGAGGAAATTTTAAATAGTTACAAGGGGGTTGGATGTGCAAAATTAGCATATATGTGCATAAGTAACGTGCACTTGTATATTCCGTATTATAAATCTTGATAGTACTCGTGTACTTGCAGCGTCACGTGTAAATGTTAAAAGTGAAACAATAAGGGGAAGTTTGGGGATGTTCCAGGGTGGAGTTTTGAATGTACCTGCACAAGTTTATATTTTGCAAGTGGTATGAATGCATACATTACAAGGCTTGTCCATATGCTTTTATATCTGCTAATCAACTCGCACAGCTGAGATCACACTTCTTTTTTGTCTGTAGTTCTGGAGTTGGAGGTCTGGATAAACTATTGAGGATTTAGGGTGAAGTGCGGGAGGGTCTAATTGAACTGGGGAAGGTGTGTGTGTGTGTGTGAACCGGTGGAGATATTGGCGAGCTGGTGATTCCAGGTATTTTCAGAAGCAAAGAATGCTCATGTTCTTTTTAAATAGTCAGTCAAATAGTCAGTTTTAAATAGTCAGTCAAATGGTCAGTCAGTCAGTTAAATAGTCAAAACAGCAAAGTTGACCCAAGTTAGAGAGAGAGCACTATCTTTGGCAGGACCATTATTATGGAACACATTACCACTTGAACTAAGACTAATGAAAGAATTAAAACTCTTCAAGAAAAGCCTAAAAACTTGGCTTTTCAAAAAAGCATTTCACAGTGAGAGCGTTGAATAACAACAAATACTTCCAGCTGAAAGTCACCTATATATAAAAAGTAGAATTATTTTATTTTTTTACTCATAATTAAATATTAAATGAAAACAGTATACACATATATGATTATCCTGACAGTCATATAAATGGTAACCTCATCCCATGTCTCGTTTAGAATATATGATTGATCTATGTAACCGTAAATATTGGCACACTATGGATAACCTAGAAACTAAACCTATTCATGCCTAAATGTAAACCGTTGTGATGGTACATTACTAAACGACGGTATAGAAAAGTTCTTAAATAAATAAATAAATACCTGCCTCTGCATTTAATTCTCGGTTATTACAAATGCAGTGTTATAATTATTATGAGGATAACTTTCATACTGGTTTGTAGGCGCACATGTACCCACATATACCAGTTCGTGTGAATGGGCATGGCCATTTTATAACATACGCACATATATGCATACGTTATAAAATCAGCTGTACACGCATATATGTGTGGAGAATTTTATTCGGGTATGCACAAATGCCGGCTCTACAGCATAAATTGGGGGGGGATTTTAAAAACAACACGCACCAACACACTAGCCCCTTTTTCCCAGTTTGCCTAATTAACAGATCAGACTTCCTAACCTCCCCTGTTATTTAGCTCCCTTTTACCCCAACCCTTACATCCCCGTTGACTCGCATAATTTTTTTTTATTTTAATGCTTAGATGCCGTTCATAGCAGAAGTAAAGTTAGGCGGTAGGAAACCCCGACATGCTCTTGCGTGTGTAAATATGCGCATATTCCAAGGTCACTTCTCTTAATGCCCATTGTCCCGCCCGTGCTCTGCCCAGACCACACCCATGCCCCACTCCCCTCTTTAAACTTTTTGATTTGTGCGCGTAGCACTTCTTAAAATCCACGCGGCAGTGCGCCAGCCCGAGTTACTCGCGCACCTCCCGGCTTTGGCGTGCGCAGGGCTTTTAAAATTCACCTATATGCATGTAAAATTTATGTGCATATTTTAATAAAATGGGTAGAAAAAACTGTTTGTTAAATTTTAAACCCCAAAACTTTAGAGGGGCAAATAATAAATTCATTAAATAAAACATTATGGGGTAGATTTTAAAAAAATTTTGTGTGCACGCGCTACCCAATGCACACACATGGACATGTGATTTTATAACATGCGCATGTTAAAAATGCCAGGACAGCGTGCGCACGGGGGGGGGGGGGGGGGGGAGATATATGCAATTTCGCGCGGTGACGCATCGGGGGCCTTCCCCAGTTCCCTCCCAGTCCGCTCCAGTTAAGATGCTCCACTATCAACTGCTAGAAACAGAGCATTCTCCATTGCTTTCCCAAAAAAATGAAACTCTCTACCGACTTATTTAAGAACTCTATCTAACATCAAAAAGTTCAAGAAGGACCTAAAAACTTTCCTCTTCCATACAGTCTACATCAATGATCATCTATAACAACAATCCATCTACAATCAATTCAACCATTCAAACCCAAACAAAAAAATAAAACAGTAACTACAACTGGCATCAACCTTAAGCATTACAATTTCAGAAATTTAAATTTAATATTAAGCCCTCCTTTAAGATGAATTAATACCATTATTGTTACTTTCCTTTTTACATCTTTCCCTTCTCCCCCTCTTTCACCCCACCATCTTCCTCTACCCATCATTTCACTTTTGTTATTGTTTTCTTCTTTTGCAACTATGTATAATTTATCTGATTTTGTTTGATTCTGTAAACCGTTGTGATGGCTAAACCGAATGACGATATATAAAAACGAATAAATAAATAAATAACCCCCCTAGCCTGACATCCCTTCCCCTTCTCCTATCCTGCCCTCCCCCTATCCCTATCTTAAATCCCCCCAAAATCTTTATCTTACCTTTTGCTCTTGCTTCTGAGCAGGAGCAGGTTGCGCGCGCTGGCACAGCGGCAAATGGCTGTTGTGCCGGGCACCTCTAACCACGCCCTGGCCCCCCAGACTGCCCCTTCACTAACCCGGGACTTACACACGTGGCTGGGCGCTTTGAAAATTGGCTCAGTGTGCATAAGGCCCGGCCACGTGTAAACAAATTAAAATCCGGCCCTATAAACGTATGTGTGACTGAAACATACTCATGTATTTTTGGGGCAGAAATCTGCAATATTTTATAAATTCTGTGGTTCCTGCCACACAGTTTATAAAATACTAGCATAAATTTCCGGGGGCCCACTTACATGCACAAAAGATGTACCGCGGCCAGTTTTAAAAGTTGCACTCAGTATGCATAGGCAGCATATCAAGGTGCACCTATGTACCTATGTTTCTTATAATCAGCCTGGTGGCACCCAGTAGGGACTATTTCTGTATCTTTCTGCCACATTTTCCTTGCCACTGATTGCATCTCTTGGTAATGAGGACCTTCATTCTCTCCATATGTTGTACTATGTTTCTATGTTTCTGTGTTTATTGGTTTTTATATACCGACACATCAGACAGGCCTTCACATCGGTTTACACATAATAAAATTAGAAATACAATAATCATAAATAGTAACAGCTAAAACTATATAGGTAAAAGAATAAATTAGCTGTTAAGAGAGATAAAATCATAGATTAAATAAATAGCATAATCATAAAACACTAAAATACTATTAAACTAAAATAGAGGGAATAGCTCATCAGACTGGTTTTCTTATTTCTGTTCATGCTGGTTAGCTGATTCATATTCTGCAAATGCACATTTAAACAGCCAAGTTTTTAAATCAGCTTTAAATTGCTTTTTTTCAGTTGTTAGTCTCAATGCTGTAGGTAAGGTATTCCATAGTTTTGTTCCTGCAATGGAAATAATACGATCCCTTACATGGGACAGTCTAGCTGATTTGATAGTTGGTATTGACAGAAGGCCTTTGTCAGCCGATCGCAGGTCTCTTTGAGGTACGTGAAGACGAATTGATGTGTTCAGCCATTCTGTGTTTTCGCCATAGATAACATTATGAATTATGCAGGCTGCTTTGTACTGAATCCGGTATTGGATAGGGAGCCAGTGCAGTTCGATCAAAGTTGGTGTGATATGGTCACACTTTCTCTGTCCAGTCAAGATACGTGCTGCAGCATTCTGCAGCACTTGTAAAGGACGAATACTAGATTGTGGCAATCCAAGAAGTAAAGCATTGCAATAGTCAAGATTTGTACTGACCAGTTGCTTTGTCAGCAGTGTCGTTCTTGTGTTTTTCTCCTTTACCTTTTGGGGAAGGGAGGAGACTTTTCTGAAAGGACGGGCTCCACCTTAACAGGAGTAGAACCAGGCTGCTGGCGCTAACTTTTAAAAAGGGGATAGAGCAGCATTTAAACTAGAACAAGGGGGAAAGCCGACAGTCACTCAGCAGTGCATGGTTCGGAGGATTGCATCCTTGAAGGATACTAATGAAACAAGAGAGTTAGGGTATCCCAACAGAGAGGTTCCAATAAAAGCAAATGTAGTCCATGTGCCTCTAGGTAAAGAATCACCTGAGCTAAAGAATACCAAATTATCCGTATCAACTGAATACAAACAACACACTTTGAAAAGTCTGTATACCAATGTCAGAAGTCTAAGAAGTAAGATGGGAGAGATAGTGTAGAGCAGTGAATGATGAGATTGGCATCTCAGATACCTGGTGGAAGGAAGATAACCAATGGGACAGTGCTATATCAGGATACAAATGATATCACAATGATAGGGAGGATAACTTGGTGGGGGTGTGCGCACTTTATGTCTGGGAGGGTATAGAGTACAACAGGGTAAAGATCATACAAGAGACTAAATGCTCCATAGAATCTATATGGGTAGAAAGCCCATGTGTGTTGGGTAGGAGTTTAGTGATAAACATATACTACCGTCCACCTGGCCAAAATGATCAGACAGATGATGAAATGCTAAGAGAAATCAGGGAAGCTAACCAATTTGCTACTGCAGTAATAATGGGAGATTTCAATTACCGCAAAACACAAAAAGTGCAGATACGTATTCAATCCTGACAGAGCACTCGCAAAGTGTTCAACAGTCAAACGTTTTATTCATTCAATACGGCAACTCCACTGGTTTATACAGCATATAACTTAACGGCGTCCCCCGACACGGTCCGTGTTTCGCCTCGGGCTGCATCGGGAGGGCTCGCCACCAGGAATTCAAAAGAACAATACTGAAAAGAACAGATAAAATATCAGGATACAGAACAGGACTTACAACCGAACATATATAAATAAATCACGTTACAATGTTACCTGACAGCTGGTATGCTTAGAAGTGACAGGGAGCGCACTTCCCCTAAACGCTGACAGGTATTTAAACCTAGCAGAAGGCGCCAGAAACTACAGGTGAACCAACCACGTGGGTCAGAGGACCTCGTTCATTGGTTCCCGTTCCTGTAGTGCACCTAACCAGTATTGCAGACAACCAACCCTACTTATTAAAAGCCTAGGTGAACAAGAACCATTCAATCTCCCGGTTAAGGCCCTTAGGGGAAACTGTATCTAGGGTGAAAATCCAACGCTGTTCAATGCGACCAAGTTGTTCCGCATAGTTCCCACCCCGAGGGGGCCGCAGGAAAACCTCAATTACACTATACAGCAGATCTGAAAGAGTGTGAGATTTTTTTATCCAATGATTAACGAGGGGTTCATTTTCGCGTGAATGTCGAGTATTCTGACACTTCAGTTACGAATTGTATTTTACCTTTTTCAACTCTTCGTCGACAAATCACGACTATGATCCACAGACACTGGCGGGCCCTGTCTTTAAATACTGTATTCCCTGGTCCCCTTCGGTTTACTTACAGTAGGGGGAAGAACTTGCGAGACAAGCTTGTTCATACGGACTTACCTAAGTCACGGCATTCTGATACTGTATTAGGCCATTATCCATGCGGTCATTGTACCATGTGCTCTCATACGGTATCTTCTACCTCCTTCACTCATCCCGTCACTCGAAAAACATTTCAGCTTAGATCATACTCAGACTGTACCACGTCAGGTGTGATTTATGTTATTACCTGCCCATGCCCCCTGATATATGTAGGGAAAACCTCTCGCATGGTCAAAACTCGTATTATAGAGCACTGCTCAAATATTCGACATTCACGCGAAAATGAACCCCTCGTTGATCATTGGATAAAAAAATCTCACACTCTTTCAGATCTGCTGTATAGTGTAATTGAGGTTTCCCCGCGGCCCCCTCGGGGTGGGAACTATGCGGAACAACTTGGTCGCATTGAACAGCGTTGGATTTTCACCCTAGATACAGTTTCCCCTAAGGGCCTTAACCGGGAGATTAAATGGTTCTTGTTCACCTAGGCTTTTAATAAATAGGGTTGGTTGTCTGCAATACTGGTTAGGTGCACTACAGGAACGGGAACCAATGAACGGGGTCCTCTGACCCACGTGGTTGGTTCACCTGTAGTTTCTGGCGCCTTCTGCTAGGTTTAAATACCTGTCAGCGTTTAGGGGAAGTGCGCTCCCTGTCACTTCTAAGCATACCAGCTGTCAGGTAACATTGTAACGTGATTTATTTATATATGTTCGGTTGTAAGTCCTGTTCTGTATCCTGATATTTTATCTGTTCTTTTCAGTATTGTTCTTTTGAATTCCTGGTGGCGAGCCCTCCCGATGCAGCCCGAGGCGAAACACGGACCGTGTCGGGGGACGCCGTTAAGTTATATGCTGTATAAACCAGTGGAGTTGCCGTATTGAATGAATAACACTTTTGACTGTTGAACACTTTGCGAGTGCTCTGTCAGGATTGAATACGTATCTGCAATTTTTGTGTTTTGCGATATTGCTTCAAGTGCAGTTTTGCTCTTCTTGTGCTTTTGGTCTTAGATTTCAATTACCCCAATATCGACTGGGCAAATGTAATATCAGAACATGCTAGAAACATAAAGTTCCTGGATGAAATAAATGACTGCTTCATGGAGCAATTGGTTCAGAAACCAACGAGAGAGGGAGCTATTTTACATTTAATTCTTAGTGGAATGCATGATTTGGTGAGAGAGGTAACAGTGGTGGGGCCACTTGGCAATAGTAAGAACATAAGAATATGCCATACTGGGTCAGACCAAGGGTCCATCAAGCCCAGCATCCTGTTTCCAACAGTGGCCAATCCAGGCCATAAGAACCTGGCAAGTACCCAAAAACTAAGTCTATTCCAAGTTACCGTTGCTAATGGCAGTGGCTATTCTCTAGGTGAACTAAATAGCAGGTATTGGACTTTTCCTCCAAGCACTTTTCCAATCCTTTTTTAAACACAGCTATACTAACTGCACTAACCACATCCTCTGGCAACAAATTCCAGAGTTTAATTGTGCGTTGAGTAAAAAAGAACTTTCTCCGATTAGTTTTAAATGTGCCACATGCTAACTTCATGGAGTGCCCCTAGTCTTTCTATTATCCGAAAGAGTAAATAACCGATTCACATCTACCCGTTCTAGACCTCTCATGATTTTAAACACCTCTATCATATCCCCCCTCAGCCGCCTCTTCTCCAAGCTGAAAAGTCCTAACCTCGTTAGCCTTTCCTCATAGGGGAGTTGTTCCATCCCCTTTGTCATTTTGGTAGCCCTTCTCTGTACCTTCTCCATCGCAATTATATCTTTTTTGAGATGCGGCGACCAGAATTGTACACAGTATTCAAGGTGCGGTCTCACCATGGAGCGATACAGAAGCATTATGATATTTTCTGTTTTATTCACCATTCCCTTTCTAATAATTCCCAACATTCTGTTTGCTTTTTTGACTGCCGCAGTACACTTAGATCAAATTTGAACTAATAATGACTGGAAGGGGGCACTATGTACATCTACGGTTCTAATACTAAATTTTCAAAAGGGAAACTTTGATAAAATGAGGAAAATAGTTAGAAAAAAACTGAAAGGTGCAGTTACAAAGGTTAAAAGTGTACAACAGGCACGGACATTGTTTAAAAATACAATCTTAGAAGCACAGTCCAGATGTATTCCACACATTAAGAAAGGTAGAAGGAAGGAAAAATGATTACCAGCATGGTTAAAAGGTGAGGTGAAAGAGGTTATTTTAGCCATAAAAGCATATTTCAAAAATTGGAAGAAGGATCCAACTGAAGAAAATAGGAAAAAGCATAAGCATTGTCAAGTTAAGTGTAAAACACTGATAAGGCAGGCTAAGAAAGAATTTGAAATGAAGTTGGCTGTAGAGGCATAAACATATAATAAAAACCTGTGAGGGAGTCGGTTGGACTATTAGATGACTGAGGGGTTAAAGGGGCTCTTAGGGAAGATAAGGCCATTGCAGAAAGACTAAATTAATTATTTGCTTCTGTGTTTACTAATGAGAATGTTGGGGAGATACTGGTTCCGGAGATGGTTTTCAAGAGTGATGAGTCAGATGAACTGAACCAAATCACTGTGAACCTGGAAGATGTACAAGGCCAGATTAACAAACTAAAGAGTGGCAAATCACCTGAACCAGATGGTATGCACCCCAGGGTTCTGAAGGAACTAAAAAATGAAATTTCAGATCCTTTATTTAAAATTTGTAACCTATCATTAAAATCAGTCATTGTTCCTGAAGACTGGAGGGTGGCCAATGTAACGCTAATATTTAAAAATGGCTCCAGGGGTGATCTGGGAAACTATAGACCAGTGAGCCTGAATTTAGTGCCTGGAAAAATAGTGGAAACTATTCTAAAGATCAAATTACAGAGCATATAGAAAGACATGGTTTAATGGTACACAAGCAGCATGGTTTTACCCAGGGGAAGTCTTGCCTCACAAATCTGCTTCATTTTTTTGAAGGGGTTAATAAATGTGAATAAAGGTGAACTGGTAGATGTAGCTTATTTGGATTTTCAGAAGGTATTTGACAAAGTCCCTCATGAGAGGCTGCTAAGATAGGAGGTGATGTCCTTCTGTGGATTACAAACTGGTTAAAAGACAGGAAACAGAAAGTAGGATTAAATTGTCAATTTTCTCAGTGGAAAAGGGTAAACAGTGGAGTGCCTCAGGGATCTGTAGTTGGACTGGTGCTTTTCAATATATTTATAAACGATCTGGAAAGGAATATGAACAGTGAGGTAATCAAATTTGCAGATGAGAAAAAAATTATTCAGAGTAGTTAAATCACAAGCAGATTGTGATAAATCGCAGGAGGACCTTGCGAGACTGGAAGATTGGGCATCCAAATGGCAGATGAAATTTTATGTGGACAAGTGCAAGGTGATGCAAATTGGGAAAAATAACCCATGCTGTAGTTACATGATGTTAGGTTCCATATTAGGAGTTACCACCAGGGGCGGCTTGGCCTATTGGGGCATTGGGCATCCCCAGGTGGGCCGATCGCTCCAGTCATGTGGTCTGCCGTGCGCGGCTGTGACAGAGCCGTGCTCGGCAGACCACGTGATGTGTCCTGGACCGGCCTGGGTGGCAAATACCCGGGCCGGCCCGGCATTGTGAATCCACCGCTGGTTACCACCCAGGAAAAACTTTTATCTAGGCATCATAGTGGATAATACATTGAAATTGTTGGCTCAGTGTACTGCGGCAGCCAAAAAAGCAAACAGAATGTTAGGAATTATTAGGAAAGGAATGGTGAATAAAATGGAAAATGTTATAATGCCTCTGTATCACTCCATGGTGAGACCGCACCTTGAGTACTCTGTACAATTCTGGTCGCTGCAGCTCAAAAAAGATATAGTTGCACTGGAGAAGGTACAGAGAAGGGCGACCAAAATGACAAAGGGGATGGAACAGCTCCCCTATGAGGAAAGGCTAAAGTGGTTAGGGCTATTCAGCTTTGGAGAAGAGACGGCTGAGGGGGGATATGATAGAGGTCTTTAAAATTCTGAGAGGCCTAGAACGGGTAGATGTAAATCTGTTATTTACTCTTTCGGATAATAGAAGCACTAGGGAGCACTCAGTGAAGTTAGCAAATAGCACATTTAAAACTAATCTGAGAAAATTCTTTTTCACTCTGTGCACAATTAAGCTCTGAAATTTGTTCCAAGAGGATATGGTTAGTGCAGTTAGTGTAGCTGGGTTTAAAAAAGGTTTGGATAAGTTCTTGAAGGAGAATTCCATTAACTACTTTTAATCAAGTTAACTTAAGGAACAGTGACTGCTATTACTGACATAAGTAGCATTTGGATTCTTGCCAAAGTTCTTGTAGCCTGGATTGGCTACTGTTGGAAACAGGATGCTGGGCTTGATGGACCCTTGTTCTGACTCGGTATGGCAATTTCTTATGTTCTTATTTTCACAAAGTTTGGTTTTCTTTTATTGGTTGGATTGGGAATGTCCCTGGTAATCACAGATTCTCCATTCTGGGTTGTGATCCCCATGCTTTTCAAGTACAGTAATGTTTTAACATATACATGCTTTCCAGTGGATAAGCCATGCTACCTTTTCATGTCTCTCTCCATACAGGCCTTCTGACCCCAGCACGTCACACCCAGCAATAAGTTGTGTAACTGTTTCCAGTTTTGCTTTACAGAATCTGCATTTGTCCATTTTACCCTTTTTTGCTATGCTGGTTCTGAACCATCTTGTCTGTAGTTCACTGAGCTGTACTGAAATGATCAATTTCTCATCCTCAGGTTTAACTTCATCTCTTCTTAACCTTTCTGTGCCAAGTTTTGATCTCCCTGTGGTTACAGAAGTAACTGTCTGTGTTTCCCACTGTATTTGTCCATTAGCAATTGCTTTACTTTGTTGGTCTGACTCTTTAAAGAATTTTATTTATAACATTTTATACTGTATAACCTGGCCAAACAATAAAAGCAGTTTACAGTAATTCACATACATAATAAAACAATCAATAAAACAAAAAAACAATATATAAACTTACCAATAAAAACCATGAAATAAAATAAACCCCCCAGGAATAACACATTAACAACTAACATGCTGCCAACAACTCTTCACCTGCTATCCACCTCACAATCCCCAGCTTATCTGTTCTTGTCACTATCACTAAACAATTTTACAAAATAAATATGATTATCGGTTTTTGGAACCTAAATAATTACATTAGTTTCTAATAGTCACTGGTAAAACACTCCAAATTCAAGGAGTAATAGCTACTGGTCCTAAACTTACATCCATGAAATAACTCTAATAGTACAGACTGTGATGACTGAATAGGCCACTTAGAATTATGCTAACCCAATTTAGAAGAAAGATACTATGGGCCATTCAAATTTAAGCTAAGAACAATTTATGTTAATTAGCTTTCTTGTTTTGCAAATTCTATTCCCTCTTTCCCTAAGTAGATTCTGACTCATTCTTTCTGCTCTTCGGAATGATTGTTCAAGCAGGCAGATTGTGGTGGTTCATTTTTGTACTTTAGCACTTTTTCAGTATTTAAATTTGTTGATGATGTTAGATATGCTTGGAGACCTATAATCATTGTTCCATGGAGGTAATTTTCAAATCGATTTATGCACTTAAGACTGGCTTTTTATGCATGTAAATGCACTTTATGCATGTAAGTGGTCTTTTGAAAATTGCTGCAATATATTAATTTTATATATTTATTTATTTGGTTTTATATACCGACATTCGATATGGCACTCATGAAATAATATCACAGCGGTGTCTTACTATTCTTTACATGGTAACAGAGTAACTTAGTTAACAATTTGGCAATCTCGTTTGATATTACAGAGAACACATGAGATGATGAGACGGGGATGTCTTATTCTTCTTTAAAGAGCAACTAACAAACACTTGGCAACTTAAACAATTGAATAAGGTCTCAGTAACTAAAATTATGTAGAGGACCAGGGAGTGGGGTAGGGAGGAGCAACTGTTTTGGGGGCTTAGCTCAGATGTGCTACATGTAGGTGGTGAAGAAAGTGTGTTAACCAAGCATGTGGGGTGGAGTCGTGTGGGGTTCATAGTGATTGGGGGGTGTCGTTAACTCGCTGGCTGGAAGGCTTTCTGGAATAGCCATGTCTTTAGGATCTTCTTGAATGTCTGGGTTGAAGGTTAGGATCTTCTTGAATGTCTGAGTTGTGTGGGTAGTTTATTCCATAGTGAGGGGCCTGCTATTGAGATGGCGCGTTGTCTTATTGTGGTAAGGTGAGCCAGTTTTGTAGAAGGAATTGTTAGCAGGCCGGTGTTCCTGGAGCGCAGGTTTCTTTGCGAGTTGTATGGGTGGAGGGTGTCTTTTAGCTATTCAGTCTTTTCATTGTTGATGGTCTTATGCATAAGGGTTAGGGCTTTGTATTGTATTCTGTGAGTTATGGGGAGCCAGTGGAGGTCTTTAAGAATGGGTGTGATGTGGACGGAGCGTTTGCTGTTTGTGAGAGATCTGGCTGCTGCATTTTGCAGTAGTTGCAGCGGTTTGAGGGTGGACGCTGGTAGCCCGAGGAGAAGAGAGTTGCAATAGTCTAGCTTGGAGAATAAGAGGGCCTGGAGCACTGTCCGGTAGTCATAAGTGAAAAGGAGAGGTTTGAGTTTTTTGAGGACCTGTAGTTTGAAGTAGCCCTCTTTTATTATTGTGTTGATGTGGTTTTTTTAGGTTTAGTTCAGAGTCTAATGTGACGCCTAGGTCTTTTACTGTGGATACAAATTGACTGTTTAGTTGTGTGATGGAGGGGTCTTGAATGTTTTTGTGGAGGATTTGTTTGCTATGTATAGTATTTCGGTTTTCTTGTGGTTGAGCATGAGAGATATCTGAGTTAGGAGTTTTTGTTTTTGAGATGAGTAGGACTTCCATTGTAATAGGGTGTTCTGTATGTTCTCTTTCATGGGGAGTAGGATTTGGACTTCATCTGCATAGACGTAGTAGGAGAGGCCCAGGTCAGAGAGGAGTTTGCAGAGGGGGAGCATGTATATATTGAAGAGGGTGGAGGAGAGTAATGATCCTTGTGGGACACTGTGTGAGAGGGGGAATTGCTTTGATTCAATAGTATTGAGTCTTACTTTGTATGTTCTGTTTGAAAGATAAGAGCCGAACCATTTTATGGTGGTGTCACGTAAGCCAATCTCCCTTAGCCTGGATAAAAGGATATCATGGTTGATGGTATCGAAGGTGGCAGATATGTCCAGTAATATCAGAAGGTAGGAGTGACCGACGTCAAGTCTTTTGAGTACTGTGTCAGCAAGGGTTAGAAGGAGTTTCTCAGTGCTGAGTGACTTCCTGAAGCCGTGTTGTGTGAGGTATAGTATTTTATGGGTTTCCAGGTGTTCTGAGAGTTGGTGGCTTACAATTTTTTCCAGAATCTTCGATATGAATGGCAGATTGGATATGGGCCTAAAATTTGCTGGATCGGAGGCATCAAGTTGTGGTTTTTTGAGTATGAGTTTAATCACGGCACATTTTAGGGCTTCAGGGAAGATACCTTGTTCGAGGGATGTGTTAATTATGTCTGCTATTAGTCTGGCAATGATTTCGGGGATTAGTTTAAGGGTTTAACTGTGATAGGGTCGAGGGGATGGGCGGCTGGGTTTATTCTTTGTATAATTTTTTTAACCTCGGACGAGGCGATGAGCTCGACGTTGGTCCATGTGGAGACTGTTGTATCCAGAGGGTTCAGCATTTCCTTATCAATAGATTTTACCCATGTTAGATGCACTTAACCTGGGTAAATAGGCTTTTGAAAATTACTGTGATAGAATATTATATTTACACGTGTGACTCCTTTGAAAATTATCTCCTTTACGTGTAATCTGTTTCTATTAGAGCTCTTGGAATGTATTTCTAGAGATCATCTGGCAGAAATGGAAGAGTTTTTATGTTCTTACATCCAACTGCTTGAGATTTTTGTGAGGCTATTCTACAATTTCAAAATTGTAGGGTAGTGTGGGGGATATAGCATATATCTTATTCCGTGTTGTTAAAGTACTTTTCATTATCAATTTCCATTTCCTGTAGTATTATTTGCTGATCTTTTATCTCAGCAACTTGTACTGGATTTTTTCACTTTCTTTTTCTCCTAGATATTTATGTATGTCTTCCTGCTCAAATTCTTTTATGTTACAGTCTTCAGTCAGAGGGATGTTTTCAGCTTTGCTTATTTTCCTTTAAGGCACGGTGCCTTAGCATATTTGTCTAGGCCAAATGTCACCCTAATGTAATCTGAGAAGCTATTCACTATTTGAAGTTGTTCCACTAAGTGACAATCACAGGAGCTGTAAAGCTTTATGTCATCTACAAATGGTAGGTAGGATGTTATGAATGTATCATTAGAGTTTACAAGATTAAGGCTAAATCCATAGCCCAAGGAGTTAATAAGAGTTCTTAGTGGATTCAGTGCCAGACAAAACAGGAATAATGAGAGGGAATCTCTCTGAAATATTCCTGGCTGAATCTTCATGTTAAGTAAGAATGACATATTGTCCATCTTCATAATTCAGATGGAGTGTTGCCTGCCACATTTTCATGGTAAACTTGATGTACTCAATCAATCCAGAGTTCAATCTGTTCTTTTTAATGCAGTTTATTATCCAAGAGTATGGATGCTGTCAAAAGCTCTTTTAGTCAATCCATGCTATACAGAGGTTTTAACTTTTCTTATAGCAGGTCATGATGGTTCCCTATTAGGAGTTACCACCAAGGGAAAAGATCTAGGCATCATAGTGGACAACATATTTTATTTATTTTATTTATTTGATTTTTTTATATACCGGCATTCGCGATGGGAGTCGCATCATGTCGGTTTACAATTAACAGGATGTGAACAAAAGGATAAGAACTTAGAACAATATCATGTGATGTAAGAAGAAGTAGCAGTTACAATAAAACAGGGACATAATGCAACTTGGAATGGAAAGAAAGCGATAGAAAAACATTAACAGTGAGATAGTAGAGTAACAAGGTAATAGACCTGTCCATTAAAAATAAAGATCATTTTGGAGTTGTCCAGTTATTGATTGATTGAGATCATCACCTCAGTGTGCTGCAGCAGTCAAAAAAGTGACTAGAATAGGCCAAATTTTCATAGGTCTACACGCGTAAACCCCGGGACGCGCACAAGTGCCGGGCCCTGAAAAAGGGGCGAGCCAGCGGGCGTGGTCTAGGCGGGATGGAGGCTGGCCGGACAGCGGCCATTAGTCGCTGTTCCGTGGATGCAAGCCGGCCGATGCATGGAGATTACTGCTGCTCCAGAGGAGCAGTAAGTAATAAAATTAAAAAATTTAGGGAAAGGTAGGTTAGGTTTAGGGGGTGGGGAGGAGAGGAGAAGAGGGAGGATGTGTAGGTAGGGGGGGGGGTAGGGAAGTTCTCTCCCAGTCTGCTCCTTAATTGGAGCAGACTGGGAGGGAACCGGGGAAGGCCCAATTGCGTCGCTGTGCGTATTTTATGAAAATTTGTACTCCCCCCCCCCCCCCCCCCGTGTGCGCCACCTGCACATGCAATTTTATAATATGCACACGCATGTTATAAAATTGCATGTGCTTTGAAAATTTACTCCAGTATTAGTAACTATTAGGAAAACAATGGAAAATAAAACAGAGAATGTCATAGTACCTCTGTGTCGCTCCATAGTGAGATTGCACTTTGAATACTGTGTGTAGTTCTGGTTACCGTATTCCAAAAAAGATATAGTTGCGATAGAAAATATACAGAGATGGGTGACCAGAATGATAAAGGAGATGGAACAGCTCCCCTATAAGAAAAGGCTAAAGAAGTCAGGGCTGTTCAGCTTGGAGAAGAGAAGGCCGAGGGAGGATATGATAGAGGGCTATAAAATAATGAGAGCACTAGAAAAGGTAAATGTGAATCGGTTATTTACTCTTTCAGATATTAGAATGACTAGGGGGCATTCCATGAAGTTAGCAAGTAGCACAATTAAAACAAATTGGAGAAAATTATTTTTCATTCAATACACAATTAAGCTCTGGAATTTATTGCCAGAGAATGTGGTAAAAGCTTTTAGTGCAGTTCGGTTTAAAAAAGGTTTGGACAAGTCCCTTGAGGAGAAGTCTATATAAACTGTAGGGAATAGCCACTAATTATTTTTGGCATTAGTAGCATGGGATTTATTAACTGTTTGGTACTTGTAATCTAGATTGGCCACTGTTGGAAAGAGAATGCTAAGCTTGATGGACCCAGTATGGCAACTTCTTATGTTCTTATATTATGTTTTATTCAACATCAGCTGGTCATTGGTTCTGGATGCTTTTCTTTTGTTGCTCTTTTGTTCTGTCACCATTATTTTATCTTGTGATTGTGCTTTCTATCTGCATCTGTTGCAGTGAACAGCTTGTAGGTAAGCATGTTATTGGTCAGTAAATTTTGGGGATATTGCTTGGGTCTTCCTTTGGAACAAGTGTTCTTCCTGTTATTATTCATTTTGGTGTTGGTTCAGGGTGTCCAATCATTTGAATTTTGCAGTTTGTCAGGTCTTGGTTGAGAGACGTTAACTGTTTGAGCCAAATGTTGGGCACTCGTCAGGGCAAGGGCTTTTCCCGTTTGGGGCTCTTTTGTTGTTACTTCAGACCATTCCAGAGTTTCCATGTTTGCCTTTCCCATGTTCACCTGTACGCGGGGCGAACGTTCTGCTTCTCTATTGTGTTTCACGGGATCCTCAGATACATTTCCCCAGGACTTTTCTGTTTCAGCTTTGGTTGGTGATGTTTTAACCGCACTTGAGTTCTCTCCCAGTTACCTGTAGAATTGCTTTGCATTCTGTCTGAATGTTCTATTTTGCTGTTTCTCATTTCTGTTTTCTTCATATCACTGCAGCTTTTGAGTTTTTGCTGTTATTTTCAGTTTGTTGTTGGAGTATATGAATTTAAGGTCTTCTGTTAGTGCAGCGTGCTTCAGTTTTGAGGTTTTGCATTTTTGTCATTATCTTTGGCGTTTTCAGTCCTTTGAGGTACTCGTCTGTTGGTGACATCTCTGCATGCACTGATTACATGTTTTCCAAGGAGGACTTTTCTTTTTCTTCTGGCCTTGTGTTCTTGGTAGAACTCTCTTAAGTTCTGAGTTCCACTGCACAATATTGTATCTGATTTATGTCAGCGATATCAATAGATCATTCCTTTATGCAAATAATGGCCTTGTTGATCTTACATAAGATGTGCCATACTGGGTCATAACAAGGGTCCATCAAGCCCAGTATCCTGTTTCTAACAGTGGTCAATCCAAGTACCCAAAAATAAATCTCAAGCTACTATTGCTTAATAATTAATAGCAGTTTATGGATTTTTCCTTTAGGAACTTATGCAAACCTTTTTTAAACCCAGTTACACTAACTGCTGTAATCACATCCTCTGGCAATGAATTCCAGAGCTTAACTATGCACTGAGTGAAAAATAATTTTCTTCGATTGGTTTTAAATGAGCTACTTGCTAACTTCATGGAGTGCCCCCTCGTCCTCCTATTATCTGAGAGAGTAAATAACCAATTTACATTAACTTGTTCATGTCCTTTCATGATTTTGTCGACCTCTATCATATCCCTCCTCAGTTGTCTCTTCTCCAAATTGAACAGCCTAACTTCTTTAGCCTTACCTCATAGGGCAGGTGCTCCATGCCCCTTATCATTTTGGTTGCCCTTCTCTGCATTTTCTCCAGTGAAACTACATCTGATTTGAGATGCGGTGACCAGAATTGCACACAGTATTCAAGGTGCAGTCTCACCATGGAGTGATACAGAGGCATTATGAATCCATCATTTTATTTTCCATTCCCTTCCTAATAATTCCTAACATTCTGTTTGCTTTTTTGACCATCACAGCACACTGAGCCCACGATTTCAATGTATTATCCACTATAACGCCTAGATCTCTTTCCTGGGTGGTAGCTCCTAAGATAGAACCTAACATTGTGTAACTACAGCAAGGGTTATTTTTCCCTATATGCATCAACTTGCACTTGTCCACATTATATTTCATCTGCCATTTGGAAGCCCAATCTTCCAGTCTCGTAAGATCCTTCAGCAGTTCATCACAACCCGCTTGAGATTTAACTACTCTGCATAATTTTGTGTCATCCGCAAATTTGATCACCTCACTCGTACCCCTTTCCAGATCATTCCTAAATATATTAAAAAGCACGGGGCCAAGTACAGATCCCTGAGGCACTCCACTGTTTACCTTTTTCCACTGTGAAAACAGACTATTTAATCCTACTCTCTGTTTCCTGTCTTTTAAGAGTTTGTAATCCACGAAAGGACATTACATCCTATCCCATGACTTTTTAGTTTTCTTAGAAGCCTCTCATGAGGGAATTTGTCAAACACCTTCTGAAAATCCAAATACACTACATCTTCCGGTTCAACGTTGTCCATGTGTTTATTAACCCCTTCAAAAAAGTGAAGCAGATTTGTGAGGCAAGATTTCCCTTGGGTAAATCCATGCTAGTTGTGTCCCATTAAACCATGTCTATCTAAATGTTTTGTGATTTTATATATAACAGTTTCCACGATTTTTCCTGGCCCTGAAGTCAGGCTCCCCAGTCTATAATTTCCCGGATCACCCCTAGAGCCCTTTGTAAATATCGGGGTTACATTGGCCACCTTCCAGTGTTCAGGTACAATGGATGATTTTAATGATAGGTTACAGATTAACTGAAATAGATCTGAAATTTTTTTGTTTTTTTTGTTTTGATGATGCTTTTTACTTCGGGTGTCACATTTCTCTTAGCTAGTCCTTCCTTCTCCTGGACCCCAGCATACATATCCATTACCACATAGACCCTGCTCAACTGCATCTCTTCATCTCCTGGTCTCTCTCTTGCCTTTCCTCCTCACTCTGCTTCCTTGCCTGATTTGCATGGCATTCACCCTCATGTTCTTCATTATTCTCATTCACTGGTGTCTCACTCATTACTTTCTCCAGTTGCTCTGTTCTGGCACCTCTTAATTGGAGCTACTTGACTGTTTCTATGTCTTTCTTCTGGTGCTCTTTGGCTGTGCTGGCACCTCTCTTCTGGTGCTTCTGTGCAGACCTCACCCTTTTGCTCTCTATTTCTCTTTCTGCATCAGCTGTTAGTTATTTTAAAATGTTGTCACTTGTTTGCTTAGATTTTTCCAATTAGTGATCTTCAATTTGTGTCAGTTGCTTTTTGCAGTTTTTCCTTTGACAGGTTTCTGCTTTCTTCAAGTTTTGGTGTGCTGACTTTCTGTTGATTTATCTTCAGAGTTCTACGTAACTGTATGTCTTCCTCGTACTTTATTCATTTGCTTCTGTGGTCTGTCTCCTGCTGCAGTGGGTCCATGAACAGAGTTACCATGGCCTATGATTGTATGAGGAGTATTGTCTTCCCCTGAAAGGTCTGCCCTATCACTACTGCCATGATTAGTAGTGCCGAACACAAGGGTGAGCGCCATTTTATCCCAGGCCATGTGCAGTCAGTATAAATTTGTCTTTTCTTTCATATTTTAGTATGGCAATCTTGCTGAGCTTTGGCTTAGATGTTACACAACGAGGTCACTCAGCTAGAAATGGCAAGAGAAATATACTCCATTTTATTCCTCTCAGAAATGCATAGTCTTCCCTGCAGATCTCCCGCTTTAAGAGAAAGCAGATGTAGAGGAACGGTGGGACCCCCACGCCTGACCCAGCTCCCTTCTCCTTGCACTGGCCCACGTTACAGGGCCCCCCCCCCCCCCACCTAATCCTGTCTGCTGTGGCTGCACCTGCCTCAAGATGGCTGTGTTTTTGGTGAATGTTTATGTTTCCAGTTGGGTTTCAGAATTGTAGAGATGTGGTTAACAAACCCAATGTGCTGAAATTCTGAAGGAATAGCAGCAACTTTTTAATGTTAGAGAAAAATATTTCTGCCGTTAAATACCTTCATATTTTATTGCTTGAGAAGCATCTCTGCTTCTGATGTGATTTGACTATCTCTGTGAAATCAATTCTGTACTTTATTCCTTCTCTGTGCCTGTCATCCCCTCTCTTGACAATTACTATTCCCTCTCTCAAACTACTTGAGCAGTCTGGATGGCGTCCATTATTCTGAATACTGCTGCAGCTGTTGTTCTTTTCTTTTTAATCATAGAGCGGAGTTCAGATAAATTCAATAGAAAATAAATCCTCTCAGGATAGCCGTTCTGCTTAGTGAGTCATTTCAGTGGTAAGTCGGGTTTCAAGAAAGCACTCTTAACATAGAAGTATAAACTGCATTCTCTCCTGTGATGTATCAGTATGTGTGTGGGTGTGAGAGAGCCACACTGAAGGCCTGGAGGCCCTATTGTGATCTTTATTGATTCCGAGTCAAACATTTCTGGTAGAAGGTTCCAGCAGTATGAAAAAGCAGAGTCTAAATGCTCAAGAGAGTAGTATGTGCAGTAGAAAACCAATAGTGATAGGCACAGCAAGCTAATTTTTACATTAAAAAATACAAGCATGCTAAAGCCAATGGCCTTGAAAAGTAAGACTGGATGTGTTTTACAAAAAACCCCCAAAAGATTTGTAGTCTTTGTGGATGCGATTCATTCTCTGTATTTTTTGGGCTCTTGAGGATGATTGTTTGGTCTTTCTTTTTGATTGTATTTTTGGCTCAATATTTTCCTCTTGCTTCTTTGGACTTTATTGGGCAACAGTATCCTGAGCTTTTCATTTGCAACTATCCGCGATATTTCCCTATTTTTATAATCTTCTCTAGACTAGCTATTGCCACAGCCCACAGCTCCCTATGGAACCCGGTACATGTGCACTCTAGTTCCTGCCAGTAGGTGTCACCATTGAGAAATGGCTGGTTCTTCTTCCTGATCAGCAGCATTAAATGCTTCCTCTGCAGCATCCCCATTCCCAGCCAGCTCAATAAGTGAAACCTGGACTTGGGAATCGGGAACAGTACTTGCCTTTGAGTCACCAGCCCCAACACTTTAGCTCACTAACTGACCCCCCCCCCCCCTGCCCTTAGCGAATTTCCGGGCCATCAACCAAAAGTTCAGATGAAGCCATTGCATTGTAAAGATTGCATGAGAGCTTCAGCCCCAAGGCTAAATGCACCGTTGCACTTCTTTTCCAATTCCAGCCTCATAATGCAGGTTAGACTGTTCTCTTGATTTATTGCAATCCTGAATATTTATAGCAATGAAGGGCACAAATTATAGGCAGTTCATCCAAAACCGATAATTTTCACAGTGGTTAGGATAAGTGGCCATTATTAATAGATGGGCTTGATGAGCAAATTGCTTCTTGGATTTTGTTCTTTTACATTAAACTAAATTTGTCAAAATTATGGACTTCATAATAATTTAAGAAAGGCGTTTCTTTGTCTGTGGCCCTTCTTAGTCAGCAGTTTGTCTTTTCACTGAACACTAAACTGGACTCATGGGGCAATAAGCACATTTTTTTTTCTTTTACATGGATAAATATGTGTTTACCCACATAAAACTGCAGTTCTATTATTCCTTCGCTCTAAGTGTGGGTGAAAGGATATGCTTTTCACAATCCGCATATTTAAACCTGCATAAAAAGGGGTGGGGAGAGACGGGACACAAAGTAGACAGGGAAGCTGCATTTTCGAATGGCAGAAAGGGGCACTGTGCGTACCAGATGTCAGCATTAAAGGGAAAGGGTTTCCTTCCGATAATGGGCTTGCAGTACCGGTGGGCAATGTCATCCTTGCCCTCTGAAGTGTTTGAAGAAGGACCTGGTAACAGAGGAGCAGGTCCCCCCTCCCCCTGCCTGCAGCACTGGAAAGCTTTTGTAAAGGAAAACCTGGCTCCTGTAAAACTGATTTTTTTTTTGTCCCTGCAGTACTTTGCACTACTTCTCGATAGCACACGCCTGCTTTTCCTTTGAAAGTTTCCCCAGGAGAAAGCGCCTGCAGAGATTTGCGCCTGCTCTTTCCGCAGATTCATTTTCTGGCCAAAACTAAGCGCGTCGTATTCTCCTCCGCCCTAACCCTGGCCCAGTGCGGGTACGAGTGCATGTCTTACTCATACGGGCAACTTTCAGAGAAGGCATTCCAGGGGAAGGGGGTAAAACATTGTTTTTACCTATGGAAATGGCTTTGAAATTGCGCTCCCTACTGAAGCAAATTTGCATATTCATCTCGAAAAGTTGTTTCTACTTTTTATGTATAATAGCTTTATGGGAAAGCGATATCAGTCTCTCCAAATGTCCATGAATAAGTCGAACGTCTTATGGGTAGAAATTTAAATATCAACAGTTGATGTGACCTTATTTTCCACTGTACCAGGGTGGGTCCCTCTGGTACTATCCAACTTGTCAGGATCGATTTGTTAGCAATCAGAAAGGCTTTCCTTAGAAGCAATCTACAAGCTTTCATTAATTGTACAATTCTTCATCAAGTAGATCAAATAAACAAATACTTGGTTTGTTAGGTATAGTATAATTTATAAGACTTCCCAAATATTTCAGACGTTCAGGCAAGAAAATGTAGATTTATGCACATCCCCAAAAACTATGAAAGCAAGAACCTCTTTCTATAGTACATTGGACATTTTTTAGATAAAGATGTTTTGGCTCTATGCACCCAAGAGTTTGGGATGTAAAGAATGTCTCTCTCACAATAACAATTTCTGATAAGGATTTGATGTTTTCGTCACAACTTTGTAATTTCGGTATTGTCAGCTGAATCTCTGTATGGGATTTCCACTTATTCAGTAAAAACTCAAATCCCCTTTCTGTGCTGATGTTACATATTGTTTTATTTATTATCACACATGATCCTACTTTTACTGCTGGGCTAAAAAAGATCTTTTTAATATCACTCTTAACTTGGAAAGATGAGCTGCTCCTAGCTGAGAAGCTTATGTACTGCCATGCTTGTAAATATGTGTAAAAGTCTTTGGATCCTAGGGAGTATCCTCTCTTTCAAATCTTGAAAACTTCTTACTACCATAAAGAATCTATGAAAAACTGACGAAGGAAAACTAAAACTTTTTCTTTCCATATCTTAAAGAGATCATTGCTCGCCCCTGACGGGAACTGTGGGTTACTATAAAGGGACATGTACGATGTACTATGACTTGTTCTCTTTAGTTTTTTTTTTTAATAACGTAATCCACTCCTTCCTACCCGAGGCCACTAATAGGCTTTTCTTGCTGTTTTCTGGAAGATCTTCTTGTTTCACCTGTATAATATTATTCAAGGACAGTGGATAGGGGCCACTCTTGCAAAATCTGAGACGGGGAATAATGTTGCGATTCTTGTACCCAGTCTCTTATGTGTCTCGACGTGCATGCTAAATTATAATCTTGCCAGTTCGGGCAAGCCAGACCACCTTGATTCCATGATCTCTTCAAGGTCGAGAGGAAGGCTCTTGCTTTGCGATTGCCCCACAAACATTGTCTAATATAGCAATGGATCAAAGTTCTCTTTCTTTTTTGTAACCATATTGGTAGTAATTGCATTACATACATATCATCTTTAATAAATTAATTTTCCCAATTAAAGATAAAGGCAAGGAGCTCCATTCTGTTAATATCCCCTTTATATTCTCTATCAAAGGTTGAATGCTGACATCATAAATCTTGTCAACTGGCACAGGAATCATTATCCCTAGATATCTCATTTCTTTTTTCCACACACTTCAAAGGGAAAGGATCTTTCCAAGTATTAAGTATTGTTTCAAATACATCCAACGCTTCAGATTTATCTAGGTTAATTTTTAATCCTGAGAAAGTGCCAAATGCTCTCTGCAACTGCGTCATATGATTTAGAGATACCAGTGGAGAAGTTAAGTACCGGAATATCATCTGCGAATGCTGCTGCTTTGAAGCTCTGGCTTTCTTCTGCAAAGCCCTGTATCATATCACAGTTCTCAATTTTTCTTAGCAAGGGATCTATAGACAGAATGCACAATAGAGGGGGTAACGGGCAACCTTGTCTCATTTCTTGTTGCAACAAACATTTGTCGGACACCTGATTGTTCACTATGACGATAACTTTCAAACTGGTGTGTGGGCGCAGGTGCGCGTGTTCGTCGGCCCGCGCCCAGGGACACGGCTATTTTATAACTTGCGTGTGCATATGCACACATGCCTTAAAATAGTCTGGCCGTGTGCACATATGTGCCAAATATTAAGTGGGCGTGGGAATGCGTACTAATGCTGCTTTTACCATGTATATCGGGGGATTTTAAAAGGTGTGCGCACCGACGCCATTTCCAGTTTTACCATTTCACTTAGTTAAGAGAAGGGCCCTCCAAACCCCTTTAGTTTAATACCCTTCACTCCCTCCAGTTATCCCCGTCCCTTAAAACCCCATAGATCTGCCTGTTTCTCTTTATTTTCTAACTTACACAGCAGCCATAGCAGAAGTAAAGTTACGCGGCAGAGGGCCTTGGTGGGCGCCGGATCGCGCAAGTATTTACGCGCACATCTCAGGTTCCCGCACAGACCATGCCCACGTCCCTTTTTGAAAGCTTCCAAGATCTGCACACTGCGGCATTTACACACACACATATCCCGGCAGCTTTTAAAATCCGCTCGGTGCATGCAAGCCCAACATTTTCACACATCCCCTGATTAATACGCGCGTTGGGCTTTTAAAATTCACCTTTAAGATTGCCGACTTTGGCTCTTTATATAAAATGGATATATATTGCAAAATGTCACCATAGAACCCATATCACCTTAATACCAAGAAAAGATAAGGCCACAGAACACGGTCGAATGCCTTCTCTGAGTGAAACTCCACTACTATGGATGAATGTTGGCTTTTGTGTGCAAGATTCTATTGCTGTTATTAATTTGACAAAGCTAGGGAGTATCCATATTAGCCTATCTGCAATGATCTTGGCATGTAATTTCAGATCATAAATTAGAAGAGAAATTGGACTATATGAGGCTGGCTTAGTGGGATTATTTCCTGGGTTTGCTGTCACTGTGATATGGGCAGGCCTGGATTTACCAATAGGTTGAACTTTAAATTACTCCCTGCAGCTTTCAATAAAGTTCTTTACAAAAAAAAAAAAAATGGGGAAGGGAAAAAGCAGCCTGAAGCTTCTGCATGCAAGCAGATTTTTTTTTCTGCTTTGTCTCTTTGGCTAGCCTGCCCTCCACCCAACCCCTCCAGGTTAGTCAGTCGGCCATTTTTCTTCTAATCCCCCCCCCCCACCCCTCCTTTTCAGATTGGGCAGCAGGAAGAGGTGAACTGTGGCAGCTGTCAGGCCACGTCTTCTTTCTCTACTGCCCGGAGTGACCGTTGCATTGAACTGTGCGGAAACACAGCCCTCATGGTTCAAAGCAACAGTCTGGCGCTGGGTGACAGGGAAGACGATGCAGCCCAGCTGCTGCAGTGGTTCACCTCTTCCTGCTGCCCGATCTGCCAGGTGGGGGAAGGGTAGGGAAATCAGCCGGAGGAAAGGAGGGAGTTAATCTCACAGATCCAGCTTGGCCCCCCTGTCTCCCACGACAATTCCACGGGAACTGGCCAATTCTGTGGTGAGAGTTGGATTTTGCGGTCCTTTCTGTGCCCATGGAACCATAGGAGACTGTGGGTCCTGAGAATAAGAACATAAGAAAATGCCATACTGGGTCAGACCAAGGGTCCATCAAGCCCAGCATCCTGTTTCCAACAGTGGCCAATCCAGGCCATAAGAACCTGGCAAGTACCCAAAAACTAAGTCTATTCCATGTTACCATTGCTAATGGCAGTGGCTATTCTCTAAGTGAACTTAATGGCAGGTAATGGACTTCTCCTCCAAGAACTTATCCAATCCTTTTTTAAACACAGCTATACTAACTGCACGAACCACATTCTCTGGCAACAAATTCCAGAGTTTAATTGTGCGTTGAGTAAAAAAGAACTTTCTCCGATTAGTTTTAAATGTGCCCCATGCTAACTTCATGGAGTGCCCCCTAGTCTTTCTATTATCCGAAAGAGTAAATAACCGATTCACATCTACCCGTTCTAGACCTCTCATGATTTTAAACATCTCTATCATATCCCCTCTCAGTCGTCTCTTCTCCAAGCTGAAAAGTCCTAACCTCTTTAGTCTTTCCTCATAGGGGAGTTGTTCCATTCCCCTTATCATTTTGGTAGCCCTTCTCTGTACCTTCTCCATCGCAATTATATCTTTTTTGAGATGCGGCGACCAGAATTGCACTCCCTTACATTGTGAGTGCTTACAGGCTGTTTATCATAACTCTTCTCTGTTTTATTTCTTCACTTGAATGTTTTTCTTCGTTCTCCTCATCAGTAATTGTCCGATGGCTCACTTTGTTTCTTTGTTAGTTGTATTTTATGACCCTGTACTTGGCCTCATGATTTTTTTGTATTTAAGTAAAGAAAATACAACAGTCTGGTGTGACCGCACTTGGCGTTTCCCAGGTTTAGTGAATAAAGTCACGATATGCACGCCAGTGCAGAGGGGACACTACTATTGTGAACCCTGTATGTTGAGTTTCATGAGACAATTTACACCCAAAATACTTGCTTTAGTAAACGAGCTAGAAATCCTTGGCTTGCACGGCATTTTTAACTAGGTGCAGAAGTTTTCCTATTAGTTAGAGCAGGAGGAGATCCGATGGGGGCTTCTGGACTTTTATCTCCTGGCATGATGTTATGCTTCTCCTACCAACGGAAGAGAATGTTCGAAGCCATTCCCTCAGGTAATTAAGGGTTTACCCGTGTAAATTTGCTGCCTGCTCAGTGCCCTCCGTACAACTGAGCACACACGGTGATCCACAGCTCATGTGTACTTGTGGTCACATTTAGGGGAAGGGGGTTCAAATTGTACCCACACAAAAAAAAGACAGGTGCTAGAGTTAAAACTGGTGCTGTGGGCGGCAAAAATCAGTCACCCCCAACAAGTCTGTTACTGGTACCAGAATGTGACACGGGCCATTTTCTTTCTCTTCTCCCCCCCCCTCCCCCCAAATGAATATCTTTCTTTTCTTTGTCACTGTGCTGTTTTCATACAGGGATATAAAGGAGTTTTACATGCACTCTGTATTTGAAAAGTGTGGTGTCGGCTTTTTGTAGTTTCATGTTTTCTTTATGTTTAAATCTGTTTTATTGATTATCCAATACAAACTTTCAAACACAGCAGAATTCATGTTTTCTTTAAACAAAATGATTTGTATTATTACTTTTTGACAAATGAATAAAAGTATTCACACACACAAAATACAGTAACGGGGTACTGCTCAGAGGCGTGCTGGCAAGGCTGAATCCCCAAATAAAGCACCTTGTGCAGAGCTTTCAGCCTTATTCAAAAGGGCTTTTCCCTATTCTGTGCCTGTGGAAAAAAAATCTTTAATGAATAAGGCCCTTTGAGTAAAATTAATCTTTTCTTTTGACAGAGGAGAAATCTCTTATCCCTTAAAAGTTTGACCTCTTCGTTTTGTTTATAACTGCCTTGATAAAAAGATCACCCACGAGATATCTGTAGCGCTCTTAATATATTTGTTTAGTGTAATTATATTTTCTATTATTCTGATGTAAATAATTCGAGTCTGGGCAATCTTTTTCAGCATATGCAAGCTCCTGTGTCATCTTTATTAGCGAACTGCATTTATAAGGAGAAACCCATTACAGATCTGATCAGCCATGATATAGATGTCTCATTTAATGTTAACAAATCTGTAATATAAATCCATATTGGTTTGGCTATCAGTTGATCATAATTAGAAAGGTAAAGGGCTAATAACGTGTTTCGGTATTCTAACTGGTAGGGATGTGCATTTGTTTAAAACAAAATGCGCTAAACAGGATGAATGAGGCCATTTTCGTTTTGACACCTCCCCCCACCTAGCTTGCCAGGGTCAGGGACCTCTCTCCCATCACTTTCTCTTTCCAAGGGGATGCCCAAGAAAGGGGCAGGAGTGATAAACTTTGCTCCTGCCCCAACTGATTCCTTTTATAAATGGGACCAGCCATCTGCAGGATGGCACCAAATTGACGTCTCTTTGACTCCTGTCTTAGGTGTCAGGTGTGCGGCTGGTGCCATTATGTTGTATAGCTGTTAATTTGCACTTCGGTGCCATCCTGCAAATGGTCAGTGCCGTTTAATTGGTGGGGGCAGGAGCAAAGAGCATTGTTCCTGCCCCTTTCTTGGGCATCCTACCCCCATATTTATCTTAATTTAGCTTTATTGACTCCCAGTTAAATTTTGGATACTGTTTAAGACCCTGTCTAGGGGGTGTAGTAAATATTTAGCAGAGATTACTACTACTACTATTACTACTACTACTACTATTTAGCGATGGGCATTCGGGAGAAACGAAATAGGAAATAAGATGAGATTTCTTATTTCGTTTCATTTCGTTCTCAAAGTGAAACAATTGAAAATCCGATGAAATTTCGTTGGTTTTCATGTTTTGTTTTGAAAAAACAAAATTGATCTGATGGGCCTAGGCCCAAGCCTGAAGCCAGGGCCTTGCCTAGAGAATAGGCCAAGGTCCAAAGCAGGGGCTTCTGCCTACGCCTGAGTGCGATGCAACTGCATAGGCTATGGCAAAGACAAGAGCCATGGCCACGGAGTCTCAGCTGAGGCCCCGTGGCCATGCTGGGGCTGATCTGGAGGCTGGGTCCTGACACTTAGGCCTCGGCCTAGGCCTGGGATCAGGCCTACAATCAATGCTGGTTGACCAGTCTGGAGACCAGGTCCCAATGCCAGGGCCTTGGCCTAAGGTCAAACCCTGGCCCGGCGCCCATGTCTTGGAGGTCTTTAGTCTTCTTTCTTCTTTAGTGAAATGATGCTGTTCACTTGGGAGGTGCCGGGCCCTGGCCTAGGCCGTGGTAGGTTGCCGCAACCTTGGCCTGGGCCTCAGTGTCAAATTCCCCCTGGATTGGTTAATTGGTGGCTGGGAAGGATCCTGACCCCGGCATTTTTTTGGGTGGGAGGGATGGGTGGGGGACATTGGAGACCTCAGGAGGCCCCATTACTTTCTTTTTTTTTTTTTAATGTTTATTTCGTTTTTATAACAAAATAAAATAAACATTAGATGAAGTGAAATTCATGGAAAACCAATCCCCCCCAAAATGAAGCAAAAAAGGACACAAAATGTTTTCTTCTTCCCACCCTTAAGTACTATTATTTCTCATTCTATAGTTCTATTAGACATAAGCAGCGCTGTACAGATACACACAAGAGACCGTCCCTGCTCCATAGAGCGTACAGTCTAAACATACAGGACTAAAGAGACTTGGGGGGAATTAATTTATTAAGAAAATAGTTAAAACCAACAAGGCTATGATTAGATGAATGAAGGGTTAAGATTTAAAAGTAGTCTAAGAAAAGGTGAGTTTTCAGAGAGGGAGAATAATGCACCAGTTCAGGAAGTCTGATCCAAGCGAAAAGGGGCAGCAAGGTGGAATGTGTGGAGTTGTCTTTTTGTGATGGAGGAGAGGGCCACAGTTAGGGGTAACTTTCCCAGTGAATGAAATTCATGAGGAAGGGTGTAGGGAGAGGTAAAGGAGCTTCCATTAGATGAACTAGGCGATCGCCTAGAGCACAGCAGTTTTGGGGCAGCACTCATGGCTCTGCTCCAACGCCCCTAAAGGCTAGTGTCCCAAAAATTCAGACAGCAGAGAACATCCCTCTGCTTCCTACTGCAGCCCCTCCCCTCTCAGGCAATGGGCAGTGAACAGAAGTGGAGGGATGAGGCTAGAGCGGACATATTCAAGTAGAGAAGAGCTACACTACTCTCTAAAGCAGCCCCTCCCCTCCTATTGTAGCCTGCCCCTGCCTTTCCCCTCCCTTCCTGTACTACAGGGAACAGGAAGAGAGGGGTGAGGCTGGAGTAGACAGAGTTCAGCTTTTCTCTGCATATTTCTATTCATAATTTTTGGCCAATTCTGTATTTGGTGCATTTTTTTTCTGTGCTCTGTCATCTGACTATGAAGGTTTCTGCTAACGAATAGTTTCTGCGTAGTCCAGCTTGTTCTTTTTTTTTCCCCATAGGAGGTGCATTGCTAAGAACAAATTTGGATTTCGAGTCCATCTTTCCAATAATGCTCAAGGCGGCTTTCGGCATTTTTAGAATTCAGATACAAGAAATCCCTGCCTGAAAGAGCTTGCAGTTGAAGTGGATCCCTGAGGCGATGGGAGATAAAGTGATTTGCCCAAGGTCATAAGAGTGTCAGTGGGGGAAGTGGGATTTGACTTCTGGTTGGTTCTTGCTCCCTTGCTCTAGGCCACGCCTTCTCCCTGCTAGGGAGAAGGCGTTGTTCTGGGGCCCAGTGTAATATTTGCATTTCTGGCTTTTCATAGGTAGAGTTGTTGCTGTTTGTAGGGTTATTGCTGGGAGCTAGTGCTGTTTTGGTATGACAGGTTTGCTCTATATAGCTTTTGAGTGGCTTTTTTCGAAGGGAATTCTAATACTTTACAAAGTGCCTGGTAACAGAGGGAGTTTGTGTCACTGTTACTGAGGTAAATGCTTTTTGTGTGGTGAGTAGTAAAGGGAAACATCTTGGTACATTTCCTCGATCCAGGCCAACCAGCCATTTCAGAGACCACCTTCAGCCAGTATTGATTTTTAAATTTATAAATGTATGTATTTTTTTAAATTTTATTTTGCAGTCTGCTCCCAAAAATCACAGAAGACACATTTATCAGACACTGACATAATTTATGAAACATATTTGCATTATGCATACATTTATATATTTGAAACAAAGTTTAATTTTTAAAAGTGGAGGGCGATTTTTAAAACTACATTTTGCTGCTCGGTTCCCGAGTACTTTTACCTATGGGCTTTGCACCGGTTCTCAAAGGGAAAGTATGAGCATATTTTGTCTTAGAAAACTGCCCAAGGGCAAGAAGTGCCTGCAGAGATTTGTACCTTCTTTTCTCCTTTAAAATAATCTGTGTAGTTTTGAAAATGCAAAGCTTCTTGCATTACTGCCTCTCCTGACCTAACCCCGCCCAGGAATGCCGCCCTCTATCTGCACCTAAAAGTGCACAGGTTATGTTGCAATGAGATGCATGCGTTACCTGGGTAAATTGGTATATCCCAGTGTCAGTTATGCGTTTTTACAGGATTGTTCTGGGAGGGGTTGTATTGGGGTCTTCATGGTTGTTGGGTTTAATTACCAAATCCTGGAGGTGGAAGGGCGGATTATGGGTCTGAAAGCTATTTGGAGGGTAGGGGAGCAAGACTGAAGGTTCGCTTAGAGTGCCTTAAGGTCCTTGCATTAACTCTGGAGCTGCAGAATGAAAGAGGGAGGAGAAGAGGAGTTGGGCGGATTAGTAGAGGGCTATTGACATGGTCGTTTCTAGATAACTCGTTGAAGTTTGACCCAAACTGGTACTAGCAGAAAATTGGTACCATGTGAAAGCCATTCCGGGGGGAGGCGGGGGAAGGGAGACACAAGGAACTGAAGCTTGTGTTCTGTTCAGCTCCCCCCTGGACAGGCATTCATATCACTATAAAACCACCATCACAAGGAGGTCTAATCGGAACCCTTCTGTGGGCAGTCTTAGCAGAGAAGCCAAGGGGTGAATGGCCATAGAGGCTAAATGACTCTGTTGCAATGAGATGTCGCACATCGAGTCACTTTGGTGGAGCAGCGCTTGTTGTTGTCCCTGTGCTGTGAATGGCAGGAAGACCTTGCTTTCCAGTGCTGTGAGGGTCACAGGGTTCACGAACCATTAAACTTGATAGGGATAATAATGTAAAAAGGAAAGTGGATCCAAGCACAATCAATCCATTGCAGTTTTAGAAAATATAAATGTAATGGCTCACAGAAGTGAGAAAAAAACCTCCTCTGCCTGTTCACCTTTTCACTAGTGTGTTCACTAGTTTGGTGGCAGAAGTCCAGTTGAGATTTGGCAACTGAAAAATTGAGAGGCAGGTCAGTTTTGTGGCTTCCATGGGTTCCTCCCCATAGCCATTGGATTTCAGTCAGTTTCCAAGCTGTCCTTTAGGTTTACTTTCTTGTTACGTTCTTAGAAACTTTTGATGTTTCTTGCTGTAAAAAAATAATTTAGAATCTTTGCTTTCTAAAGTCCTGTATGGACTTGCTGCTTGTATCTCATGTGCTGGAGCCTAAACTACTTTGGGCTGTGGGAATGCACCGATAAAAGACAAGCAGCAGAACGATGAAAAGATCTATCATTATGACACACGGAGGCTTCCAAAGTGCATTTGTTCCTTCTCCACAGCCTCCACTTGCCAGAATGATAGATCTACTAATTTTTCTACCTCTAGTTATGTCTGCCTACACTAGTACTAAATGAGTATTTCTGGCTAAACTTCAAGTGTGAGAGTTGAAGATAATGATTACTGTTCTTGCAGCTTGTTTTTCATTTGTTTGCCCATGTAGAGGAGTGTAAGTTAGACCCCTTTTAAAAGTACAGGGCCAGGCATTTAGCCTGGTCCCCTTAAAGACAGTCTACAAGGGAATCCTGGTTGCAGGGCATTGCCCTTAGGGAGAGGGATAAGAAGGCAGCACTGCTGAGGTAAGCAGGCTCTTGGTTGTTTAATTTGCCTGTAAATAATAAAAGTCTGTAGAAGAATAGCCGGAATCCAGTCTAGTCTGATCTCCTCCAAGCCAAAGACCATTCATAGTGTGTGTTACAGCCTATCAGGTTCTTCTTACTATTTGGGTGCCCTTTGAAACCAATGGGGGTTACAAGGCTATGAGCCTTAATTCATAACTACCTATATTCCTAACCCCATTCTAATTTTAACCCTCTCCTCCCTTTCATCTAGCCCATCCATGGCAGTGACAGGCTTTGGCCAGGGACCACAGACTACAGCTCCCTCTGGAATCCAGTACACATGCACCCATGAGGCTGGCACAAGTGTCACCATTGTGCAGGAGATGAGACTGCTCCCTCCTTTTTCTACAAAAAGTTGTCCTGTTTCATTTTGGACCCAATCTTGATTTGGTCAGAATTAAGGCCCCAGCGATACGCATCATTTGCATGCATGGGCGTGCTATGTTATTTATTTTAAAATTGTTTGTATACTGCTTTTACAAAATTAATATTTGATCAAAACAGTTCACAACTAAAACAGACATAATTTGTAAAACAATAAAATAATAAATAAATCTAAAAATAACAAATTAACAAAAGTAACGACAATTATCAACTCTAAAAAGACTTTAACATAAGTGCCATAATAAACCACAATCATAAAGGATTTAAGGCAAACCAAGGGAAGGAAGGGTGGTAGGAGGAAGGGCAGGATGGAAGACTAACACTATGAAAGGAAAAGTATGGCTCAGTGAGGGTACAGGACTTATTGTCTCGTTAGATGTTGAAATGCTTTTTGAAATAAATGGGTTTTTAATGCTTTCTTAAACTCTTGTGTATGAGTTATGAGACGGAGTGAATCAGGTAAAGAATTCCAAAGGAAAGGAGCCGCCACTGAGAAAGCTCTTTTACGAGTTAACTCAAGCCTAGCAGTTCTTGCAGAGGGTAGATCTAAAAGATTTTTTGATAAAGATCTCAGATGTCTTACTGGTTTGTATATTCTTAGCGTCGTACATAGCCATGTAGAAACAGGATTGTGAATAAGAGAATGAATAATAGGCAGGATGTTATAGAGTATTCTAAATTTTACTGGAAGCCAATGAAGGGAATAGAGAATAAGTGTAATGTGATTTCTGCAGGAAGAACCAGAAAGAACACAAGCTGCTGAATTTTGGACTAATTGTAATGGATGAATTGTAGTATCCGGTAATCCTAAGTAAAGTGCATTGCAGTAGTCCAACCCTGAAAATATCAGGGCTTGCAGAATGGTACGGAAGTCTTGAGTGAACAATAATGGACGCAGTCTTTTTAAAAGATGGAGTTTAAAGAAGGATTTTTTTGTAAGAGCAGATATATGGTTTTTCATAGATAAATCAGGGTTTATTGTTATTCCCAGACTAGATGCCTGGTTTCGAATTGGAATAGAGATTCCGTTGAAAATAAAATGAGATGGAGGACCTATTGTAGATTCGTAAATTGAAGTAACATAGACCAATTCAGTTTTAGCTGGATTTAGTTTTAGCCTGTTATGCGAGAGTGTTCAGATACAGTGTGACCATAGACAGAGTAGATGACCAAGAATTGTTTGTAGGGAACCAAAAACTGAATGTTGTCTGCATAAATTTTGAATTGAATATTTAGTGCTGAAAGAATATAACAGAGAGGAAGTAAATAGATATTAAAGAGAATTACAGATAAGGCTGATCCTTGCAGTACACCAGAGGAAATTGTATAATGTTCAGAAGAATGATTATTGATATTAATTTGTTGTGATCTGTTAGATAGAAAAGAAGAAAACCATTTCAAGACTAATGCTGAAATACCAATGGGCTGTAGGCCGGAAATTAGAATCTGGTGATCTTTGGCGCCCTGCTTTGTAACACACTAATGAGCTAGAGATGTGAAATTCCACAATGCGGTGAAGCTTGTTGTGCTTACCATGCTTGTATCTTAACAAGTCTTACTTTGACATACTTTTATAAATGACCCCTCAAAATGGACATTTTATTGTGCTGTGCTATTTACTTTTGCAAGCCTGAACATGCAAAAGTATCACCTTCACAAGGAACTATGGTAATGTCATGTTAGCAGTGTTTTGTGGCAGAGATTTTGGGAACATGACCTGGCCTGTGACACTATTGTGCTCTTTGTGTCCCTGTTATCAAATTTTTCTTTGTGCCAAAGGAGGAAATTGAAGCAATCAGACCTATTCAGGATGAGATGTTTAGCAAAGATTAAACAGTGGCTGGCACAAGGGAAATTCATCAATTCAAGCCATTGATGCAACTAAAATTTGTATCAGCAAAATTTCGAATGAAGTCACCTCATTCATTGCAGGTGTTCTAGAACATGAACATTTTCCTGCCCTTCAAGTATCAAGCTTCTACCCTGGTCAGTATTTTGCTTGCATCTATGGATAAATCCTGGTGGATTGGCCATATATGCGAAGTCTCAACTGAAGGTCATGATGTCTTGGTCAATTTCTTACCCCCAAGGTCTTGCCAGGTCATTTTACTGGTCGCCCCTTAGAGCCACCTGTTGGGTTCCAGAAGAGCACATTATTGCTTCCCTTGATGCACCTATAACAACGTCATCAGGCAGGCAGTACATTTATTCACAAGCCACGTTGTCACACATTGATGGAACATTCAAAAGCTTGTGCAAGGCAGGGAAAAATCACCAAGTGAGTTTTTGTGAAATCTGCAGTTTATGCAATTCTTGTATGAGGTGCCTTACCTTTTCTTGTTTGTGCTTAAATAAAAGCTTGGAAACCTGTGGCCGGTAGCTTGTCGGACTGTCTGGAGTGGCCCCTAGGCAATGAGGTTGTCAATTTTGCTGAATTGGCAGTGGCTCAGCCACCACTGACTAATGCAAGGTAACTAATCAGCATACAAGGTTTTGCACTGACTTTGATGACTAATTTATGAAAATATGCCTAAACAAATATGTCAAAAGTTAAGAGTGGTAAGCACAGTAAACTGAACTACATTGCCAAATTTCACATCTCTAGCTCATTTGCATGTTTCACAGTTGGGTGCCGAAGATGGCTCTTTTTAACAGACTGTATTCATGCAGTCAAATGATGTTTGTCTTTGGGACTGTAATTCTGACCAAAGCAAGGCTGGTTCCAAGACAAAACAGGGTGACTTTTGTAGTTTTTTTTCAAATGACATTAGAAAGAAAAAAATGAAATACTACACAGAAGAGATATTTGCACCCAAAAAAGATGAACATTTGCATAAAAAAGTGACATGCCTTTATGTAAGTATATCTTTGCTTCCAGTTGGCTGCAAAGCCTCCTAGTGCATACCCTAGTTGTATGTCATGGGCCATGACTACTGACCCAGTTGTGGCCTGAATCGAAGTATACAACAGGAGCAATGAGGAGTCAAAGTAGGCCTTAAATTTCTTTGGTAAAATGTTTCATGTATTTTGCTGGCCCATAAAAAGGGAAGCAAGCTCATGATAGGTTCCAAACTTTACTTTACTTCTTAAAAATGGATTCAAACCACATCATACCATGCAATATCTCTAAACATCCCTGCAGATCTCATTTAAAAAAAAAGTTCAATAGGAAATCTTGCTTGCCTCTTGCCTAATGCGCATTTCATTTAGGGAGTGGGGACAATCCATTTCATATTTTGGGAACCTCTCCTTTTTGGGCTGAAAAATGGGTTGAAGAAATATGGTCCTATCATTTTTCCTACTTTCTTTTTGCAGTCTTTTTTTATAATAATACTTTGATACTCAGTTGGTGTCTGTTCAGGAAACATGGATACCTTGTGGCCACCGTTGGTGTAAATAAAGCTTGTCAGAAGTGTGGACCCTTGATACTGAGGGGTGGTTGTTGCCACCTAGTGAGCAAGCCCACTAGTTCCACCCTGTCAGCTGGCGGAGAAGCCCTGTGGTGGGACGGGATGGAGCTTCGCCTATACCAGTCCGGTTTCCCACAGGTTGAGCCCTTGAGTTCCGGGAGCTGGCAGGACTTAGTTGGGTCCCTAGGGCAATCCAAAGAGGTGAGTCCAGGCAGGCAGCGTACAGCAATGATGGTAGACAGGCTAGAGGTCGGAGCAGGCAGCACAAACGAGGAACAGGCCAGAGATTGGGGCAGGCACCATACCAGCGAGGCTGGGTCTGAAGCAAGGCGTCAGGTCCAAGCAGTAGTCAAGGATGTCCAGCTCTAACGCAGAGGTCAATCCAGAGGATCAAGCTGAGGAGACAAGGCAAGGGAAATTCAGACAAACAGGCAAGGACCGGGCAAGACAAGGGATAAGCAAGAACAAGACAAGGCATTGACAAGACAAGAACACAAGCAAGGCAAGGATAATGTAAGGAAGACATGCATTGGGACACTGTCTCTATTCTTTCTGAGCTGCAGTCTCCCGAGCTGAATCCAGTATTCCAGGTGAGGCCTCACCAGTGCATAGTCCCCTCCTTTTTCTCGCTGGGCATGCTTCGCTCTGTGCAGCACGGCATCCCTCTGGCCTTAGTCACTACCTTTTCACATTGCTTTGGTGCCTTCAGATTGTCAGTACTATCACCCTGAGGTGTCTCTCTTGGTTCCTGTGCATCAGGTTCTTGCCCCTCCTATCACATGCAGCTCCTTTGGATTACTGCATCCCGAATGCATGGCTCTGTACTTCTTAGCACTGAATCCCAGCGGCCAGATCTTCGACTACTTCTCGAGCTTTCTTAGATCGCTTCTTATTCTCTCTGCTCCCTCAGAGAACGAATAACTAGAAATCCTATACTTACTGAAATATTGCTACAATAAAAATATTAATCTGACAGTAAATATTTTGTAGTTTTTTGGCTAGTAAACAATAGGAGCAGGAATGAATCACGAAGCAGAGGATTTAGTAGAATGTTTTTTGTTAACATCTTTGTTTTAATTAACTTGAAAAGATTATTTTTCATGGGCATTTTCAGACTTGTGTCAGACTTCGTGGAAGCACCAGGCTCACAGAAGGGATGCTACTATCATACAAAAGAGTGGACATATTTCATGGAAAATATAATTATCTGTTGATAAGGAGGGAACAGGGGCCTCTCTGTTTTTTTATTGTAACTGGTAATGAGTGGGATTGCGCTCAGGCTTCTGTACAGCTGCCTTGAAAATAATGAAGATTAGAGGGATTAAAGTTGGTTTTCTGGAGCTACAGGGGTTCCCCCCCCCCCCCCCCCAAATCATCCACCGGATGCTCTATTGTAGCAAAGATCGATATTCAAAGAAGCCAAGAAATACTTCAGATCTGGGACTAATGCTTTCAGACCTGGATCCTTTTGGTAATCGATGACATACGTTTTGTTTGCTCAGATTCAAATTCTTACCTGTCAAACCTTGAGTTTTGAGATGGTCAGATTAAAGGTGCTAGAAAAAGCAAAATCCTCAGCTTGATTTTCTTTGCCTTGGTTTAAACCACTTCTCTTTCAGTTCTGACGGGTCGCTGCGATTCAGTATTAAAAAGTCTCCCCTGTGGATGTTTACTTTCATTCGTTTAATCACTTCATCTGTCTTAATAACATTAAGCCCTGCCAGCTCACACAAGTGCTATAATAACTTAGCATTAAAAGGAAATATGCATGACTCCATGCCGTGCTCATGTAGAGATGCCCCGTGTTCTGCAAAACATATAATCACCTCCTGATAAAGAGGAAACCAGGGCCTCCTTGGACTTTAAAGTAATCGGCAAAGAATGGGATTGTGTTCGGGTTTCGCAGGCCCTTGTACAACTGTTACAAAATATTGAAAGTATGAGCTAGAGGGATTAAAGTCGGCTTTCTGGAAACACAACATCTTTTCACTGTTTCAGCGGCCCTGTTGTAGGAGGGAGGGCCTAGGTTTAAAGCAGAGTTACAACCTGCCTCAGGTTGGAGATGTACAAAATGAAAATAAAACATCTTGAACCTACATCTCCTTGTCATAGTAATATAGTAAATGACAGCAGATGAAGACCCAACTGGTCCATCCAGTCTGCCCAGCAAAAATATTACATCTAAAGTTTCTACAGGCTACCCTGTTTCTTCATTTCCATCCTCTAGTTACTAGGGATCCCCTGTGTTCATCCCATGCTCTTTTGAGCTCCATTAATGTTCCCGTCTTCACCACCCTGCATTCCATGCATCCATCACCCTTTCTGAGAAGAAATCCTTCCTGATGTTGCACTTGAGTCTACCCTTTTGGGGTTTCATATCACAACCCCTAGTTCTACAGCTTCATTTCCATCAGAAGAGCTGTGATTCCAGTGCATTATTAATACCTTTCAGGTATATAAAAGTGTGTATCCTATCTCTCCTGTCTCTTTTCTCCTCAGGGTATACATATTTGGGTCTGCCAGTCTCATTTCAATAACCTTTCTGTGCAGACCCCACAGCATTTTGGTCGCCTTTCTCTGGACCACTTCTATCCTGTCGCTCTTCTTTTTGAAATACGATCCCTGGAACTAATCACAGTGCTCCAGGTGAAGCCTCACTAATGACCTGTACAGGGGCATTATCTTTTCCTTTTTTCTGCTGGTTATGCGTCTCTCTAGGGTGCAGTGTAGCATCCCTCTGACCTTAGCCACTGTCTTGTCGCATAGCTTTGCTTCTTTATTTATTTATAAAATTTCTATCCCTCTGATCTACAAATCTTAGTGGGTAACAGAAAATATAAAATGCAGTCAAACGACAGTAAACAACTAAACATATTAGCACAGAATACAGCAAAACAAATCCAAAACAAAATATTAAATGGCTGCGTAACCAAGCTTAGAGAGTCCTAGACTGCAGTCAGTGATGTCTTTCGGCAAAAGCCATGGCAAACAGATTAATTTTAAGTTGTTTCCTAAAGAGAAGTAGGTTGTTTTCAGTTCTAAGCTCCTCAAGCAGTTCATTTCATAGGATCAGACCACCTATACTAAACATATGTTCTCTGTTAGAAGCTAGGTGAGAAAGTTTCATCGCAGGCACTTTAAGGGAGGTGCTGAGATGAGTGGAGGATGCATATGGGAGAATACTGGCAGGTGGCAAGTTGGAGACAAAGGGATGTTAAGTTGTGCAAGGCCTTATGGGCAGTAATGAGAATCTTAAATCTAATCCTCCACTCCCTAGGAAGCCAGTATAAGGACATCAGCAGACGTGAGAGAGACTCAGAGATCAGCTATGTGGCAGCATTCTGAAATAGTTGCAGAACTTTCAGATGTGAATGTGGGAGGCCTAGAAACAGGGCATTACAGTAATCCAGGACATCTTTGTACTTTCTCCATTCATTGTCCCTTCTATCATGACAAGTACCCAGTCCTGCTGATGATAAAAATCGTTATACCACTTCCTGTGACTGTGCTATGGGAGGATGCTCTTTGCCACTTCCACATTTGGGCTTAACTCCACCGTGCTGCAGTGTCTCCGGTCTGGCTGCTACTTCTCTTGGAGCTGCTCTTCCATTTGTCTGCCCACTAGTGACATCATCAGGGGTGACAGAATTAAGGCCCAGGTAGATGCAAGAGTCATCTCTGCCATGGCTGCCTGTGACTGTTCCTGGACTGTGGGAAACTGCCCTCTGCCTGACTCCACCTTTGGGCTCATCTCCACCGTGCTACAACGTCTTCTGGCTGGCTGCTACTTTTCCTAGAGCCACTCCTCTGTCTGCCTACTTCATTGGTAACATTATCGGGAGGTGACAGCAATAAGGATCAGGTGGACGCCAGAGGCATGCATGGCAAGGCATGTGGGCACTCTGTTACATGCATAAAAGAGCACAACAAAGGAGTTCCTTTGTTACAGTAATCACAGAAAGTAATCTATGATTTGCTAACCTGTCCTAATTGTTGAAATTGCTATGCTACATGAAATCCAATTGATGACCTCTCCAGTTGTTAACTTTTTTCTTGTTTACTGCCCTCCTGGCCTACAATTAATACCATCTAATTGAGCTATTAGCCAATGCCAATATTGAGCTAGGATTCACAATTATACTGGGTGATTTTAATCAACATGTTGACCAGTTGCCAGTCCTGGCCTCTTGTGAAGCCTTCATAGATTCTATGTCTACTCTGGAATGGAAGCAAATCTTTCAGGCTACCAGTCATAAACTAGGCCATACTCATAGACCTAGTATTTCTTATCTCTTCTTATTTCTCAAATAATCCTTCCTATATTGTGTTTGAAAAAATATCTTGGTTTGACCATTACCTGTTATCATTTTCTATGACACCTTTTGTTGACAATAAGGCTATTTGTTCTGCAAACTTAATTCGTTTGCTGTGGTCACACTGACTCTAATCAACTAAGGGCTCGTCTACTTCCCCAACTGGCTTTCCTGCCTGAGGAGGATACTTCTTCAGCAATAGATGTCTGGAATTCTGCCCTTTAAACTGTTGTTAACAAATTTGCTGCCTTAAGGCCTGTCTGTCAGTGGCATTCTAAATATATTCCTTGGTTTATGTCTTCTTTGCCTGACACAAAGCGCACTCTATGTCATTCTGAATGTCGCCGGCAAAAATGCCCTTGTTCTGACCATTTAGCTAGTTACCTTCCTTGTCTTTGTATAGGACAATGACAAATACTGCTGAAAGGATTTACTTTTTCCACAAAATACAAGCAGCCGGAAATGGACCTTGAGAATTATTACAAACAGAGATATTACAAAAAACAGTTAATGGGTCTGAGAATGATTGTAATTCCATCTTGGTTCCAGTCTACTGTAATGATTTTGCTATCTTCTTCCTAGAATAAGTAACTGATATTTGTAAATTGTCTAATCTTAATGGAAATATGGTGATGCGTGAACAGAGTACAATTGGAACAAACTGGGACAAATGTTTCTTAGTAACAGAAGAGGAGATTTGTCAGATCATTATTAAATTGAATAACTCTTCCTAGTCACTGATCTCCTTTCCCTTGAAAGCTGTTGGGAAGGACATTATAATTCATGTTGGTAAGATTGTATACCTTTCACTGATTTGTGGTAAGCCACCTGTCTCACTGACGTATGCGTCAGTTTGCCCAATCCTTAAGAAACCCTCTGCCAATCCCTCTGACTTCAGTAACTATCATCCTATTTTGGCCCTTCCATTCCTTTTAAAAATAATTGAAACAACAGTGTTCAAACAGTTAACTGATTTCTTAGATGAACACTCAATTCTTGATCAACAACAGTTTGGATTCTGTAAATGTTTAGTACTGAAAATGTGTTACTATCAAGTCTTGAAATAAGGTTTGGTTGGCTTTGACAGTGGAACATACTACATCATGGTACTTTTAGACATCTCCGCTGTGTTTGATACACTAAATCATCAGATTCTTCTCTCTTGTTTAGTCAATATGGGTATATCTGGTACTGTATTTGACTAATGTTTTCAATTTCCAGGTGGAATACCATCTCTGCTGGTGTCCCCAGAGCTTGGCTTTGTTTGCCATCCTGCTTAATATTTACTTGACCTTACTTTGCAATCTACTTGCAGGATTGAGGGTTTATTACAAAATATGTGCTGATGACATCCGGTTCTTTGTACTGGTAAAATCATGTTGGGTTGCCACCTTTGTTTCTTTCCATTTTTCTTTCTGCAGTTAAACATTGTTATCCCATAATAATCTTGCTGTGAACCTAAGAAAGACCCAGATTATTGCCTTAAGTAGATTTCCCCCACCTAGATCTCTTTTAATTTAAAGATTGTTCATTACCCATTTTAGGTCATGTACATAACTTAGGAATGATCTTCGACTCACCCATCTCTATGCGTCCTCATGTTAAAATCAATCTTAAGAACATCTTTTGTTAAGTTATTCATGCTACACAGACTAAAGCCTTGTTTGGAAGATATTTGGACAGTTCTACAGGCTCGTTTTGGCCAGTTTTGATTATTGTAACTTTCTACATTCGTTTTCCTGCAAATACCATCAGTGCTTTCCTAATTGTTCAGTATGTTACTGCACTTGTACTAACTGGCTCAAGGATGAAGTACCACACTGCTTTTGTTCTTTATTCCCTTCAATGGGTCCCCCATTCACAGGTGAATTAAATTCAAGCTTGCCATGCTAGTTCATAAATGATTAAATAATGCTCCATCAGCTTTGATTGCCTCAGCTTTATGTTTTTACAATCCCACACATACTAAAAAAGTTTACTGCACACTAAAATACGACATAAAATGAAACAAACTTCCCCCCTCAAAATAAAATGAAATCAACCCCCCCCCCTCAAAAAAAAATAACGAACATTGTTTGGCTGCACACCCCTACCTGGAAAGCTCCACCAGTCTCTCTTTCAAAGTTTAAAACAAAAGGAGAAAGGAATGGAGATGCACAGGAACCCGTCACAGCAGACCAGCTCCTTCTATATACAAGTGTAGGAGAAGGGAGGGGTGGATAGCCGGTTTGGTTTGTTATCTTGTCTTTTTCATTCCTACTACACCTAACATTCAAAGTGAGTCATATCCAGTGCTCATTGCATGTTCTCCCCATCCCACTCAACCTAAGGATAAGACAGAGGCTGGAAAGAGTCAAAGTAAGAGGCTTGCGGGGGAAGATGAGGTGCTGTGTATAATGTATTTGCTGCACAAAGCAAGTCCCAACTGTCCATGCCTTGCATGCTGCCCATTAATTACCATTTTCTGGAGCTCATGTTGTAACTAGGAAGGTGAGGCATGCAAGATTACACACATTCTCAGAAAGGAGCTCCTGCACGTTCAGCAGCGACCACTGATGTCTCTTGTTGCTGTGAGGTGCTGAGAGCAGAGTCCAGGTTCTGGTCTGAATCTGAGCTTCAGGTAGCGGTGACTTTCCCATGGCCTTGGGAAACACTGTACTAGAGCATATATTACAGTTTCAATACACATATATCTCAAAGAATTGCAAGAGCTTTTTCTAAGCACTCCTGGCAGGAGATACACATATCTCAAAGAATTGCAAGAGCTTTTTCTAAGCACTCCTGGCAGGAGATACATATTAACTTCCAACGTTAGAGTCCAATACTACTCTTGACTACTCACTTGAGATTTTAGAGACATATTCAAGCCATCAAACTGATGGGAACATTCAGTTCTTGAATAGTAGACCCACTGTTATATGATATATGTTTGTTTTATGAGTTTTATGTATTTATGATTATGAATGTTATATTGTAAACTGCAATGATTTATTTTTTGTAATTTGGTGGTATATAAAAAATACAAATAAAGAAAATAAATAAATACAAATCCATAACACCTTGGTTTTGACTGAATTTAATTTTAACATATTATCCTACATAACAGTTGCAGATAGCCTGTAAACATTGATTAATGATGAAAACAAATCTATCAGCATCAGCACCTAAATGGCAATAAAGCGGAATGTTGTCAGCTGAACACTGAAATTTCATGCCAGAAGACCTAATAATTCTACACAGTGACTGACAATAAATATTGAATAGTGTGGGGGACAGGATACAGCCTTGCGGGACTTCTCAATATAATGTCATAGATGCAGATAAAAAATTATTCCACAAAACTTTCTAGGAACTCTTGTCTGAAAAAAAGGCAAACCATGGAAGAAATTCACTACTTAAACTTGTCTGCAAGCTGCTTTAATAGAATATTCTAGTCAATAGAATCCAATGCAGCTGCAATAACAAGAAGAACAGGGATTGATGACAAGCCCCTGCACAAGTCTTTTTATAGCTTATGGTCCAGTGCAGTCAGAGCGGTTTCAATGCTCATACCATCTAAACTCAGACTGAAATGAGTCTAGATAATTGGTACTAATTAAAAAATCCTGGAGTTGCTGAAAAAATAGATCAATAATGTTATCCACAAACAAACGATTTTAGATCAGCCTAAAGCTCTCAATACTATTAGAGGGTAACTCTGCATGGTCCCATATATATAAACACATATGTCTGTGTGAAGATCTACTACAGTATTATATAACCTCTTTCTTTCTCTCTCTCTCTCTCTCCCCTGCCCGAAGAGGCATTTACGATAAAAACCTTTTCGGTTATCAGTAAAACCCTCGTTGCTGTGTGTTACCCTATCACATTTGACGTTAAGAGCTGCTTATTACCATTAACGTCACCCAAACTCCTCCCACTTGCATAGCAAATGTCACATTTGCATACTTACATGCGTTAGTATGACCCACTTGGCGAGGAGTTTCTTTATCTCTCTCATCAAGGAGACGGAAGGAGACTTCCAGCCTCTCCTTTCTGTTATCGCTGCAGCGATATCACAAGCTGGAATGTCGATATCACCTATAAGGGTGAACTCATCATCAGAACCCTTGCTTAGAGGTTCTTCATCGTACATTGCAGTAGATTCTAGTAGGTCAGAGGGGTTAGACCAGACAGCTCTTCCTCCAATTCAGCTGGAAGCCCCTCCTGGTTTGCCTTCTTTGTCACTGTAGTCTTGGGTAAGCGACCCAATACCTTTAAGCTTGGATAAAGACTCTATTGTCATACCCTTCGACCTTCTTCCAGATCTTCTGGACCACACCTCACCCCCAGAAGATTTTACCTTTTCTAAGTTTGTGGAAAAAATGGTTAAAGCAGTGGGTATCCAGGTCTGCAAAGACAAGGACCCCCACTCTGAACTTCTTGAGCTTCTTAAAATACTGGACATTCCGCCAAACCAGCTGCCGTCACAACATCTTCAATGTTCTACAGATGACTGAGCAGACTCATGAAACAACGCCCATGCGGAAACTCTTGCACATGCCCAGTAAAGCTCAAAGTTGTACTAGCTTGGAGAGATGAGTACATCCTGTGCTGCTGATGTCACCCACATGTAATGGCTATTTCATTCTGCTATTTATGGAAAGCACCATTTACGTTAAGCAAATTTACTTTTCTCTTATCCTGAATGCATGGAAATAAAGGTTAGCAAATAAATAATTTTATTGAATTAATTTAATACATTTTTTAACTAGCTTTTTGGAGCTGAAATTCCTTTCCTTAAGTCAGAACAGAATGAGCAAAAGATGACTGTTCTGTTCTAACCAGAGGATGGGCGTACTACCTGCCGAAAGTTGGTCAAGAAATGTTAGTCCAGAAATGTTAGTCCAATAAAAAGGTATCACTTTATTTTTTTGTTTTCATTTTTCTGTATTCAAGTTCACTAATGTTACTACATATTACTTTATCCTATCCTGAGTAGCGTTGATAGGGGCAATGCCCTTCACCAAAATGCTAGTACTAGAACATAGACACACCTTAAAATAATACTTCTAGTTTCAGCATCAGAGATAAGCCCAGGGATCAAACAGACTAAACTATCTAACCAAAACAGCCTACACTACAGGCAACAAGCAAAATAGGAATAAGAGGAATTTTGATTCAAGAAGAATGCCTCCCCCATCCACCTGAAAGAACTGTGCAGCGTCTCAAGCATTCTTGTGCTTTCTTTTAAGAACACTCAGGCCTTTTCAGTGCAGACACTGATAATAATGCAAGAATCTCTGAAGTGATTCATCCAGGCTTGTTCTGGCACCTGAAATTGCATTGTACGCCCCTTGTAGTGAGAGTGAGGCGCCTGTCTGATGAAGTGTTCAACAAATTGTCAAATGATTGCTCTGTTATTATATTCTGTGGTATTGCTTTGCACGCTGTAGGGGGTTTCTTTCATGGGCTTTTAAAGAAGAGTCTAGGCCAGGGGTTTCCAACTTTTTCTGGGAGTGTAGGCCCCTTTTCAGTCTCCAAAATTTTAACAGATCCCCCCCCCCCCCACACACACGCTTCTCTTTAATTTGTATATGCAGTTATTTGCCATGTATGGAAAAGTTATTAATGTAATAATGAAGAAATAATTATAAGCACACCAAAATTATTCAGAACCATTTTTATAAAAAGAAAGCCACCCTGTCTCCTGTCCTGCTTCCCTTCACCCATGGCCCCTTTCCAAATTCAGCTCCTTCTCCTTTGCCCCTTCCTTTGTGCCTTCCCTTCTTCACCCATCCCTGTTCTTCCCCCTCTCTCCTCTCACATGGTCCTCTCCCTCCTGACCTCCACCCATGGCCCCTTTCTCAGGGCTTCCCGCTTTCCTCTCCTTCCTGCCCTTTCCCCTTCCCCTCGTGCCTTCCCTCCTACCCTCTCTCCCCTTTCCTCTCCTTCCCCCAGCCCCTCACCCATGGCTGCTTGCTGAGTGCTGCCCCTGTGGCCCTCTTGCTCTCTATCCCCTGCGTCTCTGCCCTTTCTCTCCATGGCACCTTTCCTCTTGCCACGCTTCCTTTCACCCTTCACCCCTTCCTGAGCACTGCTCGCTGGGTCCCTTCTGAAGTGCCTTCCCTCTTTCTGTCTGTCCTCTGTGTGCCCCGTCCCCTCTCACCTACCCTCTTCCATCCATTGCCCCTTCTCTCCTGTCCCCTTCCCCTTACCTATGGACCTCCTTCCTGAGTGCTGCCTCTCCCCACTTTCCACAGTACCTTCCCTCCTGCCTTTTGCCTTCCTTCCCCTCCCGGTCCTCTCTCTCCTGCCGCGTCCCCCTGACCTCTTCGCAAGCATCTTTCCTCCCCTCTTCTGCCCCATGTGGCTACTTCCCCTCCCCCTCCCCCTCCTGCCCTCCCCCTATGGCCCCTTCCAGGGCTGGCCCCCTTCCCCCTGTATTCCCATAGAAAAGTTTTGGTCCTCTCTTTTTTTCCTTAAGACAGTCAGACTTGTCCGTTCCTTCAGATTTTATTCAGTGCAGAACCGTGGCTGGCAGCAGTACAGTCCTCTTCTCTCCTCCCGCGTCTCGCCCCTCGCTCTTCTTCGCCCAGGGCTAGACTTTCAACGGTGGCACGCTCTGGCAGGCCTCTCCTCGTGGCTGGTGCTGGCTCTTGGCAGCAGCCCTGATCCTGGCTCTTCTCACTTGGGGGGACCAGGCTTTCAGCAGTCGCGCTCCTCCTCTGCTCTCTGCACCGACCGGGCCTTAAGCAGCAACGCGCCCTGCTCCTTCCCTTTTTTTTAGCAGTCAGGGACTGGGCTCTTCCGCACCGTGCGGTGCTCGGTGCTGCAGTCAGGTACAGGAAGAAGCCTTTGTGCAGAGCCTGCATTTTTTTTTTCTGGGCGGCTGCACGTCCGGCAGCCCTTCCCCCTGCGATGGTCTCGGGCCCGCGAACCACAGGATAGGAACCGTTGGTCTAGGCTCACTAAAGCTGATCTTTTGTACAGTTCACTTTGGAAGGAGGTCAAAAGGACGAGGAAGATAGGGAGAGAGATAACAGTTGTACATCATGGACAGACCTTTATTATCACGTACAGCGCCAAAAACACGGATGGTATCTTTATACAGGAGATAAAAAAAAAAAAAATGTCTAAAATATTGTGTTATCGTTTTAGGCTGGTGTTTGGTGGTGTTAGTTTGGATCACTTGATTTTCAGTAAGTGGAAGGACCTGATACAGGGCTAAAAATTAACATTTGTAAGAGAGGCGCAGTGCCCCATGGGCTAAGCTTATCTTATTTTTATTTATTTATTTATTTATTTTTCATTTTGGTTTCTTTAACATACACTAAATGTTTTTTGTGTGTACACTGCAACCATATAATGCACGCGAAACATGTAGCTTGCACTGAATGAAACAAGACAGGTGACAGCACATCCCTCAGTTTAGGTTGCCCAAGGTAATGGTCCTGTAGGGTAGGGGCCGTGGAGGGCTGCAGACAGGGCCTGGCTTTCAGTGTATCCACAATAATTATCAGATCTATTTAAGAAAAAAGGCTGTTTGCATAGCTTGGGTACCCTGGAAATTAGACTTGTTTGCCTCCATTGTGTGCCAGAGTTGAGAACCACTGCGCTGGGGACAAGCGATGGTGCTACCTGCCAGGAAACATTCCCTTACAAATATTCTCCTACGGCTTCCCGCCCACAGTCCCCCAAAGAAGCTACTACCTTTCATCTTCCTGCTTCGATAACTTGGGATCTGAAGCTATTGTGCACCTTCCAGACCTCTGTCTCATAGCCAGGTCTCCCCGTAAATAAGACACAGTTTGGTCCTGAGTGGTCCCAGCTTTGCATCCCCAGAGAAATTCTTAAGAATTGAGGGGAGGGGGCGGGGGGAATGACCCACATCTGGGCCTCCCATTTATCTTTGACCACAGATGCATTTGAAACCGGTTTCAAAATACTTTAAAATTCATTCCAGGCTCATTGAAAGCAGTTCATTTAAACTGGCTTCAAACCAGTTCCATATCAATTTCTCATTCATTTGGGGGTGAAAGTGGAATGAGGGCTGCCCTGCACACAGCGGTTAGCAAAATCAGGGTGGAGGATGGGGTATGGACAAATGTAGGGTCTCATTTACTAAGGCTTTATTTTCCCCATTCTGCCTCTATGTTTAGCAAATTAGGCCCTTAGCTTTCAATAAAGCAGATTTTTTTTTTAAATATTTGGCAATGCATTGGCTATCATGTGCCTAGTTATACACATATAAACTATGTAGCTGTTGAACTCTGCAGAAAATTAAAAAAAAAAGACACTGATGAATAATGTCAGCTGTTATTCTTTTAGAGAACAAAATCACATACCTTTACACATCTGCATTGATCAGCTTCAGTTTGCTTGAAATGTTCTATAAAAATGTAGCTTATCACATTCTGTTGCTCTGTATTTTGTTAGATTTGCTATGGTTTGCAAAATAATTACCATGGGTGATAGGTTTCATTCCCTGACGTATTATGGTTGCAGAGTGTCACATTTGCCAGAAATGGTAACAGATCCATGTCCAGCAGATGGAGCTGGTTAGGATGACCAGGTAATCCATGTCAAATATAGTAGGACGGACCTGGATTTCCTCTGTTCAGCTGCTCAGCACACAGCCCTGTTGCCATGTTGCTCCGATGAAGGTAAACCTCTGGAAATGGCAAGGGAAGATGTATTACAGAAGGGGATTTATCATTCTATTTTCGTATCAAGTGCTTGTTTGTTATCGGAAGTGACCGGCAGCCATGATTTATTGAGTTCTTGATTGCTTGTTTTAGAATCCTTTGCATACAGAGACTCTTGCCGGCTATGTGAGAGGGTCAGTTGGATAACCATTTTGGACCATCCATCTATGTCTCCATGAAATGGATGCAGAGTAAATCTGCATGCAGTGCTAAAAGAGCCCTCATTATGTTTACATTTTTCATTTTGTGCACTAATAAGTGGATTATATCCTCCGACTATGCTTTGACTTCTTGTCATCTCATTAATCATTAACACTGTACATTTGGCAGTCCCTGCTGCATTTATCATCTGTCAGTGGTCAGATTTCCCCAGCGACCTCTGAGAAGAAAAGGGCCAGCTTCATTTTAGAATTTTTGAGCCGTCACCCGCTTTGTGGCAAACTCAAGAGGGCACAACCTGCTAATTCTGGCTGCATTCACGTCTGACCAGGCACAGAAGTATGCAAGAAGCCTTGTCTTGTGCAGTGTTATTCTGCAGAAAGTACCTCTTCTCCGGATCATAAAGTCACAAGATAAACATGGCCATAGATCGCAGACAAGGATAAAACCATTCTTCCATATGTCATATTTTGTGTCTGACGTTGGAATTTCCAAATGAGGGCTGCCTTTTCCCCAGCCTGCAATTACTGATCGCCAAAGGCAAAATATAAAATGTTATTTCCCACTTGTCAAAATTTTTTTAATCTAGATTTTATTTTCTGAGTTGCCAAAAATAGCGTTATTTCTTTGGCTTCTGATCATATTCTTGGGGACTTGATTTTACAAAAGTGTTTGACTCATTTTATGCCTGCAGGAAAATTCTCTTATAAATCAGGCCCTTAGCATCTTAGGGGAAAATGGTTGGGTACATTCTTTAGACTTTCATTCTGTTGCTGTTTTTGAGCTGCAAATATGTGGACAGCAGGAACCATTTAAAAAAAAAAAAAAAAAGAAAAATGCCTTAAAATTTGTGGTGGCCTATTGTCCAGGCAGTGAAAGTGCTCCTACAGGTTGGACAATTATGTTTTAGACGCAAGTGAATTGCAAGTTGGCATTCTATGAATAGGCTGTCCTTCTGTTCCTCGTTACATTTATTTTCTGCTAGTGGAAGAAAAGCAGTGATGCCAAAAAGCCTCTTCCTTTGTGGGAAATGAGAATATACTAGCATTGCCATGGCTGTTCTGGCACAGAAAGGATGCTCCCAGCATCGGCAGAGAGGTCCATGTGAAAGTAAGCTTGCTCACTGCTTGCCTAGCTCTTAAACGTTTTGGTATAGTCATGGAGGTTGGGAGGATGGAGGAAATATGAGGTTCTTTCATCTTTGGATTTTGGGCAATTAACAGCTGGAGGCTAAAATGCTTGTCATTTCCCTTCTTATGCTTTCTAAAAAGTTAAACAGCCTGTAAACACAGCATCCACGACAGCAGCAGTGCTGCTGTCGTGGATGCTGGATTGGATAACCTCTGGATTGGATAACCTCTGAAGTAACATAACATAGTAACATAGTGGTTGATGGCAGATAAAGACCAAAGAGGTCTATTCAATCTGCCCAGCAAGCTTTATTTGTTTATTGTTTTTTAGGGTAGTAGCAGCTGCCGCACCATGCAGGCCACCCCCAAGCTGTAACGTAAACTTTAGATGTAATAAGAAAAAGCTACCCCATTTCTTCATTTCCATTTTCTAATGAGCAGGGATCCTCTGTGTTTGTCCCACGCCCCTTCTGAATTCCATTACTGTTGTTGTCTTCACCACGTCTTCCAGGAAGGCATTCTATATATCCACCACCCTTTTGTGACATTGTTCCAGAGTCTTCCCCCTTGGAATTTCATATTGTGACCCCTAATTTTACAGCTTTCTTTCTGTCGGAAAAGATTTGAGTTTTGTGTATCACTAATTCCTTTCAGGTATTTGAAGGTCTGTATTATATCTCCTCTGTTTCTTCTCTCTTCTAGGGTATACATATTGAAGTCCTTTAGTTTCATTTCATAAGGCTTTCTATACAGACACCACACCATTTTAGTCGCTTTCTCTGGACCATTTCCATTCTGTCCTTGAATTGAACACAGTTTTCCAGATGAAGTCTCACCAAGGAACTATGCAGTGGCATTATCACCTCCTTTTTTTGTTTAACACAATTTTATTAAACGGAAAAGTATTACAGAATACTTAGTCTACATGTGGTTCTGGAGTAGACCAAGCCAATTAAAGAACATAAGTTATAATTTCCAATTTTTGTGATAAACTTCCCCCCTTCCCTCCCTCTCGCCCATAGAGTAAACCAAAGATACGTGACCTTGAGTCATCTCTCTTAGAAAAAGAGAAGGAAAAAAAAGCTAACCATTAAGAACAAGGCTGCGAGATCTGTGGGACAGTGACTGAACATAGGCCTCCCAAATGAACAAAAATTTCTTCTGACTCTTAGGGAAGTGGCAAGATAAATAATTTTCCATTTGCATCATTTTATGGAAAAGATTGCGCCATTGCTAATAAGATGTTGCTACTGAGGACTTCCACTATGTTAAAATTAATCTTTTCCCCAATAAACAAGCCTTCTGGACCAACATCTTGGCTCCCCTCTAGTGGGGGAAAGGGGGACCGACAAGTCTAAAATATCTTCAAAATAATGTACAATTTTGCCCCAAAAAGAACGAATACTTGAACATTCCCAAAAGGCATGGGACAAGTGGTTCACACATTGTTGACATTTGATACAAATCTCAGTTTCAGACAGTCCGGCTTTATAGGCCACTTGTTGAGATATGTAAGCCTTTCTAAGAAATTTATATTGCATCTCTAGATAGTACATATGAACAGGCACAGCATATAGATGACAAAAGTTGTACAGCAAAAACTCCTTCCTTGTTCCATCTCTCTGCGGAGATATTGGAGAAGCCCTCCTTTTTGAATTTCAAAAGGGCTTTGTGCATTGCTGAGAGTGATATACAATGGGTATTGACAAAATGAAAAATATCCTCGTACAAATCAAGAACAGAAGAATGAAGCGAGCCAATGTAGTGGCGAAGTTGAAGATACGAGAAGTATTGCCCATGGGTTAGACCATGTCTCGTCCTCAGTTCCGCAAAAAGAAGGACCTTCCCTTCACAGTCAATCACATGAAACAACAGTATCAGTCCTTCCTTCTGAAATACATCAAAGCCAATGGAGTCCATCCCTGGTGTAAAATCCAAATTCCCATGAATGGGCAAAAAAGGAGAATAGTTCGCCGAGGTACCCATCAATTGAGATAACTGAAGCCAGGCCCATAGGATAGGTTCAAATAGAATATGATGAGAGATCCGAGACAGAAGTAGGGTGGACTTTACTTGTAGAATATAGCGTAGATCTAAGGGGGCTTCCAATGCATGTTCGCCTTGTATATTAATATAGGTGGATTTATCCAACAACCAATCACACACAATGCATAAGAGGCTGGCAAGATTAGAGCATTCCAAAGTCAGTTTTACTTGCTTCAGGTTTCATCCATAGGAGGTGAACCCCTCTCCGAGCATTGTGCAGTCCACTCCTGTGTAAATGCCTGGGCTGCTGACAGCTGAGAAAACCATTGAATTCCCGTTGGGGTAAAGACACACAATTTCACCGGGTATGTAAGAGTGGCTCGGAGACCAAGATTATACAGTTGGGCACATATTGGTGTAAAAGTACGGCGGATCACTGAAAGTTCTGCCGAATAATCCGAAAAGACCAAAATCTTACGGTTGTCATACTGCAGTTGTTTTATGGATCGTAGCACTTGCAAGATCTCTGTTTTGTGGGCGAAGTTTAAATCACCTCCTTTTTCTTGCTGGTCATGCCTCTTTTGAGGCAGCCCAGCATCCCTCTACTCTTAGCCACTGCCTAGTTACATTGCTTCACCACCTTAAGATCATCAGATACTATTACCGCGAGGTCTCTCTCCCAGTAAATGCATATCAGTCTCTTGTCCACCAACACATACAACTCCTTCAGATTGATGTAACCCAAATGCATGACTCTGTACTTCTTGGCATTAAATCCCAACTAAATTATATTAGATAAAAAGATCCAATCATATCTTCTACAAAATCAATACAATATTGAAACATACATTCATTTTACAAATATACATGTTGCACACCCTTCACACCACAAATATAAACATCAGACACCTATTATCTCTATTGTCAGACACACAATACAATACAATCAACAGTAGCCCATCCTACTCGGCAGTTATGATGTTACAATACTATATCTAAATGTCACAGTTACTTGTATAATCCCATACAGTCACAGATTAAATTACACCTCACAAGTGCTTGTATAATCCCTACAAAGGGCCCTTGTTTCGCTGTACCCAACAGCTTCATCGGAGTTATTGAGGACTGCATTTTAGGGGACCAATGGTCCAATCAAAAGGTTATAGCATAAACCCCAACTTCTTTCATCAATGCTGGTTCAATATGGATTATTAAAAATGAACCCTTTACCCTTTGTGTTCCACTTCTATCCTAGACATTGACGCCTTCCTGTTTCCCTGAGGATCATATTTCCATGTGTTTGCACCCGGAGGTGGCCCTTCCATTTGATGAAGTGGCTTTGTCTGTGACTTAGGTGCCAAGACTTAAAGAGTTGCACACACTCCATGGCCTGTTTCTCATACAGAGACTCTCAGAGGGTGGAGACTTAGATAAGTAAGTTCTTTCTTCAGTTAAGTCCCACCAGACCTTGTTGATTTTAACCTAAGCCTCTTATTTGTCTTTGTATGTGTCTTGACTAAGCTCTTTAGAGCAGATACTGGCTTTATGTGTTTCTATATAGCAGTGGGTACGTCTGGTCATGCTGTATATAAATGATTAATAGTAGGAATAGTAGTTTCAGGAGGTTGGTATATGGAGGATACAAGAAAAATCGACCATTAAATTGTATTTTATTAAATTTGCAAGGTACTAACTTGTAAAGGCCATCTTTCATCCAAGATTTTTAAGTGCAGTATAATTTTGGAGCCAGTTGGCACTCAGGCCAAGACAAATTAACTTGCTCATTTAGCATGGCAGCTAAGAGAATTAAGTTCCCCTTACAGCTTATTATATTTTGTTTAACCCAGTTAAATTCTCATTGCTTGTGAGGCATGAAATCTTTTTTTAAATTCTTAAATCTGACAACCCCCCAACAAACCCTCCCCACCCAAATCACTAGTTCTGTACAAACATAGCACGATCCCTCTTTATCACGTTTTATAAAATAAAAAAACCGCTTATGTTTTTGCTGTTGTCTGTCAGTCTCTCCTGTTTGTGGCACTGGTGTCAGAGATGATGTCACAGGCTGAAGGAAAGAAAAGAAGAGGAAGTGGTACAGCCCCATGGAACCGACGCAGCCCTGCTAGCAGATTTTAAAAAGGGAGGGAAAAAAATGTCAGGTGAGGAGCCCCAGGTCTTGCTGGCAGATGAGATCTGGATGAGCATGGCTTCCAGTGCAGGGTCGAATTAAGATTAGGCAGGGTACCAGAGATGGGAGGTTTTGTCCCCCCCAAATCAGACAGCAGCAGCAGAAGTTCCAGTTTTTGAGTGCCTTCAGAATCTGGCTCCCAAGGAGCGTGTGCCTATGCCGTCTGTGCCTAAATTTGGCCCTGTGTTGCATGTGATCATCCAGCTGCCGCCATAGTCTGCACTAAAGCTTCCCTGCAGCTGCAGAGCTCCCTGCCTGATGTGCCATCTGCAGCAGCGGTCGGAGGAAGAGCAAGTGGGATAGAGTTGACACTTGCCCATATTTTCTGTCTCCAGTAGATGGTGGAGACAGGATTCTTGGCTTCCAGAGCTTTGTATTTTTTTTTCCTGATGGAGCATTCACAGTTTCACCCCCAAAGCAACAGCCTGGGGGCTGCTTCCTCTAGTGGAGCTGGATCTTCGACTCCTAGGTTAACAATTTGATATACAGTATGTTCCCCTAGACGAGTAGGCCATCCAGTTCTGCTCTCTCTAGTGGGCCCCTGGTAGAGCAGGACCTGGTTAGGTGGCTCTCAAGGTTTCTTTCAGGTCCTGGTTGAGACACGAGGTACAGGTAGGATCTGAAGAGGAACCCTAGAGTGGGTGTCTCCTCCCTGGGGGGTTAGATATCTTCCTGAAGCTTTTTCCCCTCCCATCTGCCTCTGGCCTATTCCATCTCATCTTTCTCCCTGTCCCTTCTCGGGTCTTTGGCTGGGAAAGGCAGCAAACACAGGCAACTGGGTTTTCGCTGTTGTACTAAAAAAAAAAAAAAAAAGAGAAAAGGTTTTCAGCTCCTGTGCCTGAGAGAACCCAGAAGCACTGACTGTAGTATAGGGAATTTTTTTTTCCTTCTGGGAGTCCTTTGAGCAGGCTCCAGATTGAGCTCAGCAGGCAGTGGTGTTCAGTAGGCCCTCTGAAGGCTAAACGCTGTTTCTTGTCAGCTGTGGGGTAGAGTTGTGTATGGATCTGACTGCCTTGGGTCGTCTTAACTGAGCTGGAGTGACACTGTGAGGGCTGCAGGGGACAGCACATGTATAGCGTGACTGGCTGCTTCTCACCTTTTTGTGACAGATGCACCGAGGCTGCTTTGAGGGGAGCCACTCTATGACCCTCAGCTATCTCACACATGACAAAGACCTGGAGGGAAGGAGCAGTAGCTCCCATTAACGTGGCCTACTGTGCTGGCAGGAACAGCCACTGTTTTAAATTCCCCACGTGGCCCAGCTCCAGTTGCAGCAGCTCTGGCCCTTTCTCTGGCTGGCCTTCTGGCCAGCCAGAGAAAGGGCCAGAGAAAGGGCCAGAGCTGCTGAGAGTTTTCTTGTCCCCCCCCCCCCCCCCAAAGTGGCCTTTCATGCTTGATTTTGTCTTAACTGTGCATCAGCCCTTCTGTACCATTCAGAAGCCTGGTGCAGGAGATGGCTCTGGTATTATTTGTCTGGTGTCCCTGCCCAACCTTCCTCTATAAGGAGGCTCTGCTCCCAAGCGCCCCAGATGCTTGGGAAGCATTGGGCCTGTCAGAGGGTCCTGCACCCACAGTTTCAAGCTTATTGGGGGAGGAGGAAATGGAGGTGCATAGCCTTCTGGGAAGCCTGTAGGAGTGAGAGTTGTCCTCTGAGGAAGAGGACTCCTCTATCATTAGAACTCAAGTCTCTTATTTCCCAGGTGGTTTCTTCCTTCTGCATGGCAGACTTGACAGTTAAGAAGGCTCTGGAAGGAGATGCCATCTTTTAAAGGGTCAGGAAACTGGTTAAGGCCTTTCTCTCTGCAAAGCATTTAAGCATCTGGTCTTATTGAAACTGGAGTCCCCGGTTTTGGCCTCTCATAGGTAGGACTCTAAGAAGAATAGAGCATCACCCGTCGCTTGTCCTTCTGTTCTACACTGGTCAAGAGGACCATGCTATATGGACAAGTGAGGCTGAAATTGGGTGTTTATGTTCTTGTCCTGCTGTTCTAGACTGGTCAAGAGGACCATGCTATATGGACTAGTGAGGCTGAAATTGGGTGTTTATGTTTTTATGTCCATCTTTCTGTTCATAGCCTGTCACTTTCCTGAAGGACCTTTCCTTAAAGATGACCATATGTTCAGCAAGGCATATTGCAGAATTACAGGCCTTATCTTGCAGAGATCCATGTCTGATAGTCATTTTTGGTTTCTTTTTATCCAGTTCCCTCATCCTTACTCAAGGTCGTGCCATCGTTTCTTTTAGCCCAAACAATTTCTCCTTCTGCATTCTTATAAAGGGAATGTCATGATAGGAACTGATTGCTCCATTGTTTGGATGTTGGTTGCATTCTTCTCAGATATTTGAAGATGACAAATCCCTTTTGGAAGTTTGATAGTTATTGGTTTGGTTCAGTGGACTTTGCAAGGGAAAGACAGCTTCAAAATCCTCTTTGTTAAATTGGATTAGAGATTTCCTCCTCAGCTTATTTTCTGAAGAATTAGAAGGCTTCATGTTCATTCTTTGAGGGCTCAGGCTTCCTCTTGGGTGGAGACTTCAGGAATTGCTCCAGAGGATATTTGTAAGGCAGTCACCTGATCATCTTTACATTCATTCACTAACAGGCCGATGCAATATCATGCATGTAAAAAACATGCATCCAAAGTGAACACGTTTTTTGACCGCATGCACATCCACTTCTCCTGGGTGCTCGATGCAATATACAAATGAGCTGCCGTGCTGAAAGGGACATGCAATGGATAATTTGTGTGTCCCTAGTGCTCTGCATTGGGCGCCTAGGAGAAGTGGCTGTGCGTCCACAACAGCCTGGCCAGAGCTCCCTCCCCACCCCCCAGCAGGGCTGTTCCAGATTGGTCTTTTTCACTGACAAGTGTCAGTGAAAGGACCAATCCCCTTTTAGGACAGCTTTCTGAAAGGGGATTGGTCCTTTCACTGACACTTGTCAGTGAATGCGCCAATCGGCAGTAAGTGAAGAAGTGAATAAATTGATATTAAGAGCTCTGTATGTGCAGGTTACCAAAATGGACTCTCAATTTATGAGCATCCATTTTATCCTGCAGCATCTAATTTTCTGGCACAATGTGCATGCACAATATACACAACCATCTGCGTGTTTATTGTGGGTATATATTGTGCGCCCCCACATTTTTTTTTTTTTTTTTACATCAAGATTTTTTTTTTTTTGCATGGTGCTGCTTTCTATGGTTCTTCCTACTTAATATTGTGAAGATACTAAGTAGGAGGAACTACAGAAAAGCAATTTTTTTTGGGTCTGATTTTAAAAAGCATTTACATGCGTAAAACTGGGTTTTACGCATGTAAATGCACTTTACTCGAGTAAGTGGGCTTTTGAAAATTGCTACAATATATGCCATTGAATCGTCCATAGGATTTATTCACATAAGTGCACTTTACGTGAGTAAATGGCTTTTGAAAATTGCTACAATAGTAGTTACATTTATGCACGTAACTCCTTTGAAAATTACGCCCTTAGTTTTTAAGTTGAGCCCTTGACGCACAGAAAGATTTAACGCCTGTTCTGGACAGGCATAAAATTTGACGGGTTAAAAAGTGCACCTTGGGTGCACCGGGAATTTTTGCATCATGGGGTAATAGCTAATAGCCTCGTGTATATAGAATTTACATGTGATGAGCACTATTAGCTATGTACAAGTTTGGACGCGCTGATCCCTTTATTGCCATCGGGGGTTATGGACACACGTCCACAATGCGTGCCCAAGCGCTCGTTAACTTGCGTGCTAGGCTCGGCGTAAGATATTGCATTGGCCTGAGTGCATTACAGGCTAGATGTGCTAGCCAATAGAGATGTTGCATTTAGGGCAGGCATTCTCATAGCAGACATGTCTTCCATCCACTCACAATAGAATAGGCTTGAGTACTTCCTCTATATTTGGATTGGGTCTGTCAAGAAAGAAGAAATTTAGTCTTACCTGTTAATTTTCCTTTCTTAAATCCTGCTAGACCAATCCAGGACCCTCTCAGGAATTCAGCAGCTGCAATTTGGCCTTTCAGAAGGGTTTCTTTTTCTGTTTCTCACTCTAGAGAGAACCCAAGGATTCTCATAAGAACATGCCATATTGGGTCAGACCAAGGGTCCATCAAGCCCAGCATCCTGTTTCCAACAGTGGCCAATCCAGGCCATAAGAACCTGGCAAGTACCCAAAAACTAAGTCTATTCCATGTTACCATTGCTAGTAATAGCAGTGGCTATTTTCCAAGTCAACTTAATTAATAGCAGGTAATGAACTTCTCCTCCAAGAACTTATCCAATCCTTTTTTAAACCCAGCTACATTAACTGCATCCTCTGACAACAAATTCCAGAGTTTAATTGTGCGTTGAATAAAAAAGAACTTTCTCCCTGTTTCCTTTTTCTGGATCCTATTTCTTCTCCTTTTCTATGTTGGAATCCTGAGAGGAGATTTGCTGTTGGAGGATTTTCTTCCATTTCTAAGATTTTCCATAGTTGATTTTTCTTAGAGTTTTTTACCACTCCATTGCTTTGATATAAGAATATTATCAAGTGTCTGTGCAGCATCACTTTTATTTTAGCAATGGTACTACAGAAAAGTTGTGGTTCTGTCTCCATTTGCATAAACAGTAGGATGGCAAATCTACGCATTTAGGATGGTCTAACAGGATTCAAGGAAATTAACAGGCAAGACTAAATTTCTCCAGGCAGATTATAGTACCATAAAATGCACTCCATTGAGTTGCCATGGAATTACAGACATGTTTGTTTATTAGACAGAAAGTTGGCACAAAATAGCTTGGTCCACTGTAATCTTGGATCTTCAAGAGAACTATGTTTTTTGGTTGTTGATTAAACATTGTACAAAAAATCTCTTTAACTGCAACATATTTCTAATAGATCTGTGTGGGCCTACATGAGATTCAGACTCAGTTTTATAAAGGGCCTTGAAGTTCACTTTTCCTTACTGCTTGTGTACTTTTTCTGTTTCTGCCTTAAATGTAGGAGTGAAGAAGAGAGCAGCGACCAGCATTGCCCAACAAGAAAAGCAAAGTTGGAAAACAAATACAATTTTGAGAGGGGAAATAAGAAGTTTAATGCACTTTGATGTATTCATAACTATTTGCTCTAAGATATTTAAATACTGTTTATATTTTTTCATTTTCTTAAAATCATTGGTATAGCTTCAGAAGAATAAAACAGTAATTCTGAATGTTTATTTATTTAGACATTTTATATACTGTCATTCCATATATAGATCACAACAGTTTACAAAGGGTCATTCATAGTTATAACTCAGCAAACTAACAAAGATTGGTTACAGGGTGGTATTCATTGGCAGGCATTCATTTCTATCAAGTGAAATTTTCTAGTAATTAATAAAATTGATCTAGTACATATGGTAAAGAGTATGGATAAATAAAATGGAATTGTAGCTTTCACATTCTAGTCAGTGGGTTGTTTTGAGAATCTTGCATTCTCTCTTTTGATTTATTCTTCGGGATTCGATTATTATCCTTTGTCCTTATCTTTGTGGTTCTTTATATTTTGATATTTTTAAATTAAATTATATGCATTTTTGAATAACCATGTTTTTAATTCATATTTAAATCATTTTCTATCTGGTAAAATACGTAATGTCTCAGGCATAGAATTCCAGAACTTTGGACCCACTATGGAAAATACTTAATCTCTTATTTGTGTCACATGTGTATTCCATATTGTGGGAATAGTCAGTAGTCCTTTATTTTGAGATCTTAGTATTTGCTCAGGATTGTAAGGTGAAGTATCATTCCTAACAAGCCGGTGTTATTGGAATGAATGTTGTTGAATATTAACGTTAATACCTTATAGTAGATTCTGTTTTGTATTGATAACCAATGCAGTGACATCAGCGAGGATGTAATGTGATCAAATATCCTGGATCCTAATAATAATCTTGCTGCAGCATTTTGTAATAATTGTAATAGTTTTAAGTGGCTTGCTAGAAGACCTAATAGTAAGGAGTTACAGTAGTCAAGGTTTGAGAAGATTAGACTTTGCAATACAATACGGAAGTCCGCAAACATTAATAATGGTTTCAAATGATATAGTATATGCAACTTGGCATAACCTGTCTTAATTAATTTACTGAGGTGCATTTTCATTGTGAGGTTCTCATCTAGCTGTACTTCTAAATCCTGAACTTGATTTGAGGGATTAATTTGAAAATTACCCAGGTCTAGGGCTGGTGATTTAACTATTGATGAGTTTCTGCTCAGCCAAATGATTTCAGTCTTTTTAGGGTTTAAGTTGTGACAGTTCTAGTTGTATTGCTTTTATATAGGTAGAGAGTGTCGAAGCTGCATTTTCAAATGATCTGGAGAGTGGGATGTAAAACTAAGTCGTCAGCATATAAGAAGAAAGTTATTCCTAGATTCGACAGCAATTTACACAGTGGGAGCATGTAAACATTGAATAGGGTTGCTGAGAGGGCTGAACCTTGAGGTAACACCTTTATCACACTGGAAAGTGTCAGTTACATGGTTGCCCAATATGACTTGGAATGTTCTGTTGGATAGAAATGAAGTGAACCAACTGAGAGCCATGCTGTAGATCTCAGTGTTTCTCATCTGATGGCATAACAGGTTATGGTCCACAGTGTCAAAGGTGGCTGTTAAGTCTATTAGCACAAGGCAATAAGATTCATCTGTGTCAAGCCCTTGTAAAACTGATTCTGTTAATGAGAGGAGTGATGTCTCAGTTGAGTGATGTTTCCTAAATCAAAATTGATTTGGGAAGAGAATATTTTGATCTTCTAGGTGATTTACAAGTTGGAATAATGCTGCTTTCTCAAGAACGTTTGCTAGAAATGGCAAGTTGGATATTGGACGATAGTTGTCCCATTCATCAGTTCTACCAGTCTTATATTTTAGTATAGGCTTTATCACCGCTTGTTTTAATCCATGGGGTATAATTCCTTCTGATAGTGAATGATTAATTAAGGTTGCAGTGATAGGCTAGCTCAAGGCAGTGATGGACACAGAGAATTAGCTTTATTGTACTGCAACAAAGATGGTGACCCGAGGAACAGGTGATGATTCCAGCCAGGAGATGAGGAACCAGATGGCAATGTTCCGTCTGTAGGTTGCAGGGTGGAAAAGGCAGTTCCACAGTCTCACCAAATCTCAAGAGGGAGATGGGTCCGGGAGTGGTGCGGGGTAGGCCGAGGATCTATGATGAGACAGAACTGAAGCAGCAGTACTCTGATGCTGGTAGTTGAAGAGAGAGGGAACCCCTGAGGAGCGGAGGTTCCGGACGAACAAGGCCCCCGAGGTGTGGGTACCGTAGGCATCCTGGTAACTGAGTAGGCAACCCCGGGGAAGGTAGGAGTACGGCAAGGTCCCTGAGGAGCAGGTACCTTAGGTGTCCTAATTGGTAGAAGATAACCCCGGAGGGTAAGGAGGAGCGAGGCACCTAAGTCGTCCTGAAGCGAGCGGGAGCGTCTGGTAACGTGGAGAGAACAGCATGGAGGATTCCTTGCTAACTCAATCGTGAGCGGAGATTAAATACCAGAGCTAGTGAAGTCATGTGGTGTGGATGCCCCCAAGGTTCCCGCCATGGCTCACGTAAAGGATGGGGCTGCGCGCGTGCTTTAGGTGACTCCTGGAGAAAGATGCCGAACGCAATTGCCCATGCCTGGCCGAGGATGCCGGAGGGTTCAGTGAGGAGAAGCGGAGGCAGCCATCTTTCCAAAATGAACTGAGTCAGAGAGAAGAAAGGTAGGCAATACAGGGTGCAGCTGTCTGCAGCCGATGGGCGCAACAGATGGACTCTCTACCTGGGTAACATAAAGCTAGGTTGAGAGAACATTGCGCAAATCTCATCTTTGGGTGGGTTTCCTCATTCCAAAGGTCATCAAATCTTCACAAGAGAGCATTGTTCTGTTCGTACGTCTCACTTTGAATGTCAAAGTGGCCCCTAATGCCTAACCTCACCTCGAGTGACTAGGTGGGCCTCATATAGAGGTATAAATACCTACCTAATATCAGGGCATTATGGCTAAGTGCGCTCTCTCTCTCTCTCTCTCTCAGTGGTTGTAGGAGGGCCCTGGTATCTAGGCTGGCTCTCCAGGAGCTTAAAACAACTACAAACAGCATTTGCAAAAACATCACAAACCGCAATAAACCAAATGAAAAAGGTGTACTTAAAATATGCATTAAACCCGTGCAATACAGCTTTGCAAATTATGAAGCCAGCCCACTTGGCTTCAGATCCCACCCCAAACTCCTCCCCTTTTTCTAATTTGCATCGTACTATGCATTATGGCGTATTCACATGCGATAAAGGCGTTTTTTGCATGTGAAAACCCCTTAACACATTAAAAAATGCCATATTGCAGTTTGATAAATGACCTCCTTAGATTGTAAGCTCTCTGGGATAGGGAAATGCCTACAGTACCTGAATCCACTTTGAAGTGCTGAAAAAAAGTGTGAAAAGTGGAATATAAATCTAAAATAAATATATAAATGGTGTAGAAAGTAGGCACTGCTGCGGGGAGGCGCAGGTACAGTCACTGGTGTAGGCACTGCCCTGAGGAGCGAGGAAGCGTGGCGTTGAGTCTCCAAAGCAGTAAGGCGGTTCCGAGGGACAACCCAGAGGAACAGGGAGGCTGGCAGGCAGGAATTCTGGAAGGTACAGGGCTAGCCCTAGGAGTGGGAAAGCCCGGAGACATGATTTCCGACTAAAGCGCAAGCAGGCCCCCGAGGAGCGGGTACCTGAGCCAGAGTGCAGATAGATCCGATATGGGAACCACGGGTCCAAGGAGACAGGAGCAAGCACCAGTAGCAAAGGAGCTCAATGCCAAGTCGGCTAGCAAGGGGCGAAGGCGGTGCTTAAGAATCCCAACCTTGTGATGTCATCAGTCGAGGACGCCCTTGAGGTTCCCGCCATTGGACCTTCAAAGGAAGGCCCGGTGGCACACGCGCCTAGGAAGGACTGGAGTCAGTGTGGGTGGCATTGGCGTCCTGGCCGCCATGAGGAGCCCTGAGAAACTTGGAGGAATGCAGCAGCAGAGGCTAGCCCCAGCCGCAAGTAGCCTGGAGAGGAGAGCAGGGCAGCACTTGATGTGAGATGAATCGGTCGCAGCCGCCTGCGACCGACGGTCATAACACGATGTGGAATTGGTTTGATTTAGTTCATGGATCTTATTTTCTTTTGCTTCAGCAAGTACTTCCATCTCTAACTTTTTCCTGAAGGTAAAAGTAAGCTTGTTATCTATACTATTATGGATTTGGTTGGTGAAGGCTATAGCCGCTTTTATTAATTGGTGATCAGACCAGGGCAATATCATGTGTGAGAGGTATTGATTAGGCAATTACTTGTAGTAGCAAATATTAGGTCTAGAGTGTGATCCACTTTGAGTATCTTTCGAGACAAATTGTGACCATCCCAGGGCTTCCATTGCTTCTAAAAGCATTTCACAGGCTAAGGTTCTCAGCGTTTTGTCTACCTGGAGGTTAAAGTCTCCTACAATAAATGTAGATTCTGGTGATGGAAACACTTTAGCAAATACTTCAATCAGTGGTGAGCAGGCTTTTTGAAGTAAACCTGGAGGACAGTAGACCAGTCCTATGTTTAGTTTATGAGATTTTAGAATTGCCACTTCATAGGGTGGGTTAATCTCTACTTTGCAAGGTACTATTTATTTATTTTTATTTTAAAATGTTTGTATACTGCTTTTACAAACTATGTTTAATCAAAACGGTTTACATGTAAGGTCATTTCTAAAAATAATTAAATTAAATTAAAATCAAAAGAAAAAGAAAGAAAAATTATAAAATTACATAAAACATTTTATAAAATAAAATAGATTATTGGGATATAAAGAAAATTAATTAATACTAGCTTAAGTTCTTTTTAAAAAATTATTAATAAACCCCCATCTTTTTGTTTAGATCTAGGAAAGTGAAATACGTCATAGATTGGGTGGAACATTTGGTTTAGGAGTACATTTTCTTTGTACGTCAGCCAGGTTTCTGAAAGGAATCTCCACTATGCAATTGTTTTTTTCAGCATTAAAATGATTTGTAAGCAGTCTTTCAAATAAAAACTATACTTTTAAAAGGATTCTGGAATTAAATGAATACTTTTGGTATTAAGGCAGAGGAAGCCAACTCCTGTCCTTGAGAGCCACAAACAAGCCAGGTTTTCTGGATATCCAAATGAATATGCATGAGATAGATTTGCATACAATGGAGGCAGTTCTTGCAAATCCCTCTCATGCATATTCATTTGGATATCCTGAAAGCCTGGCCTGTTTGTGGCTCTCGAGGACTGGAGTTGGCCACCCCTGTATTAAGGGAACCTGTGCTCAGCTTTGCTGTCTGGGTATATGTCTCTTTTTCTTCCTCCTCTGTGATGCCATGCCCTCAGGCACTTAACTGCTTTGTAGGGACTCTTGAGGTGCACCTGATTGGTGACCGAAGGGATGAAGTCATTGGAGACAGGAAAGAAGAGGTTTGTGCTATTTCTTTTTAAGTCAGGTAGCTCAGCATGAGTCTAGCAATATAATTTGTAAGGTGTAAGTCTTGCTAAATGATATAACTGTTAAAGATTTGAGTTTTGCAGTGAGTATCAGCAGCTACTGCTTTGTGGTATAGTATTTAGCAAGTACCAACAGTTAATGCCATGCCTGGAGAAGGTGAGAGCTGGCAGTGGAAAGTACTGAGGCAGGTTCCAGCTGGATTAGAAATTTAGGCATGGAGGAAGGCGAGTCAGATCAAGGAAACTAAAAAGACTGTAAGCCCCATGAATTGAATTTTACAGCATGATACACTCAGCAGCAGAGCTTTGAACATACAAAGGCTACATGGTTTAAAAATATGGGTTTGTAAACATGTAAGATAAAGAAAACATTTTCTAGTTCAAAAGACTATTGTCCAATTCAGTTGCTTTCCCTCTCAGTAGTTCTTACTTGGCATAGAGCTCATGGAAACCATCATATAGCTAGGGAATAAGAAGAAATGGTGTGCAGGCATATGGCAATGCAGGTACATGTCAAGCACATTGTCAGCTGAGCAATTTCAGCACCTGTATAATGAGCCATTCCCATCTGTTCCACCAACAGCTCCTAGATTAGAAGGATGCATTAACTTTTGGGAAAGGGATGCCAGGTGCAAGCTCCAGCCACATTGATATGTGTAAATAGTAGAAATATTGCCCTGGCTTTAATTGATGTGGGTTTTAGTTTCAGTAACAGGCTGTGGTCATTTTCATTCAAGGTATCACACTGCTGTGTGTGTTGCTTTAAAACTAGCATAATGCTACCTTAGAGCTACAGAAAGTATTTCCTGCCTCAGAGGCACACAGTGACTTGCTGAAGGTTGCATGGTGAGTGCTGGAGAGGGGAGTTATACCATAGTCTCCAGGTTCCTAGTTCAGTGCTGTAGCCCCCGTGTAGCATGCCCCATTTTAACCAGAGTTAAAATGGGGCATGCTATGTATTGGGAAGCATAAAATAAGTATAGAAAGGGAAAGATAAGCACCACGGAATAATGAAACTTTTACAACTTGAATAACTGAAGTAGCCCTAATGCTCCATAGTTCGCGGAGGGTAACAATCATATGTACATAATCACGAGCGCTAAAATACCACACACATGAAAACATGAAACAATAAAATGAACAAACAAGAAAGAAGGTAAGACAGTATCTCACTCTGGGCTAAGATTCTGCAGGATCCAGCAAGAGGTTGTGGGTGGAGTGAAGGATGGGGTGAGGTACAGGAAGCCCCAACCTTTATTTCTTTATTTTATTTCTTGTCTGCTACATCCAATAGTTTGTAGATTACAGGTGAACATACACAGTTAAAACTTAATAACAAACTAACATGATTAAATGCCTTCTCAGCGACAATATGGGAAATGTCCCCTTTTAATCAGTTCATTAAACAGCGCTCCCAAAGAGATTTAAAACTTCTCCCATATCAAATTGAAAAACTCCGCTGAGTACCCATCAGGTCCTGGAGTCTTAAGAAGTTGGGCCCACTTAATTCCCTTTTGTATCTCCCCTCGTTATATGGGGACAGTCAAAGCCTCCCGCCGAGTCTCTGTTAACTCTGGCATATACTCCTTAAGGTGTTTGCTCCCATCTGTTCTAAACTGGTGGATCATCATATAAAATTTATGCTTTAATTCCCGGCGAAGCTTAAAGTGACATACCAGAATACTTCCTATACATTTGAGTCTCCTGGTGAAGCAAAGGGCTTCTTGGTTGGAGTCTCCAGTATCTAGCCAGAGGGATGGGGGACCTGACTGAACTGCAAGCACGTGGCATGTGGAGCCCTGCGTCATCCAGCTTTGAGTAACGGCAATGGCTATACAATCTAGAGCAATTGCTACTTATTTCTTGTAAACATTATTGATCTATCTTTACTGGGTTTTTGTGGATTTGATTAAGAAGGGAGAGGAGATCTCTGAGTTCAAGTGATATTGTTATCAGGTAGATTCCTCATACCAATGATGTGAAACACTGCAGATTGTAGGGTTCCCCCCCCCCCCTTCTCTTTACTAAGAGGTTTGACTAAGCTTCACCAATGAGCAAAAAAGCGGACACTATATTATAAATTTCGGTTTTACCAATTTGGAAACAAGGTGGGTAGGCCTCTTGCTAATTTGGCAAGGAATTGGGCAGGTACTAAACTTATACCTACGGTAAGGGACGAGACAAGTGTTTTGGTACATTCGGGCAAAGGAATCAACAGGTTTTTAAAGACTATTAATGGAAGTTATATACAGCTAGTCCCGGAGATATACACAACATCAGGAATTACCTACAATCCAGTGTGTTACCCAAAGTATCAGTAGAGCAATTGGCCTTATTGAATCAACCCGTGCAGTTACAGAAAATTTTAGATAATATTATGGAAGCTAAATTATTGAAGGTCCCAAGTCTGATGGTTTTTCCTCTGAATTTTATAAATTAGTTGCCCAAAAATTAGACCTTCCATTAGGAGCTATGTTTGAAAAATTAATTGAATTGGGACAATTCCAAATAAAGCCATGATCACAGTTTTGCCTAAAGGAGGTAGGGACACGTTGTCCCCTGCCTTGTATCGCCCGATTTCATTGTTAAGTTTTGACATTAAACTTCTATCCAAAATCATGGCAAATCTTTTAGCTAGGGTGGTCCCATCATTGATTGGAGAGGATCAGATTGGGTCTGTGCCTGGGAGATAGTGTTACCAACGACCTCAAAATTATTGCGTCAAAAGAATGGAGCCGCAGACAGCAGTTTGTCTATATTGTAGAGTCATGACGCAAAAAAAGCCTTTGAAGGGCGGGACTTGAATTTTATGTTCCAGCCCCTGCAGGCTTTTGGAATAGAGGGATTGTTTGTCCAAACTGTCCGTGCTTTATACAGTGATCTGCAGGCTATTGTTCTTGTTAATGGATATATCTCGGATAGATTTCATCTGAGTAGGGACGCCAGACAGGGGTGCCCCTTAACCCCGCTATTATTCATTTGAGACTTGGAACCTCTGCTCTTTCATATTCGGGGGAATGAGGGCATTCAAGGTATACAGGTAGGAGTTAAGCCTAGTGTGGAAGTTAAATTAGCAGTTTTTGCGGACAATATGCTTCTTCATGTGGCAAATCCCAGAGCCTCTTTGAGCATCCTAATGAATGAGTTGACTCAATATGGACAGTTAGCGGGTCTGAAGTTAAATTATGAAAAGTCAGAAGCTTTGTCAGTTTCACAGCAAGTGTCCCAGTTATGGGATGGTGATTTCCCGATGAGGTGGGCAGTGGACTCCTTTGTGTATTTGGGAATCATATTATTTAAAGATCCGAGGTTAATGTATAAACTTAATTTCCATGAAGTGTTGGGAGACACCAAAACTACTGAATAATTGGAAAGATTTTCCCTTATCTTTAGCAGGTATGATTGCTCTTTTCCAAATGGCATATACTGTCTCCAGGTATGCATATATTTTCTCCTATTCTAGAAGCCGTGTGTAACTGTTGATAGTATGTTTTAAAAATGCCGCATATATCCCTGGTAGAATTCTTAATCCTTCCCTCTTCATACCGCAATGCCCTAATATATCTGGTTCCACCCCCACCCCCACCCCCATGAGCTAGTTAAATTCGTGAGCATCTGTCCTGGCTAATGACCAAAATGATAGAACCTTCCTTTTTAATATACAAGAGACTTCTGGGCTCTCCTATGCAATAATGTATTGAGTGCGTTCTGTTCTTCTAAAAAGGCAGCCTTAGAAGCAAGCATCTTGCGTGTTTCATAATTTCATTTGGATACCGGTAATTGATGTTCCAGTTGTAAAATGTCTTTAGTCATCGCTTTTTTCTTAGTGGCCTCATGAAATTATTTCTCCCTCAATACAGATTTAGCTGTTTCCCAATAGAGAATAGGTGTTTTTAGGTGAGCCTTGTTAAAAACAGAAAATTCTTCCCATTTTTTCAACAATTATTCCCAGAAGCCCTGGTCTTTATAAAGATATTTAGGGAATCTCCACCGAGTGCACAACTCTGGTGCACGAAGCACTTCCAAATCTACCCACACAGGAGCGTGGTCAGAAATCTCTGGGGTTTTCTCAACTCTCGAAAAGTCACTACTCTGCACCATCAAGTAATCTATATAGGAAGCCGTACCATGTCCTCTGGATATGTCCTCTGGATATATTCCTTGGCAAGTGGGTTCAGGGTTCGCAATATGACTACCAAATCCACATTTTTACACATATAGGGTCATATACATAATTGAAGTCTCCCCCAGTACATAGAATTTTAACGTTTTTTTTGCACAGAATCTTGCTTTGATCTAATTTTCTGCCATTAGATCTTTTCCGTGCTTGCTTTTCAGATTTTCTATTGTTGCTGTAAACATGCTTGCAATTTGTTTGATGATCTCAAAAAGCTTTCTTATTTTTCATTTCTGTTGCTCTCTTCTGTGTCTTGACATTCCTCATTGGTACCTCTTTTTTTTATATTTTCTTGCTTGTTGTTGGAATTCCCTAGTCAGTCCTCTGGTTTTCTGTAAATCATCTTTAACTTTTTCTTTCCGTCTTTCCTCTGCAATCTTAATTGCTTGTTCTGAGAACCAATTTGTTTTCCTTTTTTTTTTTTTGGTGTGGCTTTAGGGATGTTTTCTTTTGCATCTTCTGACAGTGTTTCTTACTTCTTCGCAGAGTTCATCTGTCTGTCTGCCAGTCAGTCAGCACGAACACAGCAAATCTGGTGTTTACCTCTGTTATAAACTTTGTTGGGATGTCTTCTAACTGTGCTTTATTGGTCTTGGAGTATAGTACTCACAAAGGGTTGTAGGTGTAGCTTTTGATCAGCTTTTCAGCAAAGTCTAACAAAACACTTAGGGCCTGATATTAAAAACATTTACAGGCTTAAAATTGGGTTTTACGCATGTAAAAGCACTTTACGCATGTAAGTGAGCTTTTGAAAATTGCTACATTATATGCCATTGAATTATCCATAGGACATTCAAGCCCCTTTTTTTCAAGCCCAGGGACATACGCTCGTGCCGGGGCTTGCGTGCGTCGCCGGGCCTATGCAAAATAGGCTCGGCACGTGTAACCCTTTGAAAATCTGTCCCTAAGCTTTTTTTTCCCATCGACACACAATAAAAGTCTTGGTCTGACCTCCAATTTGTTTGTTAACCTTTACTTCTCCATATACAGTGGTAAAGTGATAAAAGCAATTCGTACAGGTAGTTCAGAATTCCTTCAGCCTGGCTGAATCTCTTTTACTGTACATATTATATTCCATGCATTGTACTTACCATGCCGTTAACACTGTAGGTTAAAAAATAGGGTACAGGGGATACAAGCTGGTGTACAAATGTATGCTCGATTTTATAACAGGCATGCGCAGCCTCGCGCCTTTTATAAAATCCGGGGTTGGCGCGCGCAAGAGAGTGCACACTTGTGCACCTTGTGCGCGCCGTGACCTAGGGGAGCCCCAATGGGTTTCCCTGTTCCTTCCGATGCCGCTCAGAAATTGGAGCGGCCTTGGAGGGGACTTTCCTTCCGTCCCCCCAACCTTCCCCTACCTAACCTGCCCCCCAGCTCTACCTAAAACCCCCCCATACCTTTATTTTTCAAGTTGTGCCTGCCTCTGGGCAGGCGTAGGTTGCGTGCACCGGCCAAGGGCCGGCGCGCTATCCCCCAGCCTAGAGGCCCTACAGAGGCCTCTGGCCACGACCCCACCCCGGACCGCCCACGCCCCGCCCCTTTTTTCAAGCCCAGGAACATATGCGCGTCCCGGAGCTTGTGCGCTTTGCCGGGCCAATGCAAAATAGGCTCGGCGCGTGCAGGAGCGGTTACACGTGTAACCCTTTGAAAATCTGGCCCTACATGAGTAAATGGCTTTTGAAAATTGCTATGATAATATATGTTACATTTGCATGAGTAACTCTTTTGAAAATTACCTCCTTAAGGAGGAAGTTCTCATGAAGGTGAATATTCACTTTTAGTGAAACCTGATGTTTTGCCAGCTTGTATCCCCTGTACCCTCTTTTTTAACTCAGTGTTAAAGGCATGGTAAGTACAATGCATGGAATATAATATGTACAGTAAAAGAGAGATTCAGCCAGGCTGGTGGAATTCTGAACTACCTGTACGAATTGCTTTTATCACTTTACCACTGTATATGGAGAAGTAAAGGTTAACAAACAAATTGGAGGTCAGACCGAGATTTTTATTTTGTGTCGATGAGGAAAAAAAGCTTAGGGCCAGATTTTCAAAGGGTTGCGCGTGCCGAGCCTATTTTGCATAGGCCCGGCGACGCGCGCAAGCCCCAGCACGAGCGTATGTCCCTGGGCTTGAAAAAAAGGGGCGGGGCAGGGTCGTGGCCAGAGGCCTCCGTAAGGCCTCTAAGCCGGGGGATAGCGTGCCGGCACTTGGCCGGTGCGCGCAACCTACGCCTGCCCAAAGGCAGGTGCAACTTGAAAAATAAAGGTGAGGCGGGGTTTTAGGTAGAGCTGGGGGGCGGATTAGGGAGGGGGGAGGTGGGGGGGGGGGGGGGCGGAAGGAGAATTCCCTCCAAGGTGGGTACAGGTAAAGTCATCGGGGCTCCCCTAGGGCTCGGCGTGCCGACCCCGGATTTTATAACATGCGCGCGGCTGTGTGCGCATGTTATAAAATCAGGCGTACATTTGTGCGCGTTGGGTTGCGCGCACAAATGTATGCCCGCACGTACCTCTTAAAATCCGGCCCTTAGTGAATTCAACCCTTATTGCACTTGTGATTAGTGTTGAAGAGTTGTTGGTACATATTTCTGTGGACTGGCACGACTATGGCATTTACTGTTGCACAAAATCATCTCTGAGGATTATGGGTGTGGGAGGTGCTTGTTGGGAAAGAGGTGCACGAGCTGTGGATCTTAGTGTCTTCCTAGCTTTTCTTTACTTAGATACTGGATTTTCTCTTTTCGTTTATTTGTGCTGGCTGTTTGTTGACTGTTCGCGTACCTAGTCCGGCCCAGCTGGATGGGAAGGGGGAGAAGGAATTTGTTTTTTCGCTTTGTAAGTATGACTATAGAAAATTTAACCTGCAGGCATGGAATAATAATTATATCTGAGGAAAATGTGAATGTTGAAGACTGTGTCTTGACTGTCAGTAAACCTGTGGATTGTAAGAATATTATATATTTTTTGTTGGTTGTGTACCATTCCGGTCAGCTTTTGCTGAGTGCAGGGTATATAAAAGTTGGAAAATAAAAAAAAATAAATATATATGTATGCATCCAGAATAAACAAGAGTTGTTTTTATGAGTATGGAGAATTTAGCTAATAAAGCCATTGCTAAGGGAACTGTAATTCAGAACATTTAATATTCAGGTCTGCTTCCATACCAGTAGTACAAGTTGTTATTTTAAATATACCAACATTTATTAGTAACGAGCAGGTTACAAAAGAGCACAGTTGCTATGGAAAATTAAGCACCCCTGTGCAAATGATTCATTTTGGCAGTAAATCACCCAGAAGATAAACTGGTAATGACCTTCAGAGGACAGGAATTCATGATTCCGAGCACTGTGACTAAAATAGTGGTTGAAATACAAACTTGATGGTTTTGATTCCATTGTTTTTGTAAGCAGGGAATAGGTGCACTGAAAAGATATTTTAGAACAAGGGGTGTAGACTGAGGGTGTAGACTGAGGAGGAGAGGAAATCTCCCTTCACGGAAAGGGTGGTGGACGCATGGAATGGCCTCCCAGTCACGGGGGTGGAGAAAATACAATCAGAATTTCACCTTGTATATTGCACCTCTCTCTTGGGTTTTACAGCACAGATGCATTACTCTTCATTTTTTAGCATTGAATATTATCTGCCAGACCTTAGACAATTGTTTCATTTCTATATCTAACAAGTGTGCCACGATGGCTTAATGTATATGGCTGGGAAAGTGATCTATCTCTTTTTTAAACAGCTAAACAATTTTAAAAATCATTCAGCTGAAGCAGTTTTTTTTTCTCATTTTCTTGCTGCTTTAGTATTTTTGTAATTATTTGAATGACGTCTTTCCAGGTGTCTTTTCTGATTGAGAGGCTTTTCACTCAGCTTCTCATGGCAGAGTTTGCACTGTGCTTTACCCTGATGTAAACGTTCAAAACAGCCAGCAACATCAGTACAACTTCATTTTGCTTTTGCAGTTCCTATGCCTCAGCCATAATGTCAAACTGGAGACGAGTACTGGTTCAACCCCACCAAGCAGTGTCTACTCTAGACAAAGTGGACCCAATATTGGAAAGAAAACGTCTGTGCAAGTTAGCTGGATAACACTTATCCGGCTTTCTTATATGGGATATTCAGCAGCACCACTATGTTGCTGAATTATCCCTGTGTTTGCTGCCACCTGCTCTATGGAAGGACTCACTTTTCCGGTTAACTTAACCGGATACGTATGACTATCACTACTTATCCAGTTAAGCTAACCAGATAAGTAGTGCCGCCCCAATCGGCCCACAACGTATCTGGCTATCTACTTAGCCGGATAAGTGTCTTATCTGGGTAGGCCACTGAATGTAGCCGGATAGTTAGCAGCCGCCCCTTAGCCAGATAAGGGGCGGCTGCTAAATATCTGGCTACATTCGTATTCGGCTAAGAAGAATTTAAGAATCAGGCCCAGTGAAACTAACCTTTTGCCTCCGGTGCTTTTTTCTACACATCCTGTCACCTGACCTCCCAGTCTCCACCCATGCTTGGGAATTCAGAGTGAGATTACATAATCAACTCTAGAACCAAGAAAAGGAAGGCATCAAACAGATTACATTAACAAAAAAAGCTCTTTCCTAAATAGTTGGAATCAGGTTTGATTGTTTTACTCTTATGAAATGAACTACATACTGCATTTTGTTAGTTTCAGTAAACTTCATCAGTATTTAGAGACCTTCGTTTTTAGTTTTTATTTTATTTTCCAGCGGATCTCAATGTGATAACCAAAATAATCAGTGGAAAGATGACTTTTTTGCTTATCATATTGAAATTCCCAGGCAAAATAAAATAAAAACAGAACATGAAGGTTCCTGTCAGTATTTTACGTTAGCAGGGAGTGGAGGTTTGGACTGCCTGAAAAAGCAGAATATAAACGTAAATAAATAAACCTCAGTTCCAGCTCTAAGCTCTAAAGTACTGTTCCATTCTGATTCCAGCTCTGTTTTGGCTACAGATATTCCAGCTCTAGCTCCGCTCCAGCTCCAAGAAGTTGGCTTCAAGCGCTGAAACCAGAGCCCCTGCCATTCCTGTTTTATAGATAGTAAGGCTGAAGCGGGGAGTAAAATGGAGGCTGCAGATGAAGACAAGGGGTTAGAGTTAATAGATAAAGGATTTTGGAGTGAAGGGAATTTTTAAAGGCTACCTTTAAAGGACTAACACAGGTTCCTTCTTCAGATGACTCGGCTACCAGAACTGCAAGAGATGGGCTGGAGGCTGGGGGAGAGAGAGAAAGAGGGGATGGCATGGGGGAAAGAGAGTGGGTAGGGCCTGTTTCGGTTCTGCCTCCATCAGGCGTCCTTAGCAAATCCTGCTCCCAGCTGCTTAAGTTACTTCCTCGCTGATCCCTGATGCCTCAGCCCCAGGCCTACTTAACCCAGCCTATCCAGTCCCTTGGAGACTCTTCATGGAGTCACCTCGGCTCTTTGACCCGACCAGTCTTGTCTTGCTATACTTTGCCTTGCCTTGCAGCCTACCAAGCTTTTTGCCTTGCCTTGTGGCCTACCCAGGCCTCTCTTCTTGCTCTGTGGCCTATCTTGGCTCCTGCCTTGCTCTGTGGCCTACCTTGGCCTCCTGCCTTGCTCTTTAGCCTTCCATGCTTCCTTGCCTTGCTCTGCAGCCTTCTCCAACAAGTTCATTTCTGTTCAATATCTTTGCAAGTGACCTGGCTAAAGGGATAGAAGGTAAAGCTTGTCTATTTGCAGTTGATACTAAAATCTGCAACATAGTGGACATGCCTGAAGGGGTAGAGAGAATGAAAAGTGATTTAAGAAAGCTTGAAGAGTGGTTGAAAATTTGGCAGCTGGGATTCAATGCCAAGAAGTGCAGAGTCGTGCATCTGGGGTGCGGCAATCCAAAAGAGCTGCATGTGATGGGGGGTGAAAGACTAATGCGCCCGGACTGGGAGAGGGACCTTGTTGTGATAGTGTCTATTGATCTGAAGGCAGCGAAGCAGTGAGACAAGGCGATAGCTAAAGCCAGAAAAATGCTGGGCTGCATAGAGAGAGAAATAACCAGTAAGAAAATAGAGGTGATAATGCCCTTGTACAGTCCTTGGTGAGGCCTCACGTGGAGTATTGTGTTCAGTACTGGTGCCCGTATCTCAAAAAGGATAAAGTCAGGATAGAGGCAGTCCAAAGAAGAGCGACCAAAATGGTAAGGAGTCAGCATTGGAAGATTTATGAGGAGAGGCTAAAGGATCTGAATATGTATGTCCTGAAAGAAAGGAGGTGCAGGGGGGGGATATGATACAGACCTTCAGATAGCTGAAAGGTTTTAATTATGCACAATCATCAAACCTTTTGCATTGGAAAGAAATCAATAGAACTAGGGGTCACGAAATGAAACTCCTGGGAACACGACTCAGAACCAACGTCAGGAGATATTTCTTCACGGAGAGGGTGGTGAATGCCTGGAATGCCCTTCCAGAGGAGGTGGTGAAGACGAAAACAGTAAAAGAATTCAAAAGGGCATGGGATAAACACTGTGAACCCCTAAAGAAATCAATAGAACTAGGGGTCATGAAATGAAACTCCAGGGAACACGACTCAGAACCAACGTCAGGAGATATTTCTTCATGGAGAGAGTGGTGGATGTCCAGAATGCCCTTCCAGAGGAGGTGGTGAAGATGAAAATAGTGAAGGAATTAAAAGGGGCCTGGGATAAACAGTGTGGATCCCTAAAGGCTAGAGGATGGAAATAAAGAAAAGAGTGCATGGGGGTAACTTGCTGGTGTGGCAGTTGCTGCCCTTAACAAATAAGCCTTGATATTGTTAATGCAACTCCATTAGTGGTCTCTGCTTCAACAGCTGAGAGAAAAGGGGAACTGGATTCAGACAGCAACTAACAAGGGTCCCAACTTTTATGGTTTGGGGAACAAATAAACATGGGGGTAACTTGCTGATGCTGCTTTTACTACCCTTAATCATTAAGCCTGATACTTGTGATGCAGCTCCAGCATTGCTCTCTGCTTCTACAGCAAGGGTTAAGGGAAATTGGATTCAAATAGCATTAAAGGGCCCTAACTTTTAGGGTCTGTGAAACTGATAAGCATGAGAGTAGCCTACACAATGCAGCAGATACTGGCATAAGTTTGCTGGACAGACTGGGTGGATCATTTGGTCCTTTTCTGTCATCGTTTCTATGTTTCTATAATATCTCAAGCATTGGGATGGTCTGTAAATCTTCAATAATTCTCTGATACAAGCAAGAATGATAGAATGGAACACCTTAAAAATCAAGAGTAAAATCTTACAGGTGAATTTTCAAAAGAGTTACACATGTAAATGTAACATGCTATCGTAGCAGTTCTCAAAAAACCTTTACCTGCATTAAGTGCACATAACGTGGCAAAATCTATTGACAATTCAATGGCATATATTATGCCAATTTTCAAAGGCCCACTGATATGGGTAAAGTGCATTTGCACATGTAAAACCCAGTTTTAAGTGTGTAAATGCTTTTGAAAATTAAGCCTTTAAATTTTACCTGCCGTAACACAGGAAGCCAATGTAAAAATTTCAAAATAGGAGTAATTGCTTCCATCTAGGAGCGACGACAATGATACGACCGGCTGCATTTTCTGAAATTTAAAGAGTACGCATTGTAGAAGCAGGAAACCTTAGAGGAACAGAGTTAGAATAATCTAGTCCATTTAGGACTGATGCATGAATTACAGTTCTGAAATCTTCCAAGGACAGAAAAGGCCTTAAACATTTCAAAATTCACAATTTAAAGAAACCATTCTGCACCACTGTCTCGAAATATGTTTTTAAATGTGATGAAGTATCAAAAAACACCCCAGGATGTGCTCCTGAGTGATGATAGAAAACATGCTCATTAATCTCAATTTGAGTCAGGAACATCATTTTTAGAATGTCTTGCTTAACAATAAGATAACTGTTTTCTTCAAATTTAATGATAACTTACTGTCAAACAGCCATTTCCCAGTACTTCCTATTACTGTTTTTATCTTTAACAATGAGGCTCCCATTGAATCACTCACAGGTAAAACAAACTGTATGTTGTCAACATAAAATTTCTAATAGAGATCCATATGATATAAATCCTAAAAAGTGTAGCTGACAATACTGAGCCCTGAGAAACGTCTGTTGACAGAGGAGACCATGAAGAAACATCACTATCAAGGGCCACTCTTTGAAAGCAATTAGTAAGAAAAGACCTAAACCAACTAAAAACCTTTCTGCATTGTCCAAAATCTGTTAGCCTAGATCAGGGACTGCGAACTCCAGTCCTCGAGTGGCACAAACAGGCCAGGTTTCCAGGATATCCACAATGAATATGCATGAGAAAGATTTGCATACATTTCCTCTATTGATGCAAATCTATCTCATGCATATTCTATCTCATGCAAATCTATCTCATGCATATTCTATCTCATGCAAATCTATCTCATGCATATTCTTTGTGGATATCTTGAAAAGGAAGAGCCGGTGATGCCTTGTCCCCCTCCATCAGTCCTGACCACTCTGGACTTTCAGGAGGAGTTGGACCGCAGGGTGCAATCCATGGTGCTTAAGGCTCTCCAGAGCGTTGAGCCGCCGGTGCCACCAGCCCCTATACCGGAGCCCGAGCCTCCGCCCTCAATGCTAACACCCCTGCTAGAGCGTCTGGATGTCCTTCTGGGCGCCCTTCTAACACAGCCAGTGCCTGAGGGACCACTCGTTCCCCAGCGGCCACCGATGTCCTTCACCAGAATGATCCCGTTCTCGGGTCTTCTGAGGAGGAAGATACGGCCGGTACCATGTTTCCCAGACCACAGTGCCCTGAGCCTTTGCCGGGTCCTTCTGTCCTCCCGTGACCTCCGGTCCCCTCGATGCCAGGGGAACCTTCGATTCCCGAGGTGCCCTTGAGGCCTTCGTAGCCTTTGGAGCATTGGGCTAATGCCCCTCACTGACCTTACCCATGGCATACTGGTTCTAGTGAGGAGGAAGGGCCTTACAACCCTTGGCATGATGATTCCATGGACTCGTCCTCTGATTATTCGGATGAGCCCCTCTCAGAGCCCTCTCCACCGGAGGAATGGCGCCAGTCGCTCCCAAGGACTTGTCCTTTGTGGGGTTTGTCAGGGCCATGGCTGAAGCCATTCCCTTTCAGCTGCTTACTGAGGAGGATGTGCGTCATAAGATGCTGGAAATACTCCAGGAGATTGTGGCAGTTCCTATCCACGATATTTTCTGTGACCTCCTCCTCCGCATTTGGGAGCACCCCATTTCTATCTCCCCTGTCAATAGAAAGGCTGACGTGATCTACTTGCTGCAGCAGGCTGTAGGGTTTGAAAGCAGCATCTCCCCCACCAGTCTGTGGTCGTGGAGACCACCTTGAAAAAGGACAGGCGTTCCCGCACCCATGCCTCCGACCCTCCGGGGCGTGAGCACAGAGAGCTTGATGCCCCGGGCAGGAAAGTTTTCCAAGGCACCATTCTGGTGACCAGTATCGCCACCTACCAGCTTTATATGACCCAATATAACCGCAATCTCTGGAAACCGGGTCCAGGACTTTGCTGAGGGCCTACCTCAACAGCAGCAAGAGGCCCTCTCGGCCATTACCCTGCTAGGTCTTGAAGCAGGAAAGCATAAGGTGTGTTTCACCTACGATATTTTTGAGACAGCAGCCTGCATAGCAGCATTGGGCATTGGTGCCAGGAGAATAGCATGGCTTCGGGCCTCTGACCTCTGGCCGGAGGTCCAAGATAGGCTAGCTGATCTCCCCTGCACAGGTGACAAACTCTTTCGGGATAAGGTCCGGGATGTGGTAGTGCAATTGAAGGACCATCATGATACCGCTCAACAGCTGTTCGCTTGTGCCTCTGAAGGCTCGGCCAGGAAATCCTCCAGGCTGGGTTCCCAGAGGCCCTTTTACCGGCAGAGGAAATATCCTTCAGCCTCCCGGGCTCGATTGCCATGCACTGGTTCTAGGGGCTGTCCTCGCCAACAGTGAGCACCTAGACCCCAGCCAGCGCCACAGCAAGCCCTGGCCACGGGCATTTGACTGGTGGTGAGGGAGCAGTAGTCGGTTGACCATACCCCTGGCATCAGATCCTCTAGTCAGAGGCAGGCTCATGAGCTTTGCACATCGCTGGGAAGAGATTACATCGAACCGCTGGGTCCTCTCTATCATCCGTCACGGGTAACGTCTAAATTTCAGTCGACTCCCAGAGACCTCTCCCCCATGTCCATCGTGGGATTCGTCTGCCCAACTGGTCATTATTCAGACGGAACTCTGCCCTCCTTGTAGCAGGCACAGGGGAAACGGTCTGTGAGTTCAGTGAGACCATTGAGGATCTATCACCATTCCCTCAATCCTTGGAGGTACTGGCAAGAGGAACAGCTAGGGGAAGTATGTCAGAAGGCTTCCTGCGACCATCAGCAGGGCCGAGGGTTCTATTTGAGGTACTTTCTCATTCCGAAGAGGAATGGCGGCTTGCGTCCCATTCTCAGCCTCTGGGTGTTGAACAAGTTTCTAGTAAGAGAATAGTTCAAGATGACCTCCCTGGGCTCACTGATCCTGCTCCTCAGAGGAGGAGACTGGCTTTGCTTCCTCAATCTCAAGGAGGCTTACGCACACATTGCAATTGTTCCCAGCCACCGAAAGTACCTTCTCTTCATGGTGGGGAAAGCACATTACCAGCACAAAGTGCTGCCCTTCGGGTGGTATCGGCCGCCCACATTTTTACCAAATGCCTAGTAGTGGTGGCTGCCTACCTCAGGTGTCGCTTGGTGCATGTGTTCCCCTACCTGGACGACTGGTTGGTCAGGAGTGACTCCCGCTCCGGAGCCTTGCATCCTCTGGTCTTGATGGTGCAGACGCTTGCAACAGTGGGTTTTTTAAAAAATAAACTTCCCCAAGTCTCATTCCTGCCCGTCTCCTCAGCTGGACTTCATAGGCACCAGGCTGGACATGGCGCAGGTGAAAGTTTTTTCTGCCCAGAGACAGGGCGATCGCCCTTGCCTCGCTGGATAACCTTGTCTGGAACAGCCGGAGGGTGCCAGTCCACCTTCTGCTCCACCTGCTGGGCCACATGGTGGCCTCCATCCATGTGACCCCCTCTGGCTCGCCTCTGCTTGAGGAGAGCCCAGTGGACTCTACGGTCCCAGTGGGAACAGGCTTCTCAGGATTTCGAGGCTCCGGTCGCAATTACGGACCCTCTGAGAATGTCTCTATCCTGGTGGGTAGATCTTTCCAACCTGGAAAAAGGACTTCTCTTCCAACCTTCTCCGCCTCAGGTGATCCTCACCAGTGATGCTTCCGCTCAAGGCTGGGGAGCCCATGTGAACGGTATCCACACGCATGGTCTCTGGACTGCCTCCAAAGCCCATTCTCAGATAAACTTCCTAGAGCTTCAAGCAATTCGGTATGCTGTGTGGGCTTTCGGTATGCTGTGTTGTCATTCAAGAATGTCCTAATTCGGACGGACAACCAAGTTGCGATGTGGTATATCAACAAACAGGGCAGCACAGGTTCATTCCTCCTCTGTCACGAGGCGGTACAAATGTGGACCTGGGCCCTTTCACAGGGAATGTCTCTGCGAGCGACCAACCTGCCGGGCCATCTCAACATGCTAGCGGACCACTTAAGCCGCTCCTTCTAGCCACACGAATGGTCTCTCAACCCGGGGGATCTCTTCGCCTGCCCACACAACCACAAGAACATAAGAACATGCCATACTGGGTCAGACCAAGGGTCCATCAAGCCCAGCATCCTGTTTACAACAGTGGCCAATCCAGGCCATAAGAACCTAAGGGGTAGATTTTCAAAGGGGTATGCGTGTACCCCCCGAAAACCTACCCCAAACCCCCCCCTGTGCGTTGAGCCCATTTTGCATAGGCTCGGTGGTGTGCACAAGCCCCGGGATGCGCGTAAGTCCCGGGGCTTGCATGGAGGGGCGTGTCGGGGGCGTGCCGCGACTGATGCAGCGTTTTGGGGGCGGGCCCGGGGGCGTGGCGCCGGCCCGGGGGCGTGGTCGAGGCCTCCGGACCAGCCCCCGGGTCGGGTAATGGCGTGCCAGCAGCCTGCTTTCCGCAGGCGTAAATCTGCCAACAAAGGTGGGGTTTTTTTTTAGATAGGGCTTGGGGGATGGGTTAGGTAGGGAAAGGGAGGGGAAGGTGAGGGGAGGCGGAAGGAAAGTTCCCTCCGAGGCCGCTCCGATTTCAGAGCGGCCTCGGAGGGAACAGGCAGCGCGCGCCGGGCTCGGCGCGCTGCCTGTTCCCCCTTGCGCTGGGCCCCCGTGCGCCGGGCCCCCTTGCGCGCGCCGACCCCGGATTTTATAAGATACGTGCGGCTACGCACGTATCTTATAAAATCCAGCATACATTTGTTTGCGCCTGGTGCATGAACAAATGTACGCCCGCGCGTACATTTATAAAATCTACCCCCCAGTCTATTCCATGCTACTATTACTAGTAATAGTAGTGGCTATTTTCTAAGTCAACTTAATTAATAGCAGGTAATGGACTTCTCCTCCAAGAACTTATCCAATCCTTTTGTAAATATAGCTACACTTAGTTCACTAACTGCCTCCACTGGCAACAAATTCCAGAGTTTAATTGTGCGTTGAGTGAAAAAGAACTTTCTCCGATTAGTTTTAAATGTTCCCCATGCTAACTTCATGGCATGCCCCCTAGTCTTTCTATTATCGAAAGAGTAAATAACTGATTCACATTAATTCAATAGACCTCTCATGATTTTAAACACCTCTATCATATCCCTCCTCAGCCGTCTCTTCTCTAAGCTGAACAGTCCTAACCTCTTTAGCCTTTCCTTATAAGGGAGTTGTTCCATCCCCTTTGTCATTTTGGTTGCCTTTCTCTGTACCTTCTCCAGTGCAGCTATATTTGTTTTGAGATGCAGCGACCAGAATTGTACACAGTATTCAAGGTGCGGTCTCACCATGGAGCGATACAGAGGCATTATGACATTTTCCGTTTTATTCACCATTCCCTTTCTAATAATTCCCAACATTCTGTTTGCTTTTTTGACTGCTGTAGCACACTGAACCGATGATTTCAATGTGTTATCCACTGTGACGCCTACATCTCTTTCTTGGGTGGTAGCTCCTAATATGGAACCTAACATTGTGTAACTATAGCATGGGTTAATTTTCCCTATATGCATCACCTTGCACATCCACATTAAATTTCATCTGCCATTTGGATGCCCAATTTTCCAGTCTCAGAAGGTCTTCCTGCAATTTATCACAATCTGCTTGTGATTTAACTACTCTGAACAATTTTGTATCATCTGCAAATTTGATTACCTCACTTGTATTTCTTTCAGATCATTTATAAATGTATTGAAAAGTACGGCTCTCAATTCAGATCCCTGAGGCATCCCACTGCCCACTCCCTTCCACTGAGAAAATTGCCCATTTAATTCTACTCTCTGTTTCCTGTTTTTTAGCCAGTTTGTAATCCACGAAAGGACATCGTCACCTATCCCATGACTTTTTACTTTTCCTAAAAGCCTCTCATGAGGAACTTTGTCAAATGCCTTCTGAAAATCCAAATACACTACATCTACCGGTTCACCTTTATCCACATGTTTATTAACTCCTTCAAAAAAGTGAAGCAGATTTGTGAGGCAAGACTTGCCTTGAGTAAAGCCATGCTGACTTTGTTCCATTAAACCATGTCTTTCTATATGTTCTGTGATTTTGTTGTTTAGAACACTTTCCACTATTTTTCCTGGCACTGAAGTCAGGCTAACTGGTCTGTAGTTTCCCGGGTCGCCCCTGGAGTCCTTTTTAAATATTGGGGTTACATTAGCCACCCTCCAAGGTAAGCAGGTTTTGCTCCCTGGTATCAGGGGGTAGCCATCCGGCCTGCAATGCCTTCTCCCTCCACTGGGGGAGGGGCCTGCTGTACACATACCTACCTCTACTGCTCCTCTTGAGGACTGTGCTGAAGCTGCAGCAGGACAGAGCGACCATGATACTCGTGGTGCCTTCTTGGGCCCTGACAGGTCTGGTTCCCGCTTCTGCAGGACTTGTTGGTGCAGGCACCCATCCGGCTGGGGAATGGCACCTGATCTCATCTCACAGAATCAGGGCACCTTGCACCATCCAAACCTTTGGGCACTGGTCCTCATGGCTTGGATGTTGAGCGCGTAGTCCTCCAGCCCTTGGAGCTCTCCGACTATGTCTCCCAGGTCCTGGTGGTGCCTCGAAAGCCCTCCACCAGGAAGTCCTACAGCTTGAAATGGAAAAGGTTTTCCCTCTGGTGCGCGGGTCATGATTTCGATCTTTTCTCATGCCCCTTCTCCCAGCTGTTGGACTACCTGTGGCATCTGTCCAAGTCTGGGCTTCAGAGTAGCTCAGTCAAGGTGCACCTCTGTGCTGTCAGTGCGTACCATCGAGGTGTTGCTGGCACGCCCATTTCATTCCAACCTTTAATGGGCCGTTTCATGAGGAGCCTCCTCCAGCTGAAGCCTCCTCTCCGGCCTCCGGTTGTGTCTTGGGTCCTTAATGTCGTCCTGGCACGGCTCATGCATTCTCCTTTTGAGCTGCTGCAATCCTGTGACCTGAAGTTCCTCATCTGGAAAGTCTTATTCCTGGTGGCAATTACTTCGGCTCGTAGGGTCAGTGAGCTTCAGGCTCTGGTAACCATGCATGAAGTTCTTTCACATCGTGAGGTCTTGTGTATGCATCCGAAGTTTCTGCTCAAGTGTTATAGACCTTGCTAGTGAGTTAGCAATCTGTTAGGGCTCACCCCGCCAGGAGGGCGGAGTGAGTGGTCTGGGAACGATCAGCTCCTCCCGAGGGGAGGAGATAGCAATCTGATAGGCTTGGCTCCTGTAGGAGGAGGAGTTTAGCAATCGGTTAGTGCTCTGCTCCCCCAGAGTGGAGGAGTAGCAAACTGTTATGCTTTGTTCCTGTAGAAAGATGAGACAGCAACCTGTATGATCCCCACTGGGAGTTAGCTATCTGATAGGGATCAGCTTCCGCAGAGAGAGGAGTAATGGTCTGATGTGGGTTGGCTCCCTCAGAGTGGCAGATGATAATACCGCTCTATTAGTGTAAGGAGTAACACTTAGTAGAAATAGTGAATCCTTGGGCCGATGGCAGATGACAGCGCCCTCAAGTGGAGATCCTGAGAGGGACTACTGGCTAGGAAGGAGTATTGAGACAAACACAGATAGTTCTTTATTAGACTGGAAGTAGAACCACTAGAGGTGGCAGTAGTGAGCTGATGTGCCCGGCAGGGCTGAAGTTCCTCTGATACTGGAACTACGATCTGAGCTGCTGAGCTGTAAAGAGAGACTATAGGTAGTGAGTGGACAGGGTATGCTGGACATGACCAGTGGTAGATGATACACTCACAATTGTAGATATCTGTAATGTCTTCTTATGCAACAGAGAGTCTTCAGTATTCAGGAACAGGAGCCGCAGGCGAGTACTGGCTCCTACAGGCAGTTTGAAATACAACTCACAATAACTGTGTATGGGATGGCTTCTGGAATAGAAGAGAGGCTAGGAGAGATTTAGGAACATAGGCTCTCGTGGAGCAAGTACCACTTCCTATCTGTTAATCTGTAATAGTAATCCATAAGATATAGGTATGCGATATCTTCTGAGGAAGAAGAGAGTCTGAGAAAGGTATTAGGAACATAGGCCCTCGTGGAGCGAGTACCGGTTCCTATCTGCAATCTGCAATGGTAACTCACGATCTCCATACCTGCGATAACATCTTAGACTGAAGGGAGTCTTAGAGATTAGGATCAAGGGCCCTCGTGGAGCGAGTACTGGTTCCTGTCTTTAATAGGACTCACTGTGTTCACATCTGCGATCGCCTCCAGGCAATAGGAGTCTTCTGAGTATTCGGGAACGTAGGCCCTCGAGGAGTGGATACCGGATCCCGTCCAGCAGTCTGAAATCAAGAAGAGAGAGAGCGGGGCCCCCGAGGAGCGGGTACCCCTAGGTGAGTTTGTAGAGGCAGAGTTGCGAGGAAGGGATTCCTACTCTTGTCCTTGCTAACTCGATTCGAAGTAGTAATCGAAGACCTTTTATATTGGAAGCGGATGACGTCATTACGGGGGGACGCCCCCAAGGTTCGCGCCCTTGCTGGTACAAAGTCTGGAGCACGCGCCCATACGTCATCAGGAACATGGTGGATCTGTAGCGTCAGGCCAGCCCGGGGATTCCAGGAAGAAAATGGCGAGAAGAAGCCGTGGCAGCAACTGTCCATCAGACCCGAAGGGAGTCGCCATAAGGTAGAGAGGGTGGAGCGAGGGCGAGAATAGGCACGGACGCAACATCAAGGTTGTATCTGCTTTTCATATCAATCAGTCCATCATTTTACCCACCTTCTTTCCGAGGTCTCATTCCCACCCGGGGGAACGTGATCTTCATACTTTGGACTGTAAAAGAGCCTTGGCTTTCTACCTTGATCACACTGCCAGCCACAGAGAGTCCACCCAGCTCGTCGTGTCCTTTTGATTCCAACAGGCTGGGACTAGAGGTGGGTAAACAGACCTTGTCAAACTAGCTGGTGGATAGCATCACCTTCTGCTATGCACAGGCAGGCCTTCCGCTAGCTGGCAGAGTAGAGGCTCACTCTGTGTGGGCTTTGGCGACATCAGTGCATTTGTATGTAGTCTCTGTCGTCAAGATTTGCCGGGCCGCAACTTGGAGTTCTCTTCACACGTTTAGGGCTCATTATTTCTTGGATAAAGAATGGGCATCAGGACAGTGCCTTCGATCAATGTGTCCTGCGCAACCTGTTCCAGGCCTGACCCAATTCTTAGTGCCTTTGTGGGAACCAGATAGTCCCTTGCTGATCCACAGCATCACAGTTGTGTTGTGCCTATTGGAACCTTGTTCGGTCGCTTTTGGTCTCTCCTGTTAGCAGGGGCAGTCTGGAGCTTGGTATTCACCCATATGTGAGAACTACCATCCTGCTTGTCCTAGGAGAAAGTGCAGTTGCTTACTGTAACAGGTGTTCTCTTAGGACAGCAAGCTGTTAGACCTCAGGAATCCCGCCTGCCTCCCCATGGAGTTGGGCTCTCCTTTCGGTTTGTAGTTTTATTTTTATGCTTGGATAGTAGCAGGCTGGGCAAGCTCAGTGTGCTGGTGAAAGCTTCTAGAAACGTTGACAAAAGTTTTCCGTGCTGGGTTCCATCAGATGATGTCACCCACATGTGAGGACTAACATCCTGTTGTCCTAGGAGAACACCTGTTACAGGTAAGCAACTGTACTTTCTTCACTATGATTGCTCTATCATGATAAGCTTACATATAGGACAAATAAATTGAAGCATCACTATCAGTTCTGGTTTTTCACCAATGTTTTTCGGCCCTATGTAGAAGGCACTTTTTATCCTTAAGAGTCTTATGAAACCACAGGGCAATGTGAGATCGTACCATGGGTTTTTCCTTAAAGGGAGAAAACCTATCACGACCATGAGGCAGCAAGTCTTGCCAGACAAGAACCATAGTGTTAACAGTCAGATCTAAAGTCCATTTTGTAGCCATTCCTTATATAATATATTGGGATAAACAGGACGTGTAGTACTTAAAATGAGTCGCAGTTTTGTTTTCTGTACAGATAAATTAAAATACTCAAATCAGCAGGGAAAATCATATGGTTCAATCATAAAACTTCATGTAATATGGCCATTCCATAAAAGCTGATTCCCCACAAAAAATAACTCTAATATATGGCTTGCCCTATTTATTGATCTGTCAGTAAACTGAGTCAGGCCTAGACTAATCATACAAAGCACAAAATCTTCGGTTGCAAAGGAGTAGGGGACCTCATCAAAATGTTAATTAAAGTCACCCATTAAAATCAAATGCCGCAAGTTGAAATTGGCAGCAGCTGAATTCTCAATCACTGGGGAGCTATTCCAGGCCATCATCCCGGGAGAGCAATAAATTCCTACAGGCCAGATAACCCCTGATTAAAACAAACACTCATATTGGACATCAGTCTCCAATGAGTATTGAGTCAGCGAGTCAGCTAACAAAGATTTAATGGCTAATAAAACTTCTTCCCCCCCCTCTTGCCAACCCATAATTTGGAAACAATAACATAATCAGGGGGACATAATTGATTTAAATCAACTAAGGCAGTATCTAATAGCCAGGTCTTAGTAATACCTAAAATATCAGGGGAGTATAGTACTAGCAGATTAAAAATAAAGGACATTTTATTCGTGACAGATCGAGCATTGATCATTATACGCAACTCAATATATGCCATGATAGGAACAAGTTCTTGTAGTCAGGTAGTGTTCACCAGGATAAGGTTTTGAGAATTTATCCAGATTCTAGTCTTTTTTTCCAGGAATACAAATTCCCATAACACCCATAAGAACATGTTATACTGGGTCAGACCAATCCAGGCCATAAGAACCTGGCAAGTACCCAAAAATTAAGTATATTCCATGCTACTGTTGCTAGTAATAGCAGTGGCTATTTTCTAAGTCAACTTAATGGACGTCTTCTCCAAGAACTTATCCAAACCTTTTTTAAACACAGCTACACTAACTGCACTAACCACATCCACTGACAACAAATTCCAGAGTTTAATTGTGTGTTGAGTGAAAAAGAACTTTCTCCGATTAGTTTTAAATGTGCCACATTGTAATTTCATGGAGTGCCCCCTAGTCCTTCTATTATCTGAAAGTGTAAATAACCGATTCACATTTACCTGATCTAGACCTCTCATGATTTTAAACACCTCTATCATATTCCCCCTCAGCTGTCTCTTCTCCAAGCTGAGCAGTCCTAACCTCGTTAGCCTTTCCTCATAGGAGAGTTGTTCCATCCCCTTTGTCATTTTGGTTGCTCTTCTCAGTACCTTCTCCAGTGCAACTATATATTTTTTGAGATGTGGCGAACAGAATTTCAAGGTGCAGACTCACCATGGACTGATACAGAGGCATTATGACATTTTCCGTTTTATTCACCATTCCCTTTCTAATAATTCCCAACATTCTGTTTGCTTTTTTGACTGCTGCAGCACACTGAACCAACGATTTCAATGTGTTATCCACTATGATGCCTAGATCTCTTTCTTGGGTTGTAGCACCTAATATGGAACCCAACATTGTGTAATTATAGCATGGGTTATTTTTCCCTATATGCATCACCTTGCACTTATCCATATTAAATTTCATCTGCCATTTCGATGCCCAATTTTCCAGTCTCACAAGGTCTTCCTGCAATTTATCACAATCTGCTTGTGATTTAACTACTCTGAATAATTTTGTATCGTATTCCTTTCCAGATCATTTATAAATATATTGAAAAGCATGGGTCCCAGTACAGATCCCTGAGGCACTCCACTGCCCACTCCCCTCCACTGAGAAAATTGACCATTTAATCCTACTCTCTGTTTCCTGTCTTTTAGCCAGTTTTTAATTCACGAAAGGACATTGCCTCCTATCCCATGACTTTTTACTTTTCCTAGAAGCCTCTCATGAGGAACTTTGTCAAATGCCTTCTGAAAATCCAAATATACTACATCTATTGTTCACCTTTATCCACATGTTTATTAACTCCTTCAAAAAAGTGAAGCAGATTTGTGAGGCAAGACTTGCCTTGGGTAAAGCCATGCTGACTTTGTTCCATTAAACCATGTCTTTCTATATGCTCTGTGATTTTGATCTTTAGAACACCCCATACCCACCAAAGGTGAAATCTCAACTATATTATGCTCAGAAGACATTATCAATGAAACGCAATATACTCCAACTAAATGAGGCTATGCCATCAGTTTAACAAAAGTACCAACTTACCCCCAACAAACAATATACTGCCAAACCTCCAAAAATGCAGCATGTGCAAACCAGAAGAATCATTGAAGATGGAAAGGAGCCCAGTCTGAAATGAATTCGATAAATACAGATGACAGTCAAAAGCGGCAAAAGTTGCAACACAACACTGTGAAGGTGCACATGAAGGAGTGCACAAAGGAGCTCCTTAGTGCCAAGTCTTTGTGACCCTTACTTTGAAATCATCTGCTTGTTGTAAAGTGGTGATCAGTAAAGCAAATAGAAAGTTTGTAATAATCTGGAGAGAAAGGAGAATAAAACAGAGAATATCATAATGCTCTGTATTGTTCTGTGGTGCCACCGCACCTGAGGTAGTATTATGTGCAGCTCTGATCAGCCTCTCTCAAAAAAGGCATAGCCGAACTAGAAACAGTTACAGGGAAGGGCAACAGAAATGATAAAGGGGATGGAAAGTCTCTCCTATGATGAGAAGCTACGCAGGCTCTTCAGCTTGGAAAAGAGACGGCTGAGAGGGGACAGGATAGAAGTTGATAAAATCTTGAGTGGAGTGGAATGGGTAAATAAAGGATGGTTATTTGCCCTTTCATCTAATACTATCACAAGGGAATGCACCATGAAACTTAACAACCAGCAGATTCAAAACAGATTGTAGAAAGTGCTGTTTCACTCAGTGCACGATCAAGCTGTGGACTCTGTTGCCAGAGGACGTGATCAAGGTGACTAGCATAGCGGAGTTTAAAAGAGATTTTGACAAGTTCCTGGAGGAAAAGTCTATGACATATTTTTAGCCAGGAAGACGAAGGGAAGCTATTGCTATCGCCCCTAGTGAGTAACAGGAATTATATCTCCTATTGGGGCTCTGCCAGGAATTTGTGACCTAGGCACAGCAACTCTCAGGGTCTTGTGCTGGCAGGATTTTGCTGCCCCCAAAACTTTGGTGCTCTAGGCAAACCGCCTAATTTGCCTAATTGAAGCATCGGCCCTGGGTGCTGGGCTCGATGGACCTTGGTCTGACCCAGGATGGCACTTAATTTGTGCTGATGGGTAGTTGTGAGTGAAGGCTCATGGTGCCAAATCCCAGTCCTGGTTCCAGTTGAGCTGGAGGTACAAAGGAGCAGGAGGAAATTGGTAGGTCAAAAAAATAATTTTGTGTTGATAAATTGAAACTTTTTTTGCCTGCATTTTTTTGTGTGCTGAAGAATTGATAGTTTTGAAATAAATTGTTTCAGAAGTCCTCTCTCTCCTACATGCATTTTGCGTGTTGGTTTTCTGTGGGTTATTAGACTACCAGTTGCTTCATGCAATTGGCTCATTGGAGAAAGACCGAGCAGTGAAAGCGGCCTTAATAAGCTGCCAAGTCCCCTCACTTGCTGCTGCCTGGGGTGAGGCTGATAATTGTCCTGGCACTGTAATTACTCTGGGCCCTGCCTCTGGATTTAACAAAGCCGCCCTTGCAGTCTCCCTGGGCGACATTTGATGCCTGCCTTTCTTCACCGGCTCTCTGGCAGGCAGCTGCAATTGAAGTACGTCCAATTGAGCATTCTTGTTTATTGTTCGGGAACACAGCCTCTGTGTTCAGCTCAATGCCGGAGCGGATCGGTTGCCCTAACCTCTTTGTCAGGATGCCATTCCCAGAGGAACGAGTTGGCAGTTCCGTTTTTCTGTCAGGTTGGAGTGACAAAGGTGCCTCCAAACAGGTGCCAATCACGTCCCGCATCCACAAACTGAAGGAACAGAGAAATGTACTTCATAGGTTTCTAGCGGAAAAGGAAAAGATTGCTTTACTTTCAGCATCACAATTTTGCATCACGGGTTGGCAGTCACAACAATGAGGACTGGCTTGCATTTACCCCGAGGGGAGAGCCCCGTCCTCGAGAGCAGGGTTGAGTTTGATGGGTAGGACAGTGTGGGGAATCTGGTGCCTAAGCCGTACTTGGGCTGAGGAGAAATGATGGATTTTTGATTGCTAATGCTGTCAGTCTGGCACCTTTAATAACTTAGGCACTGGAGGCCTGGCCTCAGCATGGCCCCCACTATTTTATTTATATAGTGTTAGATTTATAAGCCACCTCTTCCCACAGGGCTCCAAAGCGGTGAACACATAGAACATAAACCCTAGTCATATGACAAACAATATCATCAAAATATGGGACTGTGTAAAAGCTTGTAGAAAAAGCCAGGTTTTGCATAGTTTACGGACTGCAGAGTAATCATCTCTAAGCCTGAGATTTATTTAGTGGCAAAGCATTACACAGTGCAGGACCAGCACAAGAAGAAGCTCATTGCTTTCAACTAACCTGACTACAGGGATAAAGCGCAGAGCTTGACTAGATTGATAATAAGTCCGTCTTGGACAGATATTGTGGGGCACAACAATTTGGAGTGCCTTGAGTACTGGCTATGGATGATCACGCATTTTAACAATAGTCAAAACAAGCCGCAGTGTTTTGAATCATGTGGCGCCTATGGATTTGGTACTTCATGGCACCAGCCAGCAGAGAATTAACAATAGTCAGTTCGTGTTGTGTGACAAGTGACTGCACTATGATGTGAAGATTATCTTGGCTTAAATAAGGACAAAGATATTTTAGATTCCATAAGTGGAAAAAGCTGGTTTTTTTTTTTTTTTTTTTTTTTTGCACTAATATGTTTAATCATTGTTAATGCAGGGTCCAGTCATACTCCCAAAACTTTGGGGCTTGGGAAAATGAACTATGAACCAGTCTGAAACTGAGAACGCTTCAGTTGCCAGTGTGGCCATTTTAACCATAAAGTTCCGTCTTAGTAGGATCCAACTTCATTTTGCTGCCCGGCAACCAGTGATCAACTCAGGAGTTTACATGTGCTATGGATTCTGACTGACTGCTGTCTAACAGGCAATAAATTTGCACGTCGTCAGCATCCAGTAACGTATGAGAGACCTCAAGACTTGATCAAAGCAGCAAGAAGGGGCCACGGAAATATTAAAACAGTATCAGGGAGAATATGGATCCCTGAGGAACACCAGATATCAACTCCTACACATGGGAATGGCAGTTCTTCCAGCACATCTGTTGGGTTCTTGACCATAAAAAGGAGAAAAACCAGGCCAGCACTTTGCTCCTGACACCAGTGGGGTCCATATTCAGCTATGATCCGGTTGAGCTGGATAAATTTAACTGGCTACCTTGGCTGAGATGAATATACTTGGCTATCTAATAGCTGGATAAGTTTAACTGGCTAACTTTAGAGCAGCTGAATAGCTAGTCTCACTTATCCAGCTAACTTTGCTGGAGGAAGCCGAACATCAGAACGTATCCAGCTAGGTTAACGTATAAATTCACTTTGAAAATTCACATGGAAATGCCCTGACTCATACACAAACCTGCCCACACAGAGCCAAGACTGCTCCTCGGGCATCAAAATATCAGGGCATGAAAATTGGCCTCCTCAGCATTAATCCATTTCCAATTCAAAATGCATTTATTATATAGGATTAGGGTATGTGCAAGCTGTTCATTTACCATACGTTTTTTCCTCAATAAAGTTACTTCTGGGAGGAACTTAAGAACATAAGATATGCCATATTGGGTGAGACCAAGGGTCCATCAAGCCCAGTATCCTGTTTCCAACAGTGGCCAATCCAAGCCAGAAGTACCTGGCAAGTACCCAAACATATTGCTTATTATTTAATAGCAGTTTATGGATTTTTCCTCTAGGAACTTATCCAAACCTTTTTTAAACCCAGTTACACTAGCTACTGTAATCATTTCCGCTGGCAGTGGATTCCAGAGCGTAGTTATACACTGAATGAAAAATAATTTTCTTCGATTTGTTTTAAATGAGCTATTTGCTAACTTCATGGAATGCCCCCTAGTCCTTCAGTTATCTGAGAGAGTAAATAACTAATTTACATTAACGTGTTCAAGTCCTTTCATGATTTTATAGACCTCTATCATATTCCCCTTAGTTGTCTCTTATCCACACTGAACAGCCCTAACTTCCTTAGCCTTACTTCATAGGGCAGCCGTTCCTTGCTCCTTATCATTTTGGTCACCCTTCTCTGCACTTTCTCCAGTGTAACTATATCTTTTTTGAGATGCGGTGACCAGAATTGTACACAGTATTCAAGATGCGGTCTCACCATGGAGCGATACAGAGGCATTATGAATCCATTGTTTTATTTTCCATTCCCTTCTTAATAATTCCTAACATTCTGTTTGCTTTTTTGATCACCACAGCACACTGAGGTGATGATTTCAATGTATTATCCACTATGACACCTAGATCTCTTTCCTAGGTAGTAACTCCTAAGATAGAACCTAACATTGTGTAACCACAGCAAGGGTTATTTTTCCCCCTATGCATCACTTTGCACTTGTCCACGTTAAATTTCCCCTGTCATTTGGAAGCCCAGTCTTCCAGTCTCGCAAGATCCTCCTGCAGTTCTTCACAATCCGATTGAGATTTAACTACTCTGCATAATTTTTGTCATCCACAAATTTTATCACCTCACCCATTGTACCCCTTTCCAGATCATTTATATAAATATATTAAAAAGCTCTGGTCCAGACTTTCGGTGATGACATTGGTTGGATAGGAAGCAGCCTCTACTCGCTCCCTTGGATCGCGTGAAGAATCTGCATTTACTCTAACCAAATCCATACAAAGCTGCCAAATAATTATCTAGAGGTACTCAGAGATATAAATGGACAATTTTGTTTGTCGTCTAACAGACAAAATGTCGGCACATCCTAAGAGAATGGGGACGGAAAAAACAGGGCCTTCTGCTGAGGAAAAAAACATGGTAGCTGAGACGTCGTCCACGGCGGAGGGGCTGAGGGAGGCTATGATTCGTGACATTACCAAAGCAGTATCTGCTGTGATCATGGAACAGCTAACAAATAGAGAAGTATTTAAACTTTACCGATAAAAAAAAATTCTGGTGGCTTACCATATACAAAAACAATTCCACATGGCTCAATGAACCTTTCCGACCCACATACTCCTCCCGCCCAACCAGAGCAAACCTCAAAGGTACCCTTCATATCCCATCCCTCAAGAATGCTCGCCTCACCTCAACAAGGGATCGCGCCCTATGTATTGCTGGCCCCACTCGTTGGAATGCTCTACCTACAAACCTCCGCCTTGAGCCCTGCCCCTTTAAATTCAAGAAAATGCTAAAGACCTGGCTTTTCCACCAGGCATATCCAGACTAGATCCATGTACCTCCATATCTCACCTTCCTGTTAACCTATAAGGCGTTTTCGCATGCGTTAAGGGCTTATCGCATGCGAAAAGCCCCATTAACGCATGCGATCGCACCATATCGTATGGTGCGATGCAAATTCAGAAAATAGGAGGAGTTAGGGGCAGAGAGTGGGCTGGGTTAGCCTGTCTGTGAAGAGCTATCGCACAGCCGTAACGCCAATTTTAACTACACCTCTTTGGATTGCGTTAGGCTGTGCGATAGCTGCCGTGACCATGCACTAAGCTTTCATTGTCATTTGTGATGTTTCCCGTAAGTCCTATTTCAGGTGAATTGACGGGTCCAGAGCCTGAGGGGGGGAGAGAGAGAGAGAGACTGGCCATAATGTTGTGGCCCATAGGTAGGTATTTGTATCCCTTGGTAGGCCCACCTAGTAACTCGAGGTGGGGATTAGGTAAGAGTGTAGGGGGTTAGGGGCCACTTTGACATTCTACTTGACACCTACGAACAGAACAGTGGTCTCTTGTGAAGATTTGTTGGCCTTCGGAGTGAGGAAACTCACTCCAAGATGAGATGTGGGCAAGGTTCTCTCAACCTAGCTTGAGGGACTCTCTACCTGGGTAACAAGGAAATACAACAGGTCTGGCACTTATCGCAGAATCTGAAAATGGTATCACAATTTGCGCTAACTTAGCTCTTCGCACAGGTAATTAGCGCAAATTGCGATAAATGCTATATTAGCATAAAACACGCCCCTTTTGCTATTGCATGCGGTACTTACCGCATTTTGACAAATCTACCCCTTAGTTAGTACGTTGATATGCCTTTCTGAGTTAGCAAGTTAATTTTGTTACCTCTCCAGTTCTCTTTATCAGGCTCACCAGTATAGCCGCCTCTTGCTGCAATATGTTTGCTTTATTTTGTCCCCTTCCCCTGTCCCTGTTCATTGTATTTTCCATCTATTGTTTGATGTAAACCGATAGGATGTGCCTACTAATGTCGGTATAGAAAAGCTGTTAAATAATAAATAAAATAAATACATTGAAGGACTGTTGTAATTCATTGTATCAAGACTGTACTGCAGTAGCACATAAACAGTTATAATTACTTCAGAATGCTAGTTTGGGCCAAAAAAAATGTGATCATGCCACTCTTCTGTTGGCTGAGCCTCACTGGCTCCCTGTTGTTCTTAGGATTAAACTTCATGGGGATTTTTTTGTAGTATTTAATGTCTTCATAAGGGTTGTACCCAATAATTAGCGGCGTTACTGACCCTTACTAACCCAGTTGTTCACTTGGTTCCTCGGCAGCAGATTTGCTGAAAATTTCGTCTGCCTCCATAATAAGAAAGCACCCATTGCTCTGCAGTTTGCTATTTTGCTTCTCTGTTGTGGCATGCTCTTCCCTTTCAACTCAGATAAGAACAAATGTATCTGAAATTTTGTAAAGGGACGAAGGCATGCTTTTTTAGGTAAGTGTTTGGGATAGATTGACTTCCATGTATTTTACCTGGGATCTGGATGGATGTGACTTTTGGGTGTTTTATTATGGATTTTATTTTGATGCCTTGGTCTGTGCTGTTTTAAATTTATCTTGTTAGGTCTTTATGTATAAGTATTGTTTGCTTTGGCCCTGTTATCCATAGTTTTACACTCTTCTTTTTCAGACTATTGTAGTTTCATTGGTTTTATTTATTTTTATTTTTATAATATTCTAGTCTTAGAGTAGCACCTATTACATATTTGTATTGTTGATGCTTTTTATTTTAGGTATTTATTGTAATAGGGCTTATCGCATTAGGATAATTTGTGTGTGTTTATTTATGAGTGCCTGTATTTTAATTTTGTTCACTGCTTTGCTGTATGTGAGGAATGGAATTAAAAGCGAGTTAATAAAACTAACTAATCCACTACTCTCGAAGCGGTAGGTCCATTGTGCCTAGGTCCATTGTGCCGCCACATAAACTGAATTTCTCTTGAGAAAGACACAAGCTTGGCCCTTTCAAATCCCACTGAAAAGGTTAGTGCTTGAATCTTTCCTCATTCAGCAGGGGTGAAGAGTCGTTCTAGCTTCATGTGTGGCAAACAGTTTGAATGTATTCTGTTTTGTCTTTTTTTTCTACTTGTTGCAGAGGGAAACTCATAGCAAATACATGGCTGTGCCCGTACTCTGGAGAGTGCCATTAAAGTCCTTCTAATAAATATGTTCCTGTTTTGCAGACAATAATGTTGCCTCAGTGCTCACCAACTGTACAGTATGATCACACAATGCAAGGTTTTATCTGGTTCAGCCTTTGCCTGTCTGCCAGAGCGTGCTGTTCAATCTACCATGCCAGGATGGTCACTTGAGACAGTAAGAAAATGGAAGTTGCTGATTGAGTGGTGGGTGTATGCTCAGAAAAACAAAGCATAAAGACAAAGCTTGGCAGATTCACTTTGAAGTGTTCAGTTTTTTGGGTTTTTTTTATTAAAGTGGTAGATTTTCTTAAAATTTTCATTTTTAAGCATGTTTCTGCTCTTAGACTGTATAGGTGAAGCTTTTCACGCCAAAATAATTCTTGGATATTAATTGTGATAGCAGCCAAAGACTCTTGATGGCTCTTTGGATTATTGTGGGGCCTTGGGGTTAGACATGGAAAGGGGAGGGGTGCTGGGTATGAACTAAATAGGGGGTTTGCATGCTCAGCTACCTAAGAGGGCGGGGTATAGAGGAGGATGAGAACAAACCATCCCGGATTGGGAGCGATCTTACGAGCGGCCCCACCTTATGGCTAGCAGCTGGGATATATCCTTAGCAGTGAAGACAGGAATGATCGGGCAGACTGGATGGGTCGCTTGGTCTTTCCCTGTCCTCATCTAGAGCAGTCACTGGATGACATGACTCGCAGGTGAAGGAATGCTTTTGGCGCCCCTCCTCCCTGTCAGTTTGCATGCTCACAGGCTCACTCCAAAAGGCACCCAGGATCATCGCCTTTCTTGTCCATCCCTTGTAACTGCCATGTCCTCATCTACTGTATTGCTTTGTTTCATAATGAAGTGTTCGTAATAATACTTACCATTTTTATAGCACTACTGGACATATGCAGTGCTGTACGGTGGTGCTAAGTATTCATGAACGATAAATCCCTTCCCCCAAAAACTTAAAATCTAAAGAGGTAATTTTCAAAGGAGTTGCTTGCATAAATATAACATATTATCGTAGCAGTTTTTGAAAAGCCCATTTACGCACTTAAATGCATAAAACCTATTGACAATTCAATGGCATATATTTTAGCAATTTTCAAAAGCCCCCTTCCAATTGTAAAGTGCATTTATATGCATAAAGCCTACGTTTAAGAGTGTAAATCCTTTTGAAAATTGCCCTCTCTGTTTGTACCTGAGGCAGTGGAGGGTAAAGAGCTTTCTCCAAGGTCATGAGAAGCAGCAGTGGGAGAAGCAGGATTTGAATGCTGGCTTCCTGTTATTAATCTGATGTTAGCAATCTGTTAGGAATCTGATGCCGGATGGGCGGAGCAATCAGATAGGAGTAGCAATCTGTAATGAATGTGTATTGAGGGCTCCTGAAGAGGGAGAAGTTAGCACTCTTGTTAGGAAAGCTCTGTGTAGAGCTGGGAGTAGCAATCTGTAATTCAGATATAGTAGTGGGTGGATCCCTGGCCCGGTGGCAGATGACCACACCCCCGGGAGGATATCCCGAGAGGGACCACCGGCTAGACTTCAGTATGGAGACAGACACACATTAGTTCTTTTATTAAACAGGTTTTTGAAACTACCAGAGGTGGCAGTACTGAGCTGATATGCCCGGTAGGGCTGTAGTCCCAGATGGCTGAGCTGTTGAGAACTGTAGAAAGTGAGTAGGTAGAGTAGGCAGAGTTCATGAACAGAACTAGATAACAAAACTCACACGTAAGGTCTCAAGGAAGCTCACGAGCTGGAAAGGTTTAGGCCGTCAAGGAGCGAGTACCTGGTTCCAGAGAAAGCTCTGAGAGAGCGATGGTAACTCACAATTGTTTGTAGCAGCAATAGTTTCCAGGTAGTAGAGAATCTTCAGAGTGTCCAGGAACATGGTCCCTCAAGGAGTGAGTACTGGTTCCTATCTGTAATCTGAAAGTAAAGAAAAGAGCGAGGCCCTCGAGGAGCGGGTACCTCTGGTAAGTCCAAGGAGGCAGAGTAGCTTGGATAGCCGAAACGAGTCCTTAGCAAATCCTCAAGGCGAATCCTTGCTAACTCAGTTTGTTAGCGATATCAGAGACCTTTAAATATTGGAAGCGGATGACATCATCTCAGGGGGACGCCCCTGAGGTTCGCGCTCTTGCTGGTACTTCAGTCAGAGCGCGTGCGCACGCCCTAAGTCTTCAGGCAACATGGCGGATCTGCAACATCAAGCTGGTCTGGGGACGCTGGAAGGAGACGGCATGGAGACGCTGTGGCAGCCAGTCGTCCATCAGATCCGAAGGGAGTCGCCACAGAGGTAAAGAGGGTGGAGTGAGGGCGTTGAGCAGCGACAGTCGCAACACTTCCCTCATTCTCAGCCCATTGCTCTAACCACTATGCCATTCCAAGTGCCCATTGGCTTTACCTTGTCTATCCATCTGTATGCATACATCTGGCGTGCACCGCAGGAATACACCTAATTTCTGTCACATGGCCAGGGTATAATTTTCCATCTTGTAGAGTATATTATTTTTTTTCTAGTGCTTTTCAACTCATGTAGAAGCACATGCATGTGGTGACTTAGTCAGTCTATTTTCAGGCATGACAACTTCTGCAAAAAATCACCCGTCGGATCCAAACTTGGGGAAAGAGGGAGCACTTAGCTTCTTGAGAATGCCCTTGTTTCGATAAGGGTAAAGTCGTTTTCAACAGGGTCAAAGCTGAAAAGTTGGTTTTCACGCCCTTTGCTGTTTAATTAGTAATGTGGTTTTACTGTAAGAGGGCTCCCTCATGGGGCGAATTGAAGCCAGAATCGTTCTTCTCTAGGCCTTACTCCTAAACAGTAAGTGGCACACAAACAGATCAACCACATTTATGTGCAAAATAAAATAATTATTTCTTGAAAGGAAAATGGATGTCCCTCATATTGATAGATGTGCATGCCTTGGGTGTCATTGGAGTGCCTTGTATTATGGAGCAGAACTCAAAGGAGAGGGAGAGGGTTGAAATACGAGCTCTAAGTTCAGCGTGACACGCTTATAACTTGCTTTGCTTTTGTTGCCCAAACTGTAAATATAAATCTCATCAGAAAGACAGTTTCTGGGCTTGTGCTGTGACAACCGCAACAACTGCAGAGAATCCATTATCTGTTGTTGGAGGGATAAAAGAGAACCTTGTTCTCATCCCATAGCGTTAGCTCACACAGGTTATGAATTCAGCCCTATGGTCATCCTTTTGCATAAATCCACCTGGAAGTCTGCATTTCAAAAATCTGGGACCTGAGAAAGGATCAGAAGTTTGTTTGCTTTTGCACCGTGCACAGGACATAGTCTCTATAAGAGAGTTGAAATGCATGTTATGATTAGCTTGGTGTAGAGATTGGGCACAATTAACAGGCAGACGGCGTTTCTTCTGCCCTGTTCACACTGTTGACTAAGTGAGAGCCTGCACCGCAGGATTTACTTTTGAATGGCATTTCTGCGGAAAGCTGTAATAAATTCCCAGTACTGTAGTTTGCAGACTACATGACAGCAGGTTATAGCCACTGTGTAAATAGAGATACTGCAAACAGGAAGCTTGCGTGTTCCAGCGCCAGCTGTTTTTGCGTGCGTACAGGGAATGCAGTGGGGTCGCGGCTTCAGTCAGCGTGTCTATCTGCAGAAGCCCAGAGCATTTGCACCTTATTGCAAGAGATTATGACAGGCTTAAGCCATGTCACTACCAGAAGACGCTATTTGATCAGATTATTTAATGTACAGTTCACAGAACATGAGCATCTTGTTAAGAAGCCTTCCAATACTGGACTTTCTCACTAGAATAAAATGAATAACCCCACTGTATTTCCAGGTTGAACTGAACTGTGTGTCTCATTATCCTTAACTTTGCTGTGCTTGAAGGAATAGTCTGACCTGGTTGCATTTTTTTACCCAAAGGAATTATGTTGTGTCAAGGGATCACATGAGGGAAACCCAAGCGAGTCAGGAGAAAAATCAAATTCCAGGGCTTCTGCTTGAGCTAAAAACAATTGGAACAATTAAAAAGGAGGATTTTGAAAAATAATTGTAAGTCCATAAAGGCCTTTCATATGCAGGTGTTTAGACCCCTTTTGGTGGCATAATTTTGGGCCTCCTGCATGTGAGGAGCAGAGCTTGTCCGTATATATCTGAGTAGAGCAGGAGGAGTGGCCTAAGTGGTTAGAACAGTAGTTCCCAACTGCTGTGCTGCTCGGTTGTGCCACGGAAAAGTCACCACCGCGTGATGCTCAGATCCAGGCCAGCTCCAGAGCTCTGCTCTCGGCATTTCGCAGCAGCAGCAAGAGACCCAAGCAGTGGCTCCGACACCTCCATGAGCTCCCTGCTGAGCAGATCTGTAGTGATGCATGCCTCCCCTTCCTAGCGACAGCTAGGCATGCAGGGCATGGAGAGCTAGGCCCTGCTTTGTGCAGGACACACAGTGCTCACGGTATCTCTTCCTCTTCCCTCTCCTGAGCCCTGCCAGCCTCTATTTTATCTCTAGGATGAGTGAGATGGGGAGAGTGTGCAACGAGCACTAGACGCGACGCATTCCATGTTGGGACCGGCAATCGTGGAGCTGCTGAGGGAGCCACATGCAGCAGCCCAAGGCAGTCTCACATGGACTCCCTTCCTTCTCCCGCACTTGTGTTTAGAAGGGTCCATGTGCGTCTCTGCACCTTCTCCCCCTTTGTTTTAAAATTTGGAAGAGAAGACTGGTGGAGTTTTCAATGCATCTCTAGATGATCTTTTCACAGTCTGAGTCCTCTGCAAGTCTGCACCGCCTGCCGCCTGGAGGATGGTGCGCCACACAATATTATTGTAAAGGCAAGTGTACCTTGGGAGTGAAAAGATTGGGAAACACTAAGCTAGAACAGTAGGCTGGGAAGTCGGGAAACCAGAGTTTGAATCCCATACCTTCCACTTACATTCCTTGTAAGCTTGAGCAAATTATTTCCTATCTTGTTGTTTCAGGTACTGACTTAGGGCCTCATTTTTCTAAGCATTTTTCCTTTAGGATGGGAGAAAAGCCTTCTTAAATCAAGCCCTTAGATTGTAAACTCTTTTGGTGCAGGGATTGATCATACCTACATTATGGTAATCCGCCTTGAGTTTACTCTGCAAAAGTGGAATAGAAATACAAATTGCATTTAGGCTTTTGGTGTAGATCCCTTTTCACTTAAGAGCTCTCTTGCTTGTCTCATAAAACGTGCAGTATTTCTAGCTTGTTGCCCACTCTTGCGGTTTCAGAATTGGAGTTTTGTTTTGAAAATAATAAAACTGCACCTGCTCCTGGAAAAGGAGTTCACATTAGATTACATTGCTCCAGGTCATGAAACCCAGTGCAGGAAAAACAAACGATAAAGTTATCACCTTAGCAAAATAGGATTTCATTACAGCATTGTGGGAGTTCAGCTGTAAGTCAGAAAGGCAAAGGTGGCTGTTCCTTGGTCTTGTATGGAACCCATAATAATTGGATGGATCCTGGGGAAAATTAGAATCTTTGCATGTTGTGATGCTTTTTGTTGGAACAAGGTACGATCTGTCCAGAGATGATGTGGTGCATGAGCTTTTGAGACCACTTGGGTGACTTTTGCCGATGTGATCTGTGCGGCCTTGAGAACTCATGTACAAAAAAGCATTGCAGCCTGCAGGGAACCCAGGCATCTTGGTTCTAACACTATTTGTCGTCTTCTGCTTTCCCAACCAGAAGGGCTTCTGTCTTTCCTCGTACACTGAGAGGATAACTTTCAAAACTGCTCCCGTAAGCACATATACACCCATCTATGGGCACAGGTTAATCTACTTATGTATTTTATCACCTGTGCGCAAATGATGTCTGCAGATAATAAAATAAGAGTGCATACGAACATACATGCTCATGCATGTAAAAACCACAAGTTGCGCAAGTTCGGACTTATCCAGAAAATGTTGCGCTTGGAGGTGGATCCTTGCCCTGGAGCAGTGGAGAATGGCTCCCTGGTAGGGACCAGGAAGCACCTGCCCCCAGGGGGCGGAGCACAGGAGGAAAAAGAGGCTAGGATGAGGTTCACCACTGGAAGCCTGCAGTCCCCTGGGTGGAGCCCGTAGGGACCCAGGCCGCTTGGACTTAGGTGGGCCTCACAGGGTCTCCCAGAGAGGTAGTAGAGAAGCATGCGCACAAACAGCAAGGGAGTGAGGTCGGACTCTAGACTGTAGGTCTGATGGAGCAGGGAAGACCAGAATAGCATAGGCGATGGCAAGGGAGAGAGCCAGAATCAGGAGATGTGGTCAATGGCAGCCGAGGTCAGAATCTGAGGATCAGTCTGAGGAGTAATCAACGAGGCAGGGGTCAAGTTCCGGAGGTCAGACGAGGTCACAAGGCAGGCAGAGGTCAGGATTCAGGCAGCGGACAGAATGGTCAAGGAGCAAGCCGAGGTCAGTACCAGAGAGACAGTCCGAGGGTACTACCTGGGGAGACAGGACAGACAGATGCTGGAATAGAAGGACGCTGGACAAGGCTGGAACAGTAGGACGCTGGAACAAGATTGAAACAAGACTGTGAACGCGGAGGCAAACTAGTACACATGCAGTGCCGACCCGATTGCCAAGGAAAGGAAGTGCAGGCAAGGACTTCCTTATAATGAACGTTCAATCAGGGCGCGCCACGGAGCTAGGACCCTCCCTTGGCCCTACAAGAGGCCGGGCGGTCTGCGCATGCGCGCGTAGGGGCGTGGCCAAAGCCACTGGAGACGCCGAACTCTGGCGTGAGGCCTAGTGCGCAGTGGAAGGCCCGGATACCGCCGCCGCAGGACGCCAAGGCCTGGAGGAGCTCGCAGCTGCTGCAGGGGAGGCCGACCTGTGACCTGCAGAGGAGCTAGCGAGGTGAGCAGGCCCGTGCGCGGGCTGGGCGAGGACGGGGCGCGTAACAGAAAAGAAGTGGCACTTCTCCAGATAAGTTCCGAATTGTGCAGCTAAGTAGCAGCACTTAGCCAGACAAGTAGTGCTTTTCAGACTTCATCTAATTGGCACTTTTCGGACTTATCGGGGTATATAAGATAACTGGATAAGTCTAAAAAAAGAAAAGTGCTACGAATGCGAATGAGTTCACATTTGTCCATCTATGTAAAGGCAAAGGTGCTATTTAGCTGGATAACTGCACACAAATAATATACCTGCGTGTTTGTACTCTGAATTTTAAAGGGATACACAAATAGATTTTATTCATGTTATTTAGGCACATTTACCCTCCAGCTTTTACATGTGTAAATAGGGGGATGAAATAACCAGTTTTACCAATTAGTCTGCCAGTTCACCTGGTTCACCTACAGCTCATGAAGACCCTCCTGGCTCTTCAGCCTGAAGTCCCCACATTTTGCTCAGACTCCCCACTCAGTCATTTTTTTTATTTTTGAGATGTTTACAATTACTTACACCAGATATTAGGCAGTAGTAAATATATGCAAGAAAAAGTCTTACGCGTGCCTCTTTTCGTAAAACAGCAACTTACATGTGTAAATGCTGTCTCCTCTGGGACCACCCCATTTTTTACACGTACAAATTTACTCATGTCCCCCAATATCCGCACGTATGTTGCAGTTTTTAAAATACCATATACTTGCGTATATGCCATTGTACGCATGCAAGTGCTATTTTTTACGCATGCATTTTTAAAAATTCACCTCTAAGTTTCTACCTACTAAAATTTCCGCCTGCCTTTTTGGTAATAAAGGGAGTGTCACGGTTGAGAGCCTTTGGACTGCGGTGTGGTTGACCCAGTCTAGTAAGCCTACTAGGCCCACACCAACAGCTGGTGGACACACCCTACTGAGACTAGAGCTGGAGATTCACCTGTACTATCCCCATTCCCAGCGGGTTGAGCTTTTGGGTTCTAGGGGCTGGCAGGGCTTAGGTGAGTGTCCGTTAGGGAGTGGTCAGAGAGAGTCCAGGTATGGACAGAGGTCAGGGCAGGTAGCTAGCAGATGATATCTGGGTCCAGGCCAAGGGTCAGAGCAGGCGAAGTCAGAATCCAAGGCAGAGGTCAGAATCAGAAGTCAGGCAGAGGATGAACAAGAAAAAGACAGGGACAAGGCAGAATACAAGGACAGAAACAGACAGGGGGACAGGTCTGGAACAAACAAGACAAGAACAAGCAAAGCATGGATTGGAACAAGGCAAGACGAGGAGCAAAACTGGAAACAAGCAGGCAAGAATAGGAGTAGCAACACACACCGCAGGCAAGGTATGGAGTGCGACTGGGGTTTAAATACCCCAATGTCATCATTGGGTGCCGATGGCCTGCTTCTCGCCAAGGAGTCGTCAAGAATCAGCGTGCTGTGCACGTGCCCAAGGACATTTCGAGAGGGAGGCAGCAAGGTGCTGTGGCAGCCTTGGCAGCAGCGTTTGGGGTGAGTGTGGCCGGTCATGGAACCATCCTGCGGCCAGCCAAAAGTTACAGGGAGTTTCACTAATGTGCAACAGGAAGCATATATTTAATATCATTTGCCAAGGAAGTGTAAAAGATTACTTGTTAATTCCTTTGGCATGCAGACCTAGTTCACTTTTTATGCCAGCAATTAAGACATCTTGCCTTAAGCTTCTAAAATATCTGTTGGCAAGCAGAAATGGCTCCAGATTAATCTTTAAAACAAGTCTCTGCCTTCTCCCAAGTCAGAGCCCATAGTACATTATACATGCCCATGATTAATGGCATTAAAAAAAAAAGTTTACTCTCCATCTTCTCTTAAAAGAATACCTTTAAGAACTGTGGCAAGGAACGTCTTTTTTTTGTTTGCACCAGAAAGTATAGGAATGAATCTGGCCTGGCTGTAGTGACCATTGATCTAATTGGAACCAGGGTTAGAATTAGATTGGTGAATGATATTGGAGGAGGCAGTAAGGGCTGGGCTGGATGAGGTTGCATGAGGGATAATTGATGGATGGATAAGGATGGGATGGGGATAGGTCAGTGGCATGGGGGTGAGGGATAATATGAAAAGGGGGCGGAGGAAGGGGATGTGATGGGGAAGATGGGAAAGCATAAAAAGATAGCTCTCGTGCTGTTGGTGAGTTGGCCTCAAACTGTGGGTTGAGGCCTAGCCTGGCTTTTATTTATTTATTTTGTGTGCAGTTGTCTGGGATTTTCCTGTTTTTAATTATGTCCCACAATGCTGTTTGGTAAGAATGAATATAATTTTATACTTTGTTAAAATACTATGTATACCGCTTTGTTTAGATTAATATATATATAAAAAGCTTGTGTCTGGAGAGGAAGTGATGCCATCCAAGGGAAATGGCTGCCTAATACAACAGCTCTAAGTGGCGAAGTTATAAAATATTTATTCCTACCCCTGTGTACAGTCCCAATTACTTGCACATTTAAGACTGTGTCAGACGTGAAAATTGATCGAGCACACCAATCATTTATTTATTTATTTTATTTAATACTTTTTTTTTTTTTTTTATATACCGGCATTCGTGGTTACATCATACCAGTTTACATCCGAACTAAAGGTGGAAAATACATAAAACAGGTACTGGGGATGGGACAAGAGAGAAAGAGAGGCCGAGTGGTAGCAAAAACAGAGCAACAAATAATATAATAAAACTAACAAGCAGCAATATCACTAACTGTATACATAGGTACAGGTCAAAGTGGAGATACGGCATAAGATTAATGGAGGGAGGATCTACTCTGGGTAAGCCTGCTTAAAGATCATTGGGGAAACCACTGTGTAATCAGCGCAGAGATATAGTGGCGTGCCACCACCATTTTCAAATTAGGGAAACGGGGGTCCATCACATGGAAGGGACACCCCATTCTGTTGTTTAATGATGTGGCAGCTATTTCATTTCAGAAGCGCAAGGGATTAAAACCCAAAAGGCCTAATTTTTAAAAACCTTGCGTGGGATGATTCTGGGAGATATGCACGTGGCTGGGCCATGCGTGTGCCGCATGGATTTTAAATGGCTCGCAACCACGTGCATATCTCCCTGTACATGCCAAAGAACGGGTTTAGGAAAAAGGGGCAGGCCAGGGAGGGGTCTGAGTGGGGTGTGGGCAGGCCGGGACAGCGCCATTAGGCACTGTTCTGCTGAAGCGCGCTCCGGGAGCCGACCAGCCCATGGAAGTTACTGCTGCTCTGGAGAGCAGGTAAGTTCTGCAACAAAAAAAGGAAGGGTAGTTTGCGGACTGGGAGGGAACTGAGGAAAGGGCCTATTGCATCGCCGTGTGCATCTACTGAAATCCCCCCTACTTACACGTGCGATTGGGCATTCGCCAACACATGCGCACGCCAATATAAAATCATGCATGCAGGTAGTGGATTTTATAACATGCACATGTCGACGTGCGCATGTTATAAAATCGCCACATCCATGTGCATGTGCCGGGAACCTTGCACACATAGACGCCCACGTGCGGGCTTAAAAATCTCCCTTTTAACAGCTAATTTACATGCTGAAAATATATGCAGCTGATGGCTTTACCCCTTCGGTCTAGCATTTATGATCAGTGGAGTAACGTCTAAGTTGAAGTCCTTGGATGAAGCTATACCTATACTGACAAAAGCAGGAATAACTGTGAAAGAGAGAGTGGAAGTAGAGAAGCCATTGCCATGATGTGAAACAACATGATGGGAAAGCGAGTTAGAAGAAATTCTGATGGAGACCGCCTGACTCGAGACTCTGGCACTCAGTAAGGGGTATACTTGAGTGGGAGCACATCTGATAAAATGGGGATTAATCCAGTATACTATATTGATCTCTTATGGTTGCTCTTATAATTTAATTACAAGGGGCAAAGTTGTTCTAAGTTCTGTGTTTTCTTATGATATCTGCGTTAATAGAAATTTGCTGTATGCATGTGAAAGAGGTTGGTTGTGTTGTCAAATTAAGTTTCACAGCTGGTTGGGTGAGTCACTCTATGGGAGGCGTTTTTCCTCTGGGGGTGGGGTGTGTGTTATGGGGCATGCACACAAGTGACTGAGTGGGGGGTGGAATAAAGGAGAGGGTAAGGGAATGTAGGAGGTGGGGATGGGTCTGGGGAGGAGGAGGAAAGGACTGGGGAATTGGGCATACGTGGTCAAAGGGGAAACTGGTGCTTATAGGTGACTGTCATTCTTAGGTATAATGGCGGATATTACAGTTGTAACAATGAATATGAAGGACCTTAATTTCTGGAAAGCGGCAGTTGTTATTGAAGGAGGCCCAAGCTAGTAGAGTCTCAAAGCAAGTCATTTATGAATACCCTTTTTGCATCTATTCTTCTTCAAAGGAAGCATAGGGGGTAGGTATCATGTTGTCAGCAGAACTACGATATGAGATTCTAGATTGTCGGAGGCCCAGAGAAGGTCGATTCCTAGCAGTAAAATTAAAAATAGGTACGGAGAAGCTGGCGTTAGTGAATATATATGCTCCCAGTGTGAGGCAGGGGAAATTTTATACTACTCTGGGAGAACAGTTGAGCGAATTGGTGGAAGACTGTCTAATATTAGGGGGAGGCTTCAACCTTACTATCAGTCCAGCACTGGATAACAGTCCTGACAGTGGTGCGTACATAGGTCACAGAACTAAATTAAAGTCACTGTTGGCTGCCTGGGGTCTCTTGGATAACTGACGAATATTGAATCCAACTGAGCGAGATTATACATATTTCTCCAGTCCATGAACCATATTCCCGAATTGATCTGTTATTAATGAACAAAGTTGCAATGAAAGCCTGTAAAATTTAATATCGGGTCTAATACATAGACTATGCGCCAGTGGGATGAAATAGGGACGGCAACTTTAAAACAGCTGCGCGGGCGTATGTGAATGGGCGTATGCCGGCTCGCGCCCATGGACGCAGCCATTTTATAATGTGCGTGTGTGTATATGCGCGTATTTTATAAAATCGGCTGACTGCGCGTAAATGTGCGTGCCTTTTTCTATGGATGCGCAAATGTGCCACTTCTACCCCATAAGTGGGAGGGATTTTAATATACATGCGTGCCGATGCAATTACCAGTTAAACCAGTTTGTTCCCACTTTGCCCGGTTACAGGATAGGTCTTCCTATCTCCCATGGCTAACTAACTTCTCTTTTACCCTACTTGCCCCAACCCTTAAAATCCCACTGACTAGTCTTGTTTTTTCTGTTTTACTTCTATAGCAGAAGTAAAGTTACGTGGTAGGGGAACCTTGTCATGTGCTTGTGCGCGTAAACACTTACATGCTGGTTTCCATTTAAATTCCCAGAATGCCCATGCCCTGCCCTTTTTGGGACTTTTTCTTTTGTGCGTATACTGGGACATATGTGCGTCCATGGATGCTGCTTAAAATATACTCGCAAAGTGCCATACCAAGAGACGCGTGTATCTCCCTGTTTTGGTGTGCATAGAGCTTTTAAAATCCACCCCTTAGTGTTAATGCATAAAGAATCTAGACGAAGGTAGTGGCGATTGAATGAGTCGTTACTGAGAAATGAGCAGGTATGCGCAAACATTAGAAATGATGTCACAGAATATCTGCACTGCAATGATAGAGGAGATGTCTCCAGCAGAATGTATGGGACTGCCTTAAGGTGGTTCTCTGTGGTAAAACGATAGTCTAAGTAGCAGCTCTGAAAAAAGAGAGACAAAAAGAGAAAACATGTATTTGTTTATTTAAAAACTGTTTATAAACCACATAAATCAACAAATATTGTACTATGTGGTTTCCACATAAAACATACATCATCAAAATAAAACAAATATGCAATAACAAAACATCAAAATCACAAAAATTAAATTTAATAGGGGAAATTAAATAATTGGAAGCCGAGCATAAGAGGTATGGACAACCTAAAATATTACAGAAGTTGGATACCTGAAGAGAGCAGTTGAAGATAATATTGTAGGAGGAACTTCAATATAAATGTGTCAGTAAACAGGCTCATTTTGAATGGGGAAACAGCGAGTAAGCTTCTTGCTTGGCAACTAAAAAGGAAACAGGCACAGGGTCAAATATTAAAAATAAATGACCAAAAAGACAGCTTTATTTATGATAATGATCAGATCTGGCAGTGCTTTGTAGAATTATATCAAGAATTTTATATGCAGTGGATAGCACTATACAAGAGGAAGTGATGGACCAATATTTAGAAGCTTCCCCTCTGCCTTGTATTTCACAAGAAATTAGCCAAAGATAAGATTAGTGAAATAACGGGACCTGAAATCTTAGCAGATATAGCTTCTCTTAAATCAAACAAGGCTCTGGGCTGGATGAATTGTCAGCACAGTTTCATAAAGAATTTAAAGACCTGCTGGTCTCACTCCTGTTGAAGATGTATAATACCTTACTGAGTGATCCCGTTTTGCCTAGCAGGAATGACAGTACTGCCCAAATCAGGGAAGGATTTTACTTTATGTAGCTTGTTCTGACCCATTTTCCTCCTTAATCTGGATCTGGAAATATTAGCTAAAATACGGGTGACAAGGCTAAGTCAGATTATGCCATTGGTAGTACATGCTGATCTGGCAGGTTTTATACTGGGAAGACAGGCGGCAGACAATGTTAGGAAAAATATAATCTGGAGAGCAAAGAAAGAAGATACTGGTGGTACTATCAGCGATAGCTGTGAAAAAGCTTTTGACCACGCTCATTGGGTTTAAGGTGTTACAAAAAGTGGTTTGAATCCAAAAGTCCTGTCACGGCTGAAAGCCTTATATCCTCTCAAAGCATGTATCAAAGTAAATGGGAAGTATTCTCTGGGATTTGCTCTGGGGAGGGAAACGAGGGAAGGGTGTGCTCTGTTACCACTGCTGTTCGCATTGTCTGCGGAACCATTGCAGAAAGGGTGTGGAGAAATGAGGACATACGAGGCATCTAAGATATCATTATTCGCAGGTGATATTCTTTTTATACTAACACAGCCCGGTTTTTTTATTCACAGTACTGATTAGGGAAACGAAAATGTTTGCGAGGGAGTCTGGTTTTAAAGTTAACGTGGGAAAATCAGCAATTTTAAATCTTAAATTTGGAGGAGACCCAGGTGCACCAAATATAAAATAACTTCCCCTTTAAATGGGCAAAAGGAAGTATTAAGTACGTTGGAGTATAATTAGGGGCTGATTGGCAACAATTATTTTCATTAAACTATACACCTCTGATGGAAAAAACACTTAAGAGAGCTGGAAACATGGTCTAATTATAGCTTCTCTTGGATAGGGTAGCATTGATACGATAAAGATTTATTTATTTTATTTAAATTCTTTTAATATACCGATGCTCAAGACAAGGTCTTATCGTACCGGTTTACAATAAACTAGGGTGGTAAACCAGTTAACACTGAAAGCGAAAGTCACATTACAACAGGGAATGTATAACAAGGCTTTTTTGAAGAAAAATAAGGGATAGATTAACAATTTCTAACTGGTGAGCAGCGCATGTAAGCAGAGAGCAGTTGCGTACATGGTAAAATTATATACAATATATACAGTGAAGTCGATTAGGCGAGTTACAAGAGGGCGTAGTTAGCCGGAAAACAGTTCCTTTGTGAGGCGAAAAACACCAGACGTTACTGAGGGGTGTTGGACCGTGTGGGTTACCAAATAGTTTCTTCAAGGAAATGCTTGGGTGAACAGCCAAGTTTTTAATTTTTTTCTAAATGTCAAATGACAATGTTCCTGGCAGAGATCTGACGGGAGATTGTTCCAGTGATGCGGACCAGCAGTTGATAGCGCTCGTTTTTCAATTGTGTTGTGTATAACTGATTTGTTAGGAGGCGTCTGTAGGGAGTCTCTGTATGCCGATCTGGTTGGTCTTGCTGAGGAGTGAAGTTTGAGGGGTATGGTGAGTTGACTATATTGCCTAGATGGAATTATTTGTTTCAGGTTTTACCTATTGAAAGTGAATAAATGTATGCAGCTATTGCAGAAAAGAGTCTTTAATTACATTTGGGAGAGAAGATCACCTTGATAGCGAGAAAGGTCCTATTTTTTAAAAAAAGAGAGGGGAGAGTTGGTGGTGCCAACTTTTTGGCAATATTAGGTAGCAACTCATCTTACTTCTCTGGTCACGTTATGCCAAACAGTGGGTAAGGCTGGAGCTAGCGGGGATGTAATAATGATTCTCTATATGCTTGTAGTGGGAGGAAGGATGGAGGTTTTTGCCTCGTAGTCTGGATCACAGTAACTTGGATACCGGCGTGCAGGCGCATATGTACATGCATTTTCCAGCTCGCTGCAAAGGATGCAGCCCTGTTCTAACATACGGCCATATTCTAACTGGTAATTGCATTGTGTCAACGCAATTACCAGTTTCCCCAGTTCGTCCTGGAAAGGGATAGGACTTCCTAACCCCCCCCCCCCTCCAAGCTAAATAGCCTCCTTTTTACCCTGTTAGCAACAACCCTTAAAACAACCCCGCTGACTAGCCTAGAATCTTTTATTTTATTACTTAGCTGCTGTTCATAGCAATAGTTAAGTTACTTGGCAGGGGACCCCGGCACGCGCTTGCGTGTGTAAAGACTTACACGCACATTTCACGTTAAAGTCCCAGAACACCCATGCCACGCCCAGACCATTCCCATACCCACATTCTTATTTGCGCACGTACTGGAAGATGCGTGCGTACTCTGGTGCCTTTTAAAATCCAGAACTGCCAAGAGTGGTTGCCGTTGAAGAACCCATGCAATTGGGCAATTCCCGACTCTCGCCTGATGAGAAACAAAGGCGAAGATCACACAATCCCTGTCTCTACTGTGGTGCACAAGACCATTTCATCAGTCAGTGTCCTGTGAGACCGGAAAATTCAGCTAAAAGGATGTTCAGCAGCACGGCTTTGCCGCTGAATATTCCCAAATAAATAGCTGGTTAGCTGGATAAGTCTTATCCGGCTAACTTTAGACCTGCTGTTGAGCAGGTCTGATTTATCTGGCTAACATAACTGGATAAGTTTAAATATTGCTCCTTATCCGGCTAAGTGGTAGCCACTAAGCAGGACCAGATATTCAGCCGCTGCCACTTAGATGGATAAATCCCTACTTATCCAGCTAAGCAGTACTGAATATCGGCCTCTAAGTGACTTTATAATTTTCAGTTTGCTTTAGTATTGCATTGTATACATTTATTTTGGTTGTAATCCATTTTGAACTTATTCTGGAAAGGCAGCCTGGGATTGTAAAATTGCTTTTCTTAATAGGGTCTGATGTTGCTGCCTGTTTCTGTAAATATTTTAGCTACTGTATTTTAGAACAGACTCTTAATGTTCTTCACTTGACTATAGCAACATAAGTATCTGAATCAAAGAACTGCTACATCAATGACTTTCTCTTCTGCACTAGTGACATGCATTATCAAAGTAGAAACAATGCCCTGGGAGTTAACTACTGTATTTTGTCATCAGGAATATTTGTTATAGCAGGGTTTGAGATTTGTTTACTGAAGGGCATTAGCAGTAACAGTTATGTAACATGCATTAATGCCTTCATTATTGATTTTATTTTATACAATGTATTAAGTTCCATAAAATAGTTCAAATTTGGCTCAACTTTTTATTTTAATTGAAACATACTAGGGACGTGCAGTTAACAAATTTTCATTTCAGTTTGTTTTTTTGTTGTGGAAGGGGTTTTTTTTGTTATTTTTCAATTCATTTAATGTTTTTTTTTTTTTTTCACTTCAGTTCATTTCTTGTGTGGAAAAAAAAAACATGAAATAACCAAAAAAAATCCCAAACAAAAAAACAAAACAAAATGGGCCTCCTCAAATCCCTACAACCCCCCTTTTACCCCGCTAAAATAATCCTTCCTAGTCCCTCTGATTTCCCCCCCCCCCCCGCCTAACTGAGCTGAACTGGGGCTTCCCTAAACCCCGCTGACCCCCATTCCCACTCCGTAAAAATTGCCAGGGCCGGGGATCTCCCCGGCCACCACTTACCTCATTCATGGGGTTCTGCTGAGTCTAAAGGGCAGAAGCAATGCCCACTTACTCCTGCTATCACAAAAATGGAGTTGGAGGCTCTCAGGTCAGCGCCAAAGTGATGTCACCTTGGTCAACTGCTATAGGGATGGCTTTCCCATGGCTATTTGAGACTGGGTTAGCCAGATGAGGGGTGAATGCAGACTTATCTGCTGCTTCTTGGGGCGGATGGGCTTCATAGGGCAGCAGTCTTTAGGATGCTTTCTCATGGCCCCCTTTCCTCTCCCACATCTCATGCCAGCACGAAGCCACCCACTCCACCCAGTACCTCCAAAAACCTTGAGCCTGAAACCCTGATGTTGATTGTGTAGGGCTGTGGATAATACTTTAAAATCGTCGGCTCAGTGTGCTGCAGCAGTCAAAAAAGCAAACAGAATGTTGGGAATTATTAGGAGGGGAAGGGTTAATAAAATGGAAAATGTCATAATGCCTCTGTATCGCTCCATGGTGAGACCACACCTTGAATACTGTTTACAATTCTGGTCGCCGCATCTCAAAAAAGATATAGTTGCGATGGAGAAGGTACAGAGAAGGGCAACCAAAATGATAAAGGGGATGGAACAGCTCCCATGTGAGGAAAGGCTGAAGAGGTTAGGGCTGTTCAGCTTGGAGAACAGATGGCTGAGGGGGGATATGATAGAGGTCTTTAAGATCATGAGAGGTCCTGAACGAGTAGATGTGACTCGGTTATTTTCACTTTCGAATAATAGAAGGACTAGGGGGCATTCCATGAAGTTAGCAAGTAGCACATTTAAGACTAATTGGAGAAAATTCTTTTTCCCTCAACACACAATAAAGCTCTGGAATTTGTTGCCAGAGGAGGTAGTTAGTGCAGTTAGTGTAGCTGGGTTCAAAAAAGGTTTGGATAAGTTCTTGGAGGAGAAGACCATTAACGACTATTAATCAAGTTTACTTAGGGAATAGCCCTGCTATTAATTGCATCAGTAGCATGGGTGGTTCTTAGTGTTTGGGTAATTGCCAGGTTCTTGTGGCCTGGTTTTGGCCTCTGTTGGAAACAGGATGCTGGGCTTGATGGACCCTTGGTCTGACCCAGCATGGCAATTTGTTATGTTTTTATGTCTGGGGAGTCTTGTGGGGGAGGGTGGTATCAGGTTCAGTTCTCCATATCATTTTAAAGCCTTTAAGATAGTGTATTAATAAACGCATAATATAACAATAAAACATTAACAAGTCCATTATCAGTGCATTTATTCAGCTTAATTTGGCACTTAGCTGGAAAATCCAGTTGTGCCAATTGCCCCTGACTTAGCCTTTTAAATATTTTGCCAACTATAAATTTATCCAGCTAAGTCAGTTGTGGTTCAGGGATGTTATGTGATGGAGCAGATTTATGCAGCTAAGTTAGCCGATATTCAGTGTTATCTGCCTAACTTAGGCCTGGATTTATCAAAATGCACTAAATATCACATGTGATAGGAAAAGGGGAGTGTGTTATGGTAATAGTACACTTTGTGATAAACTGCCTATCTTAGCGTTTTGCATATATATTAGTGCATACTAGAAAGGTATTTATACCTTTATATGAGGCCTACCTAGTCACTCGAGGAGAGGTTTGTGCAATGTTCTCTCACTCTATCTTGATGGACTCTCTACCTGGGTAACATCAAGCTAGGTTTAGAGAACCTTGCACAAATCTCATCTTTGGGTGAGTTTCCTCACTCCGAGGGTCATCACATCTTCACAAGAGAGCACTGTTCTGTTCATTCGTCTCACTTTGAATGACAGAGTGGCCCCTAACCCCTACACTAATACCTAAACCTCACCTCGAGTGACTAGGTAGGCCTCATATAGAGGTATAAATACCTGCCTAGGATGAGGGCATTATGGCTAGGCTCTCTCCCCCCAGTGGTTGTAGAAGAGCCCTAATAGCTAAGCTGGATTTTCAGGAGCTTAAAACTACTAAAAACAGCATTCACATAGCACAATAAAGTCCTATCACATGGTTTTACACAAATGAAAAAGGTATAGTTAAAATACACATTAAAGTCATGTGATATGGCTTCGCAAATGATGAAGCCAGCCCACTTGGCCACAAATCCCGCCCCAAACTCCTCCCCTTTTTCTAATTTGCATCGCACTATGCGTTATGGCATTTTTACATGCATTAAAGGCATTTTTGCATGCGTTAAAAAGGCATTTTTTTCATGTGAAAACGCCTTAACGCATGCGAAAATGCCATATAGCACTTTGATAAATGGACCCCCTTAGCCATATAACTTTAGGACTACCTCAAAGCTGTCCTAAAAGTTATCTGGGTATGTGTACCCGAATAACTTGCTATTTAACCAGATATATTCAAAGTATTTTTTCACACAATGCGCAATCAACTTGAGGAATTTGGGGCTGGAGAATGTGGTCAAGGCAACTAGCATAGCTGAGTTTAAGAAGGATTTGAACAAGTTAATGAAAGAAATGTCTGCACATAGTTATCAACCAGGTGATTCTGAGAAACCCACCACTTCTCCCTGGGAATGAGCAACAAGAAGTTGGGATTGGCTACTATTGAAGACAAGATGCTGGACTCTATAGACCCAGCCTGGCACTTCTTATGTAAAAAAAAAAAAGAAAGCACCTATACATGACAATATGCCTGTGGAAATTTTACAGAACAGAAGCAAAGGAGTTAAATCTTATACAAATCTGATGAATCATTTTGTGAGACATCCGACTTTTTTCTAGATCCCTTTGGACCAGCGATGGAGCACTGTCAGTGCTGTGACTTCCAGCCACTCCCCTTTGGGTAGCCCTCATTGTGCGTCCTTCTTCTGCACTTCTGTGGTTAGCATTCCTGCCCTTTCAGAGAGACTCTCTTTCCTTCTCTCTTTTCTGCAGGCTCCTCTCCATACCGTTGTTTCCTCACCTGCCCCTTTTCTGGGCCTCCCTTGGCGTGTTGACTTGGGTAGAGCTTGGTCTCTCCCTCTTTCTAAACTCCAGGAGCACCATTTTTCTCTCTGTTTTGTCCTTTTTCTTCAGTAATTTCATTCACAGCCATTTGTCTTCACTTCCTGGGGTTTTGTTTGTTACCCTGGCTTGCTTGGGCTTGGCAGCTCTTCTGCCTGAATTCCTCCTGGGGAGCACAGGCCTCTTGTCACACAGATATATGACACTGGAGAATTCCAGGAAGACTTCCTTGTGAGCAGTATTATTCCAATTCCCCAAATTAACATAGTGCTGCAGAGCGGAACTCACGATGTTACATGCATCAAAAATTATTTTGCAGGTTGTTAAAAACAGAATCAAGTCAGCTGTTGATCCACATCTAGATGAGAACAACTAGGATTTAGAGAAGGAAAAGGCATAAGAAATGGTATTTATTACAAATGATATCTGAAGGAATGTTTCAGAAGAAAAAAGATACATTCCTTTGTTCTGTTGATTATTCCAAAGCTGTGGACAGAGTGAATCACATTAAACTGGTTGAAATAATGTCTAGAACTCTTATATCAGAATATGAAATTAGGTTAATTGATAATTTCTATTAGAGTTAAATTGCTACAGTGAGGACAACAGCAGGTGACAACTAAGAATGTGGAAATTAAAAAAGGAGTTAGAAACGGATGCATTAGAAAAGGATGCATGCATACTCTTCTCCGTTCTGTTCAAGTTATGCAGGGAATCTTTAATCTCAGAGGCTCTGGAGGAATGGGAAGGCATAAATATCCATAAACCTAACACACATTTGATATGTTGATGATACAGCACTAATGGCATCTAACCAAGAAGATCTAAAAGAAATGATAATTAGGTTATGCATAACCCGTCAGACCTATGGAATGAGCTTGAACACCAAGAAGATGAAAAACAGAATAATCAGCTAAATGAATTCTAATTTGAGAACAGTTGCTGAAGAACAGAAACTGGCTCAATCAAAAGACTTTAAATGTTTAGGAAGGTGTAAAAAGTTGAAAAGAAGTTGAAAGAATTGAGAAAGCTAAAAATGTTTGGGATTGTAAGGCATTCCTTAGGAGAAACTTGGGCTACTGAATGACGACCTCTTTCCAAGGATAGGATATGGACATGAAACATGGATTTATAGGAGAGGGATTAGAAAGAAAGCGTAGACCTTTGAAGCTTAGCTGGAAGGGGCATGATCTCGAATGAAAATGTAGATGAGATGATAGGAAGTGGAAGATTCCTAACAGAAGATGTGGTCAGCAGGAAAATGAGATTTGCTGGTTATACTTGGATATACTGGGGGCATGATAGAGGGGGGGGGGGAAAGGGAGAGGAAAGAGAATGATCGGGGAGATGACATTAAGAAATGGTAAAGATTTGAAGCATGGACAGAAGAAAACAAAGCACAGAGAACTGATGCATCATAGTTGCCAACCTTTGCATTAAAGATGTCTCTTGACGATGATTTCTGCTTTTTTCCTGGTCACCCTCCACACATTCTTCCTTTTCATCAGTCTGTTTTACAATTTCACCTCTGCATTATTTCCTTTCACTAACATATCCAAAAAAGTTTTGTTACTTTGCTTTATTTCCTGTGCTCATGTCTTGCTATCCTGAATACCTTTCCTGCTTCCCTCAGCTTTTCAAATATTGTTCCCTGGGCTATTCAGCTCCATCGTATCTTTTGAATTCTAATCTTTTTGTCCTTACCTGTTTTAGCAACTCCTCTCTTGAAAATCATTTCCTGTTACTTTTCTAGCAAAGATTACTTGCTCCTTCCGCTGACTGCTTTTAGTTTAGCTCGATGCTCTTGTACTTCCCACTCTGCCAGTGCTTTCATAAGTTACTTTCCCATCTTAACAAAGTTGGTACTCTTAAATGAACTCTGGTGTCTGTGTGAACAGTCTCTGCTTGCTCTTATATTAAACCTCGCTGACTGATGATCACTGGAGCTCAGGTGACCCCCCCTTGCTGGGAAATTATTAATGCTTTGCCTGTTTGTAAGTTCTTGGTCTAGTATTGTCCACTGTCTTGTGGGTTCTGTTACCATTTCCTTCAGGAAAGTTACTTAAAAGGAGTCCAGGATCTTGCACTTTCTAACTGTTTTTATAGATGGGATGCTCCAGCAATACCCCATCAGCAACCTCCCTCCATTCGTTTCAGCCTTAGGTATAAGAAGTGCCATGCTGGGTGAGACCAAAAGACCTTCAAGCTCAGCATCCTGTCTTTGACAGGGTCCAGTCCGGGTCACTATGAGGTACCCACAGATCCCAAAGAGTAGATCCATTTCTTGTTGCTCCCACTCGGGATGAGCGGTGGCTTTCCCAAGTCTACCTGGCTAGGAATGACTTATGGATTTTTCCTCCAGGAACGTCCAAACTCCTTTTAAACCCAGCTATGCTAGATACCTTGACCACATACTCGGGCAAAAAATTCCATAGCTCGATTATGCGTTGAGTGAAAAACTACTTTCTCCAATTTGTTTTACATTTACGACCTGTTAGTTTTGTGGAGTATCCCCTTGTGTTAGCACTGTTGGAAAGGATAAATCACCATCCCCTATTTACTTATTCCATCCCACACTTGTTGTTGTCTAAATCTTTATCCATCTCTTTCCCTGTGCTGGAGATCTGCAGATTACACTAGTGTACATCGAAGCTCTGTCTTCCCTTTCCAAGGTAACCCACAGAACTTCCTCCATTCCCCCATACCCTCTACACTTCAGTTGCTGCCAGTGAAGTGCAGACACAGCAAACATGAGTTACTCTACAAGGTTCCAAGAAGATCCAGATGATGGTTGAAGTTCATGGTTGCAAACCTAACTCATTATCAATTTGCTTATCTCTGATATTTTTCTGGTGATTTTTCTTGATAGGCCCTCACTTCTCTGAACTGAGGTGAACATGAAACAAGGAGGTGTGTGGACATTTCATGATTCTGGGATTCTTCTTTGACCACAGGCCAGCTTTCAAAATCCTCAGTGGCATCAGAATGTGCCATGACCTCCCTAACATTTCATCTTTATTAAATATAATATACCAACCAGTCACTACAAGGTTTTACTTCTTGTTAAACTTTTTATCTCTCCTCTAACTCTAATCCCAGTTAGAATAACCCCTGTTTTATTGTAACTTTTTCTTCTATGCACTTGTTATACTTTTGTAATGTATACTCTTACGTTTTAGCTATGTACGTTATAATGTATTGCTCACCCCTTGTTTTATGTAAACCGACATGATACGAACTTCCGTGAATGCTGGTATAGAAAAACACAAATAAATAAAAAAAATAAAAAATAATAGTAAAATTTAACATGCGATATATATATATATATATATTACTATATATTATGAGGTAGATTTTAAAAAGGTGCGTGCGCTACCCGGCGCGCGCACATCTACACCCGATTTTATAACTTGTGCGCGCAATTTATAAAATCAGGGGACGGCGCGTGCAAGGGGGTGCACAATTGTGCATGTTTCATGCGCTGAGCCGCACTGCCTTCCCCTTAACCTGACCTTCCCAGCCCTTCCCCTAACCTTCCCCCCCACAGCCCTAATTTAACCCCCCCGTCCTTTGTCTTACCTTTTGCGTCTGCCTCTGGGCAGGTGCAAGTTGCGCGCGCCGGCAGGCTGCCAGCACGCGATCCTCCAACACAGTGGCAATGGCCGCTCTGTCGGAGGCCTCTGGCCCTGCCCCCGCCCCCGGACTGCTCCCCCGCCCCCGTCCCGGGGCTTTACGCACGTCGTCGGGCCTTTATAAAATAGGCCCACCGTGCGTAAACCGGTTATGCGCTTAAATCCTCTGGATTTAAGCGCGTAACCCTTTTAAAATCCGGCCCTATATGTATTTAATAACTTTGAGGTCAAAGTTTCAGCCTTAAGTCTTCCCATTTCACCCAGATCCCTTACCCAGTCATTTTTTCACTTTTAAGATGTTTCGAGCACTCACACCAGATGTTGAGCAGTGTTTCACTTTGGAACATTGTAAAATTCTCTTAAATGTTGGGCCTCTTCCCAGAACACCCCTGGCCCGCCCCTTTTGTACACACACAAATTTACTGGCGTTCCCCGATGTTCGCAGGTATGTTGCGGTTTTTAAAACAGAATACACTCGTGTATATGCCATTTTAATGTGTAAATGCTGTTTTTTTACACGGGCAACGTTTGATAATTCACTTTTTAAAGTTTGTTTGAAAATTATTCCACTGAATTTCCCCACACAGGCTACACCTGCAAAAACGTCTGCACAAGTTTTAGTGTAAATTTAGGCACATGTTTTTTTACAAGTCCAGACCTCTCCACAACTCTGTTGTCAGGAATGTCTCTGCTCAGTCCAAGTAAACTTATGAGCAAAAATGGTGTGCGTGCATAAATGTATACCCGCAGATCGGGTGGGCTATTTTGTAAGACCATTGTCTAACAAGCAATTTATGTGTGTAAAACCGCATTTTATGCGTGTAAATGGTTTTGAAAAGTTGGCCCTTAATGTTTAAACAGTCTAATATAAAATTAAATCTGAGGTAGGATAGGGACTCAGTATTAGCAATTTACTCTTACAAAATGCGTTTTCCCCCTGGTTACTGTAAATAGCAGACATAAAACCAAGGAAGTAAGGGAGAAAGAAGCGAACTAAAAATGTCTTTGTGGGAAGGTGGGGAATACAAGATTTTTTAAATAAATAAATAAGAAATGAAATGGGAGAGATAGGAGACAAACCTGGATAGAAATAAAGTTAAGTGCAGTACTGTTGGCCTGATCCTGGTCTCAAAGGTTTTCTGGTAGGTTGTTTTGATAGAGAATTCGACCTCTGGTGGGGAGAACACCGCACTCAACGTTTGCCACAAAAATTGTGTCTCCACACCGGGCTTGGTTGTTCCAAAGGACTTTTACTTTATTTTAGAGGTAAAAATGTTGCGGCGGATTACTGAAAACAGTCACTTCACTCCAGAATGAACAAATATCGCGCTCCTCTGCTCTTGCTCTACTCTGTGCCAGAAGACTGACTCTCCAAAGGCCTCAGTTCAAGTTTTGTACTTTGGGTCCCAGGGCACAATGATTTTGGTTTCAGGCAGAATAGTTCCCAACAGTGTCCTGCCCAAGTGATTAAATCCAGCAGTGTTGGCTTTCTGGCCACCACCTCAGAAATTGTGGCTTTTCACGCTCCTCCCACTGGAAAATGGATACTGGGACTCAAGGACACTTTAAGGCATCTGCGCACAGATCCCATAACACTGGAGTCCAGGCTATTGATGAGTTAGGTCCATTGCAAGGCTGGCAGCATCTCCTAGGATGGCCATAGGTAGTAGGGAGCCCAGACTCACTGGACATCCTTCCCACGACAGAGACTTCAGCTCCTTTCTCTTGGTCCTGGGAAAGGCGTCTCTCTAGACGTTTCTCAGGTTTCAGATGCATCCCCTCTTGGCAAAGAGCCATCTGCGGCACATCCAGAGGGGGTGCACAGGATTATGCCGTGGCCTGTGGTAGGTGTGGATTTACTTTACGTGAAGTGAAAGGGCCTTACACAAAGAAATAGTCTCGCCACTGAATTATTCTTCCTTATAGAAGGATATTAAAAACATTTAAAAAAAAGAGTACTATGAGGAATAATTTTGATATTTGCATTTCATAATGGCAGTACACTGCAGGGCACGTTAATATAATGAGATGGTGGCACTTTTCTCAGTGCACCTGTAGTGTGACTTTATTCAGCAGTATCCTGTGTGTTGCTATGTATTATTCCATAGTAATAGGAGAAATGAAACATTTTGAGGAAATGTCAATTCTGCAGAGCCTAATACTAGGTGTAGAGAGGACAGTTATCAGTAGGGGCTCACATGTAAATTGTGGGGCCAGTATACTAAAGAGGGTTGATGCTAGTATAAATGTTAACACACGTTAAACACACGCTAAAGCACACTAGCATTACAGTTTAGTGTGTTAGTCTGCATTAATGTTAATACGGTCTAATGCAGAATGTTAGTGAACTGTGTCGTATGAAAATTCATGAAAAGCAGCTCATTCAAAATTAAAATAGGTTACCACAAATTGTACTATGCTACCCAATTGGCATTAATCTGCTGGCAACTCAAAAACATAATGCAGCTCCTTAAGGTGTAGTAAAGTTGTTAAGTTGTTGCATTAGGTATTCTTGACTAACACAAGCACCTTGCCAGCTGGGCCTTCCTGACTTCTCATCAGGTATCCCCCATCTCCGACCCCCAGCACGGTTGGCTCAAAAGACCGCCTAAGGTCTGCTGATGCCGTTTTGATCCTGACCAGTTGGAATAAGAGGTGGTCATCCTTTTTCTTGCTCCCTTTGTCTGTATTACAACTTTGGATGGGGTAGGCTTGTGAGGGGCATCAGAGAAGGAATTGGGGTGGGGGTGTCAGTCAGGCATGGTTCATGGTGGGGGAGCAAGGGGGCTTGGGTGGAGTGTAGACTCCTTTGGAGATGGTGTTAGTTGTGTTGCTAATGCATCGTTGGTAAGTACTGCCAAAGTCCTACTGTAATGCTTTATGTTCTAGGCAATGTCAGCCCTGGAGTGCCAAAGCCAGGTCTGATTTTCAGGCTGTCCACAATAAATATGCATGAGGTATATTTGCATGAACTGCCTCCATTGTAAGAACATAAGAAAATGCCATACTGGGTCAGACCAAGGGTCCATCAAGCCCAGCATCCTGTTTCCAACAGTGGCCAATCCAGGCCATAAGAACCTGGCAAGTACCCAAACACTAAGTCTATTCCATGTAACCATTGCTAATGGCAGTGGTTATTCTCTAAGTAAACTTAATAGCAGGTAATGGACTTCTCCTCCAAGAACTTATCCAATCCTTTTTTAAACACAGCTATACTAACTGCACTAACCACATCCTCTGGCAACAAATTCCAGAGTTTAATTGTGCGTTGAATGAAAAAGAACTTTCTCTGATTAGTTTTAAATGTGCCCCATGCTAACTTCATGGAGTGCCCCCTAGTCTTTCTACTATCCGAAAGAGTAAATAACCGATTCACATCTACCCGTTCTAGACCTCTCATGATTTTAAACATCTCTATCATATCCCCCCTCAGTCGTCTCTTCTCCAAGCTGAAAAGTCCTAACCTCTTTAGTCTTTCTTCATAGGGGAGATGTTCCATTCCCCTTATCATTTTGGTTGCCCTTCTCTGTACCTTCTCCATCGCAATTATATCTTTTTTGAGATGCGGCGACCAGAATTGCACACAGTATTCAAGGTGCGGTCTCACCATGGAGCGATACAGAGGCATTATGACATTTTCTGTTTTATTCATCATTCCTTTTCTAATAATTCCCAACATTCTGTTTGCTTTTTTGACTGCCGCAGCACACTGAACCGACGATTTCAATGTGTTATCCACTATGATGCCTTGTTGTATGCAGACATATCTCATGCATATTCATTGTGGGTGTCCTGTGAAAGCCAGTCCTGTTTATGACACTCCAGGACTTCAGCTATCTACCCCTGTTCTAAAGGCTTAATACTGTTTAAAATACATCAGGCGTGAAATTGGCTGCTAACACCCATATTAAAATTGGCGTTAATGCACATTAATGGCCAATAGAACGCAGCTTAGCACAGTGGCCCTTGTGTTTGAGTATTAACTTATCGTGTAGACAAAAAGTATGCACATATAGTTGCACTGTGTAAAACAAGAGTGTGAAGTGTGCAGGTTGACTATGCCAAATACAGTTCTGAAAATTTCAATGTAGATGGGTAGTTTTCAGCCTCACCTTTGAAAATGCCCCCCTCCCATGCCCCTTTTTATTTTGGCTAAAACTACAGGTGTGCTTTTAGTCAGCTGAAAATCCACTAAGGTGGATTCAACCATTTTCTCCTGGTAGCTCTGGATTTTACCCCTCATAGTTTCTGACCAGTCTTTTGAAAAATGTCGGTAAATGTTTTACATTACCGGGAGTGTGCTAATGGGGGCCCTTTCTGGGTGTAAAATGATTTTAACTTAAAGCTAAGACTCTAAACTTGCTCTGTTTCATGGTTCTGATTTTTTTCAGAATATTTGTGTTTTCTGTTACCCCTAAAAAAAAAAAAAAATCTTCCCCAAAGTAGCTAAAAAGGCACTCGTTTAGCTTGTAAGTAGCAGTATCCCTCCTGGTCAGGAGCTTTGTGTTTAGTTAATGTTTCATCATCTGTGAATATAGTTCAGTTAACTGACACATCCTAAAAATATTTGTTATAATGGCCGTTATACTTGTTTAAAAAAATAGACAGAAACTTAGCTAGATCATATAAATGCTGTGTTTAGAACATACCCTGGGTAAAAAACAGTCTTTCAAAAATATGTGAATGATAGGACAGAACATTTTCTATAAACTACTTAAAGCTGTTAGCCTAGCACCTTACAGCATTTTCACTCACTATTGACAGTGCAGTAGATTTTTTGAAAGGTTTTTTTTTTGTTTTTAAAGCAGTAACACTTGCTAGAGCCATATTCACATATGTTATTTCCCTGAAGCTTGCCCAGTGGTTCAGTGGCACTGCTGTGCGGAGGGATTGTGTTCGATTCCTGGCTCACGTCCTCCGCTCTCCGGGTTGGCTGAGGCCCAGGGTGCTGCGGAGGCAGCGTTCAGCGCCTCTTGTGGAGAGGAGGAAGTCACAGCCGTCGTACAATGGCGCACCTGGTGGTCAGCCATGGAACCCATGGTTTCACAGTCCTGAATGAGGCTTAGAACACTGCCTCCGACTGAGGGCTGGCATTGCAGTGTCTGAGAGGGGAAAAAATCCCTGAGGAGGCTCATGGTACCATATCCCCAGCCCTGGTTACAGTTGAACTGGAAACCTAAAGGAGCAAGAGGAACAGCTGGCTCCAAATATATATTTATGTATTTCTCTCAACACTAGAAAACATTTCCTATGTTTCTTTCCTCTGCTTTTTTTTGTTTGTTTTTTTAATTTTTAAGGCTATCTTTTTTTCTGGGTCTATCATGCTGAAGCCCAGGGCTACAATGGTTCTTTCTCTGGTTCTGCCAGGTACGTCTGTAGTATCCCACTATTTCTCTCATTTCTTTTATTTAACCAATGGGATCTCTCAGAAGAGGCATGGCTAGAAATACAGAACATTTGTCAAGTGTAAGTTTAATATTGGGTCTTCAAAAGATTATTTTGAAAAGTATTTCTTTTCAGAGGATTCTTAGAGTGAAAATATTTGCTGTTTTGCTGGGCCAGAGAGGTGGAAATTATTGTGAAATTGAAGAAAACCAGAGCAAGTACCATGTGTGATGCTGCAGTTTCTCTGTTAGTGAGCTCCTTGACTTGTAAGTAGGTGAAAAAAAAAGTGTGTTCTCTTAGTGATATTGCTGAACATAGAAATAGTTTGCTGAGCAAGAGTATTTAACCAGCAGCCGTAGACAGATTTTTTTTTTTTCCCATTTATTCTTCCCTCGTTCTACAAGGCTAATTCTGCCCTAGGCTTGCTGTTGCTGATCTCTTCAGTTCAGATAGGAATAGATGTACAAGTACAGTTTCAAACACTGTAAAAGGTACAGTCTGCTGGGCATATTAATCCACCATAGAGCTGAAAACGTTAAAATAATTGGGCAAATCTGCCAGAGCAATGCGTCATTAGGTTTTATGTGAAATCGAGAACATTTTCTATAACTGATTTACCGCATTTGAGGCCCATTCTCTACAGATCCTCAGCGGCCGTGTTTCTCTGATGTCCAAAGTCAGGGCGGGGGAGGAGAGTTATAAGGAAAATGTTGGCGCTCTCTATCGACAAGAAAGCATGAATTAGCCATAATTCATGGGCAACGTCATCCAACAGTGCTGACATGAACCTAGCTCTCGAAGCTCAGTAAATACACTGCCTCGTGAGCCCTCCAGTCTTTCTTCAACTGAGCTACTGCAGACTAGATGGATCATTTGGTCCTTTTCTGTCGTCATTTCTCTGTTTCTATGGCTAATTCATCCTGCTGTCTACAAGGGACTTGCATCTGCCTCTCATCCTAAAACTTGAGGACGAAAGGCAGAAAAAAAACTGAAGCAGATCCGTCAGGACACAGGAAAAGGGATCCAGCTGGCTGGTTCTACACCAAGTTGAGAAACCTCATCCATTTGAAATCAGGATCTTCTGATTGAAGGTTTCCTGGCAGAAACCAGAACATCATCCAGATCTTTGGGGAGGCGTAAGGAGGAGATTACTGTGTGTTCAACATCCATGCCATGAGAGCCAGCTCTGGCAGAGTCTGCCTTTTCTCAAATAATGGCTAATTCATCCTGCTGCCTAGGAAGAACCCTGTTCACAGTTAAGCTGTGTTTATGCCCGAGCCAGAACCCATCCCACTCACCAGTACTTTGGGGTTCTCTTGCTACCCTCTGCCTCCCCCCTGATAATTCGTAGGCGCTTAAAACCCTTATTGAATCGTGACAAATTTAGACCTGTTCTTCAAGCTTTGCTATTTATCAATATAGATTATTGCAGTTCACTTAGACCACTGCAAGTTTTACAGAATGCTGCTGCTAGGCTCCTCTCCGGTACTAACAAAAGAGATCACATTACCCCTGTTCTTTCTGCATTACGTTGGCTACCAGTTGAGTATAGAATTAAATTTAAAACTTTACGTTTGATACATAAAGCAATCTATGCAGAACAAGTAGACTGGATGAATGCAGTTATACGCATTCACACACCTCAACGAAATCTGCGTTCAGAGGGTAAAGGCCTTCTTACAATTTCTTCTATTGCCACTGCTAAACTTACCTGTGTAAGGGAAAGAGCTCTTTCATTAGCCGGCCCAGGTCTGTGGAATATGTTACCCGTAGAATTAAGGCTCCAGAAAGATTTAAAAGAATTTAAGAAAGCACTAAAAACATGGCTTTTTTGTACAAGCATTCCAAGTAGAAGTCAGCCAGTAATTCTCAATGTTTTACATATTTTGATGCTTTTTTAAAATTATTTTATGTTAATGGGCATGTTTTAATGTGATTATTTAAATTTTAAGTTTATCATTTTACTTCATGATTTATTTCTTTTATATTAAGTTAAGAATGATTCTGATGTATAGTTATTTGTTTGATTGGTTTAAAATTTTTTATTGTATTTAATGACTTTTAGCGACGAAAGATTGTAAACCGGTGTGAAGGTAAATACCAACATCGGTATATAGAAAATTAAGTAAATAAATAAATGTCTCTGAAATCCAATATTTTGTGCCTCTTCTAGTCTATTTCTCCTCTCGTTGCACTCTGTTCACAAACCACAGTAGGACGTTTTATTTTGTCAGGTAGATACAAGCAGTATTTTCTAGAATTTTCAAACATCTGTCACCTGGACTATCGCAAGCTGCTCCTTGTCGTTCTCTCTAGCTCCCATTTTGACACTTTCCTCTCTTCATTGGCACTCCCTCTACTTCCTACTTCAAGCTTCTTCTTCTCCCTTTTAGGACCCTTTTCTTCCCTGCCCCCTGAACCTCATTCCGAGTTTCTTTTCTTCTGCCCTCTCTTTGCCTCTTCAGCTCGTTTGTGCCATCAAACATGTTTCCTTGCTCTCTGCTCTTTCCAGAATTCCCCTTTCGATTTGCCACTCTTAAGTTGTTCCCTGCTTGGCAACACACTTCTTCAGTTAGCCTGACCTCCATGGTGGAAAAAAGAATAGAATCGCTGCAAAAGAAAAAAGGTAATGGAGTATTTTGAATGCAGCAAATCACAGCATTAGAAAGTCGGGGTAAAGAGGAGGTCATGTCAGACTGTAGAGCAAAGCTTAAATTTTGCTTTGAACTGCTTGAAGACTTTCAGTTCCTAGCACATAGTCTAACCCTGAAGCTTCCACATTATTCATATAAATGTATTTTTTGTTTTACCTTCCAGTCTCCTCCTGCTCCTTTTGGCTTCCAGCTTAATCAGGCCAGGCCTTTATTAGGCTTAGGATACCATGAACCTATTTTTATATCCCACATCCAAGTCAGCTGGGGGTTGCAACGCATGGTTTCTTCTAGGACTTGGCAAACGTGGGCCGTAAATCTGGCCTCCAGGTACTGGTGAGGGATGGCTAAGGCTCCCTTTTGGTGTCCCACCCCCATCCCAGGCCTGTGAATGCCGCCTCCACTTCATCCCTAGCCCTTGCTGGCACAGGATGTAGAAGCCTGGCCTAGGAATGGAAACCAGGGCCTCCAAATAACAGCTGCAGCACTTGCAACTGAACAACTGGCCCAGCATATATCCAGGTGCTTTCAATGGGACCATCCTGTTTGTTATTTGTAGGAATTAGAATAGGCTGTTGAAATGCAAATGCACTACCAGCTATTGTCTTGATACAATATTTCATGCATTTCTCTGATTTTATGAAATTTCTTTGCAGATTTTTTTTTTCAATTTTGTTAAACAGAAGACCGCAAGTATATTAATTCTGCTTCCAGATATGGTGACATCCTCTTCAATCTTCTGCCATGCACTAACTCTCATTCACACCTACATTCACACATACCTCATATATTTAAAACATTTATATCTAATAAAGCTCAGTTTCTGCATTTGAAAAATGACATATCATTAAACAAAAAATCCAAGTAGATTTTATGTATCAGTAAGGACTTTGTAGAGTATTCCACCAGCAAAGATGTAAACCAAATGTAAATGTTGAAGTCCTCTTGGTTTACATGCTGATTGGTGGAATATTTATAATCTGGTTCATTTTTAAAATCCTATTTATTTTGAGGACTTTGGAGCTACATCTTTTTTATTTTTTTCTTTGAGGACTTTGAAATTAGGTTTTGAGGGTTTTTGTTTTTGGAGGTTTGCTTGGAAAACTCTATAAAGTCCTTATTGACACATAAAATCTACTTGGACTTTTTGCTTTCATGATGTCATTTTCCAAATGTTGTAGAAAGTAATTGGATATAAATGATGTTTTAAATATATGTGGTATGTGTACGAATGTAGGTGTGAATGGGAGTAAATATGTGGTTGCTCTTAGATTAATGGGTATTTAAAGTGTAACATGTTATAATAAGTTATAATATTCTTAAATGTATGATTAAGACAAATAAAAGTAGTGGTATATCATTTCATTTAGGGGGATGTAATTTATTGCCCCTATTTTGCATTTTGTACAAGTGCTATTTAAGAATATACTGTGTATATATATGTGTGTATGTGTGTGTATATCTATATAGATATAATTTTATGATTCCGTGAACTGGATATGTGCCTTATAGAAGGTATCCTGTACTTGCTCTGTTGGGGTGAAAGAATGGGGATAGATGGGGGAAGGGAAAGGGGTTTAATGGGGAAGTGTGGGTCAAAAGGCTTGCAGGGGGTGTGTGAGAGGTGGTGCATGTGGTGTTGGTTGTGTATATGGTGGTGGGTGGGGGTCTTTCGGCACTTCAAAGCAGATTACATTCAGGTACTGTAGGTATTTCCCTATCCCCAGAGGGCTTACGGTCTATAGTATGTGCTGTGTGTGCGTGTGGTTTCCTCCCCTTACGCTTTCCGTGTTCTCTCCATACACCTCTCCTCTTCTCCCACATGGGGATGGTGATGTGTGTTTTGTGGGGATGGTGTGGGGAGTGGAGGATGTATGAGTGGTAAAAGGAGGTGTGTGTGTGTTGGGGGGGAGAGGTGAGCTTGGATGGGGAATCCATACCCATCTTTCCCCTTTCCTTCCTCCTATCCCTTTCCCTCCCCGTGTGAGAGTTGCGGGGTGAGTGTGGGCGTGTACTCTTTCACCCTCCTCTCATTGCACTCTCCTCTTTGAGCCCCTTTCCCATTCCGCCCTCTCTTCCTCCTCCATGTGTGGGTGGGGGATGGAGGATATGCATCTGTTGTGAGGAGGTGAAAGTGAGTGTGTATGTGTTAGGGGGTTCACTCTTTCTCCCATAAGTGAGCGACATTCCCCCCCTTCCCGTCTAAATGCGTGGGGTGTGAATGTGGTGTGGGGGTGTCGAGTTGAGTGTGAGTGTACGCTCCTCCTGGCATTTTACACTTTTCCCCTCTCCCTTTGTGTGTGGCGGGGACATGGAATGGAGAGGGGTTATGTGTGGGTGTTGGAGAGTGAATGGGAGTGTGCACATGTGCACATCTTTTCCTCATTGTACTCTATTTTCTCCCCTAGCCTCCCTCGCCTTTGTGTGTGTGGTGGGTAAGGACTGTCTCATGGGTTGATCGTATGTTCAGATTGTGAGCAGAAGGTGTGTGTTTGTGTGGGATGGAGCAGTAGAGGGTGAGGTTTTTTTTCTTTTTTTTGGGGGGGGGGGAGGATACACCCCCATCTCCCTCTCCCAGCACCTATTCCTCCCTTCACTTGTGTGCCTGTGTACAGTTGGGGGTGACAGGGTATGTGTGTGTATGGGGAGGGTATGTGGGTTGGTGGTGTGAGGGTGTGTGTGTGTGTGTTCTGGGGTGCTATTTGGGAGGGTAGTTGTAGGTGGTATTGGGGTGTGTGTGTGTGTGTGTGAAGGTTGGAAGTGTATGAATGATGGAGGGGTTGGGGTATGTAGCAAGTGAGAGTGAGGGGAGAGTGTGTGTGTGTTTGTGGGGGGAATAAAGTGTAGGGAGATGTGTGAGTGTGGGGCTGAGTGTGTACAGTTAGGGGTACAGCTGTTGTTGTATCAGAGGCAGTTGTAGGTAATGCTGGGGTGTGAGTGATGGAGGGGTCAGAGTGTGTAGTGGGTGTATGCGGGGGGGTTGGGGGTATTAGGGTTGCCAGCTGGCTCCAAATTTTTCAGAACAGACTGATCCAGTCCTGGTTTCATCCCATGCCTTCATGGACTTTTCTCAGGGAAATCAATAGGGACACCAGAACTACAAGTCTATGCAGGCAGTACAGTAAAACAAGGGCTGGATCAACTTGTCCTGAAAATCTGGAGTCACTTGACAATGTTGGGGATGTGTGTGTGTGTTTGGAGAGTATGGGAGGGAGTGAGGGTGGGTGTGTGTGTGTAGGGGTGGTAGAATGAAGGGTGCATTCAAAGCTGGGGTTGGTGGTGTGAAGGTGTGTGCTTTGGAAGGGGAGTATTTTTTAGGAAAGTAGTTGTATTTAATATTGGGAATGTGAGTGATGGAGGGATTGGGTGTGTATGGGGAGAGTGGGGATGTGTGAGTATGTGGGGTGTGGGCACAGTCTTCCCAGCACACCCCCCCCCCCCATGTTGTCCCTGCTGCTCCCATATTTCCCCTCCCCTCCCTCTTCCACTTCTCTGATCCCAGCTCCTTCCATTTCAGTCGCCCCATGCCCATCCCTCTCTCCCACCTTCTTAAGGCACACTCCTCCCCTTCCCTCCTGTGCAGAGATTTGACTTGGTATTCCTGTTGCTGATGGGGCTTGGGAACCCTCACCAGGCGTTTGCTGCTACTTGCTTATTTTTGTTTGGACTGGAGGGGCCCGAAAAGCCCTGCTCTTGTTTTGAGCTGGTGGGACCTGGCACCACCAGTTCAAGAAAAGTGGTGGTGCCAGGCCTTCTGCTCCTGACATCGCCAGTTCTTTATGTCCTGTGCTGGTGGGGCCTGGAAATTCCCGCCAGCCTTTCCCCTGTTAGCTCAGATGGTCTTCTGTTTCTCTTGGGCTGGTGGGGCCCCGGGAACCCCCACCAGCTCTTTGGCTCCCAGTGCTACCCCTCCTCTCTTTCTCTTGGGTCAGTGGGGCCCAGACACCCCCCCACCAGCCTTTCCGCTGCCAGCGCTGACATCACTGCTGTCACGATGTAGATGCCATATTTTCTCCCATTTCTCCAGATGAGGTCATTATGTACACGCATGGGCAGATGCAACACAATGATCACTTAGAGACCTTAATATTTTTATAATATAGAGTCCCCCCCTCTCTCTCTCTCTCACTCCCTCTCTCTCTCTCTCTCTCTCTCTCTCTCGCCTCTCTCTCTCTCTCTCCCCGCCCCCCTCTCTCTCTCTCCCCGCCCCCTCTCTCTCCCTCTCTCTCCCCCCTCTCTCTCTCTCCCTCTCTCTCTCACTTCCTCTCTCTCTCTCTCCCTCACCTCTCTCTCTCTCTCTCTCTCTCTCTCTCTCTCTCTCCCTCTCTCTCTCTCTCTCTCTCCCCGCCCCCCTCTCTCTCTCTCCCTCCCGCCCCCTCTCTCTCTCCCCTCTCTCCCCCCCCCCCCTCTCTCTCTCTCTCTATATATATATATGTATAAAGAAAGAGAGAGAGAGAACATTCTAATCTACTAATGGAGGCAGAAATAATCGACTGAGGTTCCAGGTCCTGTGCTTCTGGGTGCCCTCTGCCAGAAAGCTTATAAATGGGGCCACTTGTACCCTGACAAGTCCCTACAGAGTGAGCGGGGAAGACATACTAATGCACCCTGCAGGGTGAATACTTTTGAAAGTAACATAATGCACCACTGGAGGACATTGAAAAATGCCTTTTTCTCTTTAAACCTTCTCCCCACCCCAGATACCACGCGCAGGAAAGGCTTCAGGCCTAGTGGTGGCCAGCTTCCCTCCCTCTCTATGATTGAACTTGTGGCCTCCATGGGATACCCAGCTCCAGCCGGCCTTGATGGACTGGGAGACTCAAACTTCTTACCGTGCAGCACTCTGCGTTGGGACCTGAACCACAGGCCCTCCATGTCCTTTCATTGCTGCAGAGCTGACTTTTCAAAACGAGTATTTGAAGTGACTTTACCCCTGAAAATTTGGTTTTGGAGTCTTGTCTTTACACGATTATACGGCATTGGAGTTTCCTTCTGGCTGGTGACTTTTTCCCATGTGCTCTAATGGTGTCAGAGATAATTGGAGACTGCACTCCTTTTTTTGGAGAAGGGGCCTTAACTGCCACCATAGAGCTTACTTCAGATCTTGAGGTCCTGCTCTGCAATTGTTTACATTTCTGTACAGCTTTATGAGTAACACAGTGAAAGGCAGAACACAGCAATAGTTGCTTTTGTGCAAGAACACGTAGCACGCTGCTGATGGATTTAAAACACCAGTAGGCATATTATGCAGACTGTCTGTCTCCTGTTGCTCTCAGCCTTGAGACACTTGCTTCCGAATATTATTACTGTGGTCTAGCACTGCAATAAAGTCTCAGTTGTTGGTCTTGTGTTTTACATTTGGCTTTTCTGTGATTTTTTTTCTCACTAGATCTGCCACGTTCATAATGTTAAAAGTCATTTTATTGTGATCATAAATATTTCCAGGTAGAGGTTTTTAAAAAGCCGTAGAACATAAAAAAATGTGTGCACCCAGTAATGTGCTCTTACCTACTGGGCGCTGCAGGCTTGCGTGCCATCCGTTACGTTTGGAACTGCTGTTTTCATTTCTTAGGTGGCATGAATGGTACTTAGTTTTTTACTTCTGGGAATTGTATCTTCTGTGATCCATATGTGAATCTCTAATTTGCTTTTATTCAAAAATGAAATTCTGTAGTTCAATTCAATTTATTTCATTTATAATTCGCCTTTCCAAAAGCTCAAGGCAGATCTTACAAACGTAAAAACATAGCAAAGCAAACTATACATTAAAACAGAAACATCGTGGGATGTTTGCTGGGTATTATCAGGTGCGCGAGCATGGAGTTAGCACAGAAGGAACTGCCTTCATCCTCCTGTGTTCGAGTAATGCAGGCATGGTATGTTGTCTATATTTCAAGATGTTTTTTCACTTATATTTATATATTTTAATTGTTTTTGCAGAATAACTCTGTTTGGAAACCAGATTCTTGTCAAGACTGCAGTTGTCATGGTGACATTGTCATCTGTGAGTCGACTTTCTGCCGAGATCCCCAGTGTGACTTTCAGAAGGTACGGTAACTCTAGCTGCCAAATTTTGAGGTTTATTATCTCATTAGGACAATAAAACATTGTGACTGGTTTTTTTTTTTTTTGATGTAAGAGAGAGATCTTGCCTTTCTGCACACCTCAGCTTCCATCCCAAATTAGTTCCAATCCCAACCCTGCTACCATTTATGACAGATGGGGGGTAGGAGGGGAGGTGTTTCCAAAAGGGAGGTCTTGTGGGCCTCTATCCTCAATAGTGTAGGTTCCTCCCCCCCCCCCCCCCCCCCCCTTTTATTAGACTCCCATCTTCTCAATCCTGGTGCTGGCCTAAGTGGTAGAGAATTAGATAGGAGGACAACTGGGCAGACTGGCTGGGCCAGTTAGCCCTTATCTGCCATCATCTGTAGGTTAACAAAGAGCTACGGTAGACACTGGTGTAACAAAATACAGATTTTGACTTTCTCTAACTGGCATAGTCCTCTGGCTCAGGGAACTGATACAAAGGTACAATGTTATTTGCGAGTGTAGGCGAGTGATTAGAGGGGCTGTCAGTTCTCTTTAAGCCTGAAAAGTACATGAAGGATGTGCTCTGGCGTTTCAGAAATGCTGTTTTCTTTATTATCATTATTCTTTTGTACAGAGCTGCCAGATGTGTGCAGCACCGTACAGAGACACCCAGTGTTCTTGGGATTTATATCTTGTCTTTTTAGACTGGTGCATCTCAATCTTTTTTTTTATTTCATGGCACATTTTCAAGTTTGTTTAATCCTTATATCAACACCAAACCAAATTTTGCACGATTCTCACCCTCCCCTCTCCTCCCCCCCCCCGACAGGAAGAAAGTAGCAATTTTTACCTGTGTGTGCCGGCTTCAGTCTGACACACGAATGTATGGAACCAGTCGGTTCAGTGAGATTACAGGGCCCCACACATTCAGACATCAGATTGAAGTTGGCAGAGGAAGCGCACACATCCAAGAAGCACTGCCAGGGAGAGGGAGGGAGAATAAGATTTACCAGAGCTCTGGCGGGTGAATCTGGACTACTTGTTCCCTGTAGTGCTAGTAATGAGTGAGCAGTGGTTTTGGAGGGGAGAGGTCTGGTGAATTGTCCCTATGGAAAATTGTAGTAATCTACTCTCAAAATATACCTAAAAGCATATTAAGTTTTGCTTCCACAAAATATTTTTAGGCCTAATACTGATGCTGGTGGTTATGTCCTGCATAAAATCCAGCTCTTTCCAACATGTAAATTCTATGAGGGAGACATGATTTCCCTGACTTGCTTTTCTGGCTTGTTATCTTTTTTTTCTCATTCACTGGTTTTCTCTGTTTCTTTTTTTTTTTTTTGTAGTTTTCCTTCTCTTTCTGGTGTCCTCTATCCTCCTCCTTTGTCTTTTTCCTTCGGTGTGGATATTTTAATACTTTCTCTTTCTTCAGTCTTTCTGCTCTTTCCTTGATGCTCTCTTTTCTTCATTCCTCCTCCTCATTCTCTTCCTCTCTTGCCTGCATTCCTAAATGCACCCAAAAATTTAAGGTCTTCTCTCTCTCACCCCCCCATCCCCATCTCTCTCCTTTTTCTGTCTTTCTTTCTCTCTCTCTCTCTGTCTGTCTTTAATTATTACATGTCCCTTATCCCTCCCTGTCCATCCAATAATTGGTCCTATCTCCTTTTTCCATCCCCTCTTCCTCTTCCCTTTCCAATATGTTTTCTCCTTTTCCCTACTCCCCCTATCCTTGGATCTCTCCCCCTATTCCAGGTCCCCATTTCTCTCCCTATTCTGAGTCATTTCTGCATTTTCCTAGTATCTCTCTCTTTCTCTATAGTGGGTCTTTTCCCCTCTCTATTACCTGGGATCCTTCCTCCCTTCTTCCTCTCCCTGTCCCTGATCCTCTCTCTCCTTTCTCTAGCTTCCTTCTCCCTCAGACCTGATCCTCTCTCTCTTCTCCCGTCCCCCCACTTTTCCCTCTCCTGATATGAGCCAGCTTGTCCTTCCAATCCTTTCCTCCTCCAAGGCTGGCAAGAGCCTTGGAGGAGGCACAAGATGCTAACAGGATATTATGCATTGCTATGCATAATATCCTGTTAGCATCTTGTGCCTCCTCCCCCAAGAATTGACACCCTCTCCTCACCTCCCACAACATTCACCACCTTTTTCAGTACCTCCCCATCCCCACAAGCGTTCACTTCTTTCTTCCCTCATCTTTCAAGATTCAACTCCCTTCCCTTCCCACAAATCATTCTCACCTGGCTGGAGCTCAAAGAGTGTGGCACAGACGTTTAGATCCTGGGGCAGTGACTCTCCAAGCACAGAGAGCATAGCAGAGAGGAGGCTTATAGATCAGGCTGCAGGTCGGGGTGGGATGGGGTGTGGACAGATGGGCAGGGGCTGGTGCTCTTTTTGTTAAGAAAGTTGTTGGAAAACTTTTCACTGATCGTTTTTGGGTTTTTTCTCGCGTTTCTCTCAGTGCGGGTCTTGCTCCAGTTCCCTCTTGTTTCTTAGTCAGGTTTTTTGTTCTGTCCCCCCTTGGCAACGGTTGCCTTCATGCCTGCCGGTGTTGGTTGCTTGCCGCCTCTGTTGTGGTTTTCACTCCTTTCAGTTTGTATCGTCATATCATCGTATTGTGCCTAAGGACTATGTGCATTATGGACCCACACAATATGGGTATCCTCTGCTTGGGGGCATTGCACGAAGTTTTGGAGTGCCGCCTGTGCGACCAAATGACCCCGAAGGGACGCCATGCTTGCCTCGACAAGATGAGAAGCTCTTTGGGGCGAGAAAGTCTGAGCCATTGACATTGGCATCGATGGCATCAACACTGAAGGACCATGGAGGCGCATAGATGGACACAAAGCCATCAACTCTGGTGAGGCCATCTGTTCCGTTGATGCCACCAGCAGATGGGGCTGCCGGGGACCTGGCCCCTGTTGGTCTCTTCCAGCTCGAGGACATTGGTTTTGTTGTCTTCGACCTTGGCACTGGGGAAAGACTGGGCTGAGCACCGAGGGAAGCTGAGGAAACATTAGCACTGTCACCTTCAATGCATGGTACCAGGTTTGGGTTGGCGCCAGTGCTTGCCGTGATGCCTCTGAAGTGACCCCGTGGTGAGCAGTGCCCATCCTCCATAGATGCCGGGGTCCACGATGGTCTCCACTGGTCCTTCTGTCAGTCATCGATTCACCTCGAGGATCCAAGGAAGATCTCTCCACCCATCCTGCCTCCCAGTCTGTCTTACCATTGGCAACTTTCGAGGAGGAGTTGGAGCGCAGTCTAGTTGGCGGTCGATCAGGCACTGTGGAGCATCAAGCTGGGGGCACTGACAATGGCGGTGCTTGCACTCTCCATGCTGGAACTGCTTCTGGAGTGTCTCAGTGTGCTCATCAGTGCGTTACCGAGCCAGCTGGTGCCGGTTCCTGGGAATCCATCAATCTCCGACCCACTAGCTTCCCCCATCGCCGGTTTCTCCAAGGAGGAAGCCCCGTTGGGGCCAGCAGTGTCACCGCAGCCTGAAGACCCTTCCCCCTCCAGCTTTGCTGGGACTGCCACTGGTGCCTAGGCCTCTGGACAAAGGCCAAGCACCCAGGGCCTCATCCCCTGGGAGGATGATACTGCATAATCCTTTTCAGAGGTCTTGGAGGGTCTCCCCTCAGAACAGTCTCCTCCGGAGGAATGAAAGAGGTCTTCACCTGAGGACCTGATCTTCACAGGCTTTGTAAGGGCAAAGGTGGAGACCATCCTGTTTCAGTTGATGACGGAAAAGGATGCCAGGCACAAGTTACTGGAATGCCTCCAGTTTGTGGAGGCTCCTTAAGAGATAGTGGCAGTTCTGGTATACGAGATCTTTAAGGAGTTGCTGTTGAGAATTTGGCAGTACTCCCTCATGGTACCTCCTGTGAATAGGAAGGCGGACGCAGTTTACCTTGTCTAACAGGATACTGGATTCGAAAAGTTCAACTAGCACACCAATCAGTAGTGGTCGAATCTGCTCTCAAGAAGCCAAGCGCTCTCAGACTTATGCCTCGGCACTCCCAGGGAGAGATCACAGAATGCTGGAAGCTCTTTGGAGGAAGGTCTTTCAGGGGGCTATGCTCATTGCCCATATTGCCTCCTACCAACTCTACATGAGCCAATATTTTATTTATTTATTTATTTAACGGCTTTTATATACCGACGAACATTGGGAACATCTCATCGGTTTACAAAGAACAAAATTAGCAACAGGCTTTACAGGTAACGCATGATTAAAGGAGGAACAAACTTTACAGGTAACAAATAACTAAGGAGGAACAAAATTATCAATAGACTTTACAGGGAAAACTTAAATAAACTTAGTGGAGCAATAAATTCTTAAACGTTGAGGAGGCATATATACACAGGAATGCATGTAGGATATAGAGATAATGCTATATATAAGTGATGTACAGGGATAAGATCGTAAGAGACAGGGGTAGTCGTGGAGAGAAATATACAAAGAGGTGATGGAGTGTGGGCAGTTAGGTGTAGGAGTGTTAGGGGGTGAAATGAGGATGAGTTCCGTTTTAGCGGCGTTGAGGGTGAGATAGTTGTTGGATAGCAGGCTGCTGATAGCAGAGAGGGCAGATTTCCAGGTTTCTATAGCTTTATGTATTGAGTCTGTAACCGGAATCAGTATCTGCACATCATCCGCATATATAAAGTGTGGAAGGCCAAGTTTAGCAAGGAGATGGCAGAGGGGGAGGAGGTATATATTGAAAAGTGTAGAGGATAGAGATGAACCTTGTGGTACTCCTTGAGCTAGGGCATGAGGTTTGGAGGTGGAATTTCCAATTTGTACGCTAAATTGTCTTTCAGCCAGGTATGAATGGAACCATTGCAGGGCCGAGCCTGAGATACCAATGTCGCTGAGACGTTCTAATAGAATGTGATGTTTGATGGTGTCAAATGCAGCGGATATGTCAAGAAGAATTAGGATGTGTGAGAGACCTTTATCAAGACCTTTTAAGATATGGTCGGAGAGTGAAATGAGCAAGGTCTCAGTACTATGGTGCTTGCGAAAACCATATTGTGAAGGGGATAGGATGTTGTTTTCATCCATATAGTCTGATAGCTGTCTGTTTATAGCTTTCTCAAGGACTTTTGTGATCAGTGGCAGGTTGGAGATAGGTCGGAAATTGGAAAGATCCGAGGGGTCCATGGAGGGCTTCTTCAAGATGGGTTTCACAATGGCATGTTTAAGGTTTTTGGGGATACTGCCAAGTACAATGGATTTGTTTATGATGTTCGAGATGGGTTTAGCGATAATCCCGGGAATGGAGAGGAGATTTTTTGTGGGGATGGTGTCTGATGGGTGTGGAGAGGGTCTGATTTTTTTTAGGATAGATTCGATTTCCAAAGATGAGGTGGTGTCAAAGGAAGAGAGTTTAGCAGTAGTTTAGCATTGTAGGGTTTCAGTGGATGTTTGTATGGGGGGGAAGCGTGACATGATGTTGCTTATTTTATTGTGGAAGAAGGAGGCTAGGTTTTCACATTTAGTCTGGTTGTCTATGTCAGGTATGGATGGAGTGCAGGATTTCGTTAGGTTATTTACTAGTTCAAATAGGGCTCTTGGATTGAATTGCAAGTGGTGTATGCGTTGTGAGTAGAAATCTCTTTTGGTTTTATCGATAGCTACTCTGTAGGAGTGAAGGTAGGATTTGAATTTATTTAATTGAGTGGTGGGTGGGGTCTTTGCGCCATGATCTTTCGAGCTTTCTTAAATTACATTTCATATTCTTTAACTCTGGTGTATACCAGGGTTGTTTGTGTCTTTGAGATGTGTCAATTTCGCGTTCTTGTATGGGGCAGATCTTATTGGCAATCATGCTGGTGATATGGTTCCAGGAAGTGAGTGCTGTATCAACATCTGTTAGGTCGAGGGAGTTGATGTCCGTGGAAATGGCTGTTGTTAATTCTTCTTGCTTGCAACTACGTCTAAAATGTATGACTTTTTTGCCTTGAGTGGGATAGGGGGTCTTAATCACAGAGCATGTTGCATCAATGCGATAGTGGTCAGACCAGGGGATGGGTGTGCATGAAGGGGGGTTGGTACGGATCTGGGAATTGGTGAATAAGAGATCGAGTGTGTGGCCTGCTTTGTGAGTAGGTTGGGAGATAGTTTGTGTGAAGCCGAGTGCATCTAAGGCAGTTAGCAGTGAATCACAGGAGGATGAGGTGGGGATGGTATCAACGTGGAGATTGAAATCCCCAAGGATGATTGCTGGAACATGTATGTTTACATTTTTGGATATGTATTCAATCAGGAGGGAGGGGTTAGCCTCAAGGAGTCCTGGTGGGGCATACACTAAGCAGATTTGAAGGTTGTGAGCATGAAAGAAGCTGATTTCTAGTCTGGGGGGTGGGGGGGGGGATAGGTTTCCTTGTTAATTTAAAAATATTTTTGGACGCTAGGAGGAGGCCACCTCCTCTTTTCTTAGGTCTGGGTATGGAAAAAATGTCATATTTTTCTAGTGGGAGTTGGTTCAGTAGTATTGTGTCCGTATCCTTTAGCCAAGTTTCTGTGATGGCTAGGATATCAGAGCTGTCATCCAGTAGGATGTCATTGATGAGGGCAGTTTTTTTGATGATTGATTGAGCATTGAGTAAGAGTATGGTGAAGGTGGTGAGGCCGAGTATTTGGGTGAGTGGGGTGGCCATGATAGGGAGGAGGTTTCTGTAGTGTACCTCATGTGGTTTGGGATGAGGGGGTCGCAGTGGGAGGGGATAGTGTTTGATGGTGGCAATGGGGTAGGTGTGCATAGCTGGTGGTATATGAGGTGCGTAAGGGAGTTGGAGACTATTCTATGAAATGGGAGGACGGTAGGGAGAATAGGGGAGTAGTGGGAGATTGAGGGGGGAAGGAGAGGTTCAAAGGGGGGGCACAAAGGGGCGCACTAAGGGGCAAGCTCCTTAGTCGCGCTCCTTCTGCGTGAGACGCCCGGCGCAAGACGCCGGAAGTCCTGGATGCTGTGAAGTAGGGTCTGCAGCGTCGTCGGTGGAGGGCGGTCCCAAGGGCGTCGTCAGCGTCTGTAGGCCAATCGGGTGCCAGGCAGAGCTAGGCCGCAGCCTCGGCCTCGATTTGTAGTTCTGCCAGGACCCCGATGGGTCTCCCACGCCGGTAGCGTTGGGCGAAGGTGGTCGGGAGGCAGAAGTCCAGCGCGGGTGCGGTGGCGAAATGGACGGTAGAGGGGCTGCCTACCAGGTAAGTAGGGTCGGCAGCGTTGTCGGTGGAGGGCGGTCCCGAGGGCGTCGTCAGCATCTGTAGGCCAATCGGGTGCCAGGCAGAGCTAGGCCGCAGCCTCGGCCTCGATTTGTAGTTCTGCCCGGACCCCGATGGGTCTCCCACGCCGGTAGCGTTGGGCGAAGGTGGTCGGGAGGCAGAAGTCCAGCGCGGGTGCGGTGGCGAAATGGACGGTAGAGGGGCTGCCTACCAGGTAAGTAGGGTCGGCAGTGTCATCGGTGGAGGGCGGTCCCGAGGGCGTCGTCAGCGTCTGTAGGCCAATCGGGTGCCAGGCAGAGCTAGGCCGCAGCCTCGGCCTCGATTTGTAGTTCTGCCCGGACCCCAATGGGTCTCCCACGCCGGTAGCGTCGGGCGAAGGTGGTCGGGAGGCAGAAGTCCAGCGTGGGTGCGGCGGTGAAATGGACGGTAGAGGGGCTGCCTACCAGGTAAGTAGGGTCGGCAGTGTCGTCGGTGGAGGGCGGTCCCGAGGGCGTCGTCAGCGTCTGTAGGCCAATCGGGTGCCAGGCAGAGCTAGGCCGCAGTCTTGGCCTCGATTTGTAGTTCTGCAGTCGCCTCCTGCTCAGTCGCCTCCTGCACCTGCACCTGCAACCTCTGGATGCAGGTGCAGGAGGCGACTGAGCTGCTGCCTCAACAGCAGCAAGACATGTTTCTATCGCTGGTGCTTCAGGACCTAGATGTGGAAAACCCGAGCTGCACTCCACCTACAATTGAGATGGCAACAAGAGTTTCTGCAGCGGGAATCGACGCCTGCAGAATGGTTTGGCTGTGGGCCTCAGATCTCTGATCGGAGGTACCGGAAAAACCCGCTGATCTGCCGTGCTCAGAAGAGAATCTCTTCGGAGATAAGGTGAGGGACACGGTGGCCCAATTGCGGGATCATCATGAGACCCTCCAGCATCTCTCTGCCAGCACTTCGAGCCTTCCCTCCTTAGCCCCACAAAGTCAATTTTCCTTTAACCATATCCCACACCTCCAGAGTCCACTTCATGTAAGGATTTCTAATTGCCAAGGATCGCCATTGGTGTCTACTTAACCTTGGAAAAGCGTGAAACGGCACTCCTGGCACCATGTAATCCTCAATGTCCACCCATTGTTTCGTCCCCATTCTTTTGTGCCATTCCATTACAGCGCAGATTTGTGCTGCCTTGTAGTATCATGTCACACATGGTACCCCTAACCCTCCACATCCCTTCGGTGTGAACATAATTTCCCTGGCAATCCTGGGAGATTTCCGTTGCCTAACAAAGTTTAAAAAATGTCTCTGAATCTTTTTACGTTGCTGCTGTGGAAGATCCACCAGAAGTACCTGAAAAATGTAAGAAAGCCTCGGTAAAGTGATCATTTCTGCCTAACCAGGATAGCCCACTCTTTCCCCACTTAAGTCCTGCATCAAGTTTGTGAGCAGCTGATAATAGTTTACAGTAGCCAATTGAGAATGATCCTGGACAGTTCTTACCCCCAAATAACGAACAAAATCGGAAGCCCATTTAAAGGGAAAGCTTCCTTTCAACCATTTCTCTAGCCCTGAAGGGATTGAAATGTTTAGTATTTCAGATTTATACATTTTCACCTTAAATCCCGAAACCTTGCTATATAACATTAATTCTTGCACTACACTGGGTAGGGAAGCCAATGGCTTAGATAATGTGAACATGACGTCATCTGCAAACAGAGAAATTTTATAGTCCATACTGCTGATGGGATCCCAGTAACATTTATATTTCCTCTGGTCCTTTTTGCTAAAGGCTCTATAACAAGAGCAAATAGAAGGGGAGACAACGGGCATCCCTGTTGCGTTCCCCTCTCTAAAGGGAAGCGCTCTGATAATCTGCCATTTATTTTCAGGGCAGCCTGAGGGGAAGCATATAATTTCCGTATCCAAATATTACATTTTTCTAAACTTCTATACATGAATTGCCAGTGGACTCGATCAAAAGCTTTCTCAGCATCATTTAGATAAAAGTAAAGCATCATGATTGATATCCTTTGCTACCCAGATCAGAGTCAAAACCTGTCTAATATTATCCGAGACTCGAGCTCCTTCTGCCATTGCTGTCGTAGCCCAGATCCTTCACTGCAGGGGGGCAGATGAAATGCAGCCAAGGACGCATCCAGCCCACCGGTCATAGTTTGGGGGCCGCTGGACTGTGCAAAAAGAATTTCTGCTGATGAGGGTGAGATATTTACCATAAGAAGGTGACTAATGGGATCCTAAAAGAAAATGCTATCCTCCAATGTAAAACTGAGTCTCTGGAGAAAACCGTTAAATGAAGAATCGCCAAATGATTTAAATTCCCCAGAGTTTCAGATGTTTCTGCTATGGAACTTTTTCAGTGCTGTTTTCTGGAGACTGTTCAGGTTCCTCAGGAGGCTGTTTCTCCTACATCTAGTGTATATTATTTGATGATATAGTTCTCTCTGCTGTCAAATTAAATACAAGTGCACAGTGGGTGGGGGATGTGCTGGGTTCGGCATCCACATAGAAATCGAGAGATCGATATTCCAAAAATTTGCCTGGCTAACTTTGAATGGGACAAATCTTGCTGTTTTAATTTCCACTGCCCCCCCCCCCCCCCCCCCCCCGGTTGTAGTAATAGAATTCGGGTTCTCAGACCTTCAAGGATTCCTACATTCCCTAACTTTTCTTATCTTTTGGTCTTATCTTCAGAACCCAGTAAGGATGCCTACACTGCTCACTGGCTAAAGTTTGTCACAGCAAATCATTGCACACCCAGAGTTTAACTGTATAAAAAGAGGCGGCACTGGGGTAGTTTCTGGGGTGCAGTTTAACTTTCCCTGCTGAACGCTGATATTTAGCATTGGCCAGGTAACTCTGCTAGGCCAAACAGCGGGTCTAAAGTTAGCCAGATAACTATTCAGACAAGTGCCTCTGGATATAGAGGAAACTTTATCCAGATATCTTACCAGTTCAGTGGATTTTTTAATATGGACCTCTGTGTACTTCTTTTTCAGCTCAGTTAGTTACTGTATAAATGCAAAATTCTGGCTAGAAGCTCATTGCTTAGAGCACAGTCCTTGCATTCAAGTGGTCATATTGATGTTGACCAATTTAAAGCTAATGTTTTACCTGTGCATCACAATCTGACAGATGAGAGTCACTTACAGCTTTGGACAACCTATGGGATCTAGTGCCTTAGAAAGCCAAATTTTAGAATTGAAAAAATTGTGCCTCCTATTTCTACATCTCTTAGAGAACTTGAAATGCTCTCTTCATAGTCTAGAAAGAAATTGGTGCAAGCACTCCTCAAGTGAAAATGTAACCACATATAGAGAGATGTTGTCCCAGTACTAGTTGGCTGTAAATTCTGCAAAAAAAAGTATATTAATCAAGTTGAATAGCTGCCACCATGAATAACCCGAGAGAATTATTCTACGCAATTCAGCAACTAGTCAGACCCCACTTCGTAAACGATGTGTACCCACCTGTAGGCCCTAATACCACAATATCTGAAACCTTTGCAAGGTACTTCAATGAAAACATCAATAAACTTTGTGCCTCTTTCCCTGGTTTTTCTGACGGGATGAGATGAGAAAGCATTTCCACCATATCTCAATCTAAAACTCTTCAAATTATTTCTAATATGAATTTGTCTTCATGCCCATTAAACCCATGCTGTACTGCATTGCTTAAAGTAATATGCCATGAGACTACAGAATTTATAACAAAAATTGAAAATGTATCACTCATCATTCGAGACTTACCATCCCCTTAAAAAAAGCATCAGCTGACCGAAGAGTATTTTTAGGGTATCGTCCCATCTCATCCTTTCCCTTGCTAGCCAAAATAATTGAAAATGCTGTTTTATGTCAGTTCTCAAATTTCCTTACTGAACACTCAGTGTTAGATCAATACCAATTCGGATTTCGAAAATACCACAACACTGAACGTTTATCAAGTTTAGACATCATATGTGGAGGCTTTGATTCAGGAACAACATATATAGTTCTGCTCAATTTATTGTCAGTTTTTGACACTGTAAATCACAAAATTTTACTGTCCCATCTTTCTGCGCTTGGGATTTCTGGTACTGTACTGTCTTGGTTCTCATCCTTTCTTTCCCACCATACTCAGCAAGTTAAGGTTAAAATAGAGGTGTCATCTTGGCATTTGATTCACACAGGTATACCCCATGGTTCAGTATTAGCAGCTCTTTTTAACATTTACATAGCACCCCTATGCTGCCTGCTCGCAGACCTTGGGGTCCACTAAAAACTATGTGCTGACAATATCCAGTTTCTCTTTCCATTGACATCATCATGGGACCTGGCCACTGATTCATTTGCTTATGTTTATCTACTATCTGCTGTTGGCTTCGCCATAACAGACTAACACTAAACGTCAAAAAATCCGAAATCATTATTCTGTCATGATTTCCTATGGAAAATTTACCATCGACCTTGATATTCGATAATCAGCATATTCCCATAATTTTTGAAGTATGAAACCTCAGTGTAATCCTGATCTAGGTCTCTTCATAAAATCTCATATTAAATCAGTAGTTTATACCTCATTTGTGAAGCTACGACTACTACGTCATTTAAAGCGACTTCTCAATAGCTTTGATTTCCACCCCGCTCTACAATCACTGATATTACTTGATTACTGCAACTCTCTGATCTTAGGTTGAATCATGTGCACCCTTAGATGCATGCAAATCATTCTGAATTCCACTGCGTGATTACTGACTGGTTCTAGAATTTGTGATCACATAACCCCAATTTTATATTCACTTCATTGTCTTCTAGTATATTGGCTCATCAAATACAAAATGGCTGTCATTCACATTCTGCTCTATAATGTTTCCTCCCCGTGGATTGCTGCAATATTAAAAATGTATATTCCATCACATAATCTTAGGTTGTCCATCCAACACTTGCTTGAGATCCCCTTTTAGAATGGCACATCTTGAAGAAAAGAGAGGAAGTGCCTTCTCGTCAGCAGGCCCAATGGTATGCAATTCGTTACCTATGTCCATACGCATGATCAGAGGACCCAGAGCATTCAGGAAGACCATAAAAACTCACCTTTTTAAAGAGGCCTTTGCATCCTACTAGTAGAGCTTCTGAATCGATACAGATGTATTAGCAGCTACTATTTTTAAGTGCTTATTGTTTTTGATTGTTATTGTGACTGTCCTGTTTGCTGAATTATTTTATGTATGTACAAACTGTAACCCTCCCCGAACTTTGGAGGGTGTGGGCTATAAATACTTTTAATAAATAGTACATTCTGAGCATATCTCTTGCCGAAATATTCTCTGTTTTCCATTGAAAGAAGAGGCAAATATGGGAGTCTGCTGCTGTTTTCCAACATTAAAAGAAGCCAGTAAATATCCTTTATCACTGTGTGTTTCAGCCTGAGAGGCCAGCAGCAGAGGAATGAAGCCCTGATGCCCTCTTCCTAGAACAGAAATATTTAGCACTTGTAAACCAGTCAGGCTGTAATTGCCTATTGAGCTGTGTTTTTTTCCCCCCTACTCTGTTTAGGGAGAAACTCTTCGAGTAGCTCCTAATAAATGCTGCCCTGAGTGCATCTCAAGGACTCCAGGGTTTTGCCATCATGAAGGACGAATTCATGGGGTGAGTTTTTGTAAATATACATGTTAATTCGCTGCTTCTTCCAGGTCGCAATAGGAGGGTAATGGGAGAGATAGACAATGTAAATGGCTGGTCCTGTGGAAGACAGACAGAGATTCCCCCATGTCCCTCTGTCTGTTGACTTGGCGCTTTAGTTTAAGGTACTTTCCATGGGCTCTTTGACAGCATTTGGGCCAACATTGGAATCTTTATTAACAAGTATGCCTTAAAATATTTAGGATTTAACCCAAACTTGCCGCATAGAGATGTCCCCCTGACTTAGGAAGTTTGAACTTACCGAAAGACGCACTGTATCAGGGGAACCCCTAATGAACTGCATGTTGAAGATAAGTGATTTGCAACCTGAAGTTTCGAGAGTGTTTTTAAATACATATTTTAAAAAATTTACAGAAAGTTCATAAGACAAGAATTACAAGGACTAATGATTATGCCCAGGATCTGTGAAGTTACTGCAGTTTAGCAGAGAAGAGCATACAGCCCAGTTATATATGAAGGTCCTTTAAATTATCATTTCTGGACTGGAAAATATCATTGTGAGGAATGGTGGGGTATTTAGATTATTTAGGGACACAGTTTCGAGTTTCTGTGCTTCTGCTTCTCTGCAGCCATGAACAGTATTCTTGCATTTACATGCTTACAATGTGGATCTACACTAATATATTTATGGCAGAGTATTTTTATTTTATTTATTTATTTCAAAATCTTGACCATTTTTCCACATGCTCAAAATGGTTTACAATGCAAAAAAAAGAAAAAAAAACAAAGCTTACCCTAATAAATATAACATAATCAACCTAAAACACAAGAGCAAGCATAAAATATGTAAAAGCAGAAAGACAAATCCATAAAATTCCCATCTCCATCTTGGATAGTACAATCATAAAACCTCTGTAAATATGTTTAATTTATATAGATCACTGTAGAATGCGTAAGCTTATAGGGGTATATGAAAGCAACATATTTTCTCTCCATTTACTTTAATCTTTTCATAAAGTACTACTTCTGTTTATAATTTGTGTCCTGGCTGAATTATAGTCAAAGGCATTTGTCATTCTCGCCTCAGATACCCATTGAACTCTGTGAAGATAAGATGGTTTTGGTAGATTCTCACAAAGCCTCAGACTTCAGTGGAGTACCACATGTTTAAAGCCCCCTTCTTACAATCCGCTGTCTCATAATAGACACCAGCTCCCATGCAGTATTTCGTGTACACTGCCTCATGTACACACAGTCACATATACTAACAGACACGGTCACACTCTCTCACATACAGGGGTAGAGCCATCTCCTTCCCACTGCTGGGACCGAGGTGGATTAGACTGATAAACGAGGGAAGGGGAGGCAACGGGCCTGTCCAACAGAACTGTCTGGCATGCGTACGATTTAATTTAATATTTTTACATTTATATTCCACCTTTTGGGACTGATCAGTCCCTTCAAAGTGAATTACACTCAGTTATTGCAGGTATTTTCCTGTCTCCAGAGGGCTCTCAGTCTAAGGGGCCTGTTTACCAAAGGTTTTCTTCCATTTTGTGTCTATGAAAAATTGCTTAGTAAATAAGCTCCTAAGATAACAATCTACTTTATTTTGGCTCTGGGTAACCTCTTTAGGTCTTATTACTAGGTTTCCTTTCTTTCTTTATATCCTTGTACATTTTATTCTTTTGTAATTTTTTGGTTTTTATTTTTTTTAGAATAAAACATGAACATCAAGGCATACAGACGCTGATTATCAAACTATCTATTTTGGGGGGATTTGTGGATTTGAATGATTTGGGTTTTTTTTTTTTAAAGTATCGAGGTCCATATTCAGACACAGTTCAGATAGGAAAGTTAGGGCCTCATTTTCCAAAATGGGTGTACCTTATGCTAATAAGCATGTGTATCACAAATTGCAATATCAGCTATGTGAAAGGCTGTTATCGCAAGTTGCACTATTAGTGCAATTTGGGCTACATTGCCAGTATATCGCAGTTCACAATGTCTCCTAACAGGCCTGTTTCAGTATGCTGCAGGCTGAGAGAGAGCATAGTGCCCCCTCCCTAGACAGGTATTTGTATCCCAATGGGAGGCCCACCTAGTAACTCGAGGTGAGGGTTAAGTATTAGTGTAGGGGGTTAGGGGCCACTTTCACATTCAACGTGAGAATTACGAACAGAGCAGTGGTCTCTTGTGAAGATTTGATGACTTACAGAGTGAGGAAACTCACTCCAAGATGAGATTTGTGCAATGTTCTCTCCACCTAGCTTGATGGACTCTCTACCTGGGTAACAACAAGCTAGGTGGAGAGAACATTGCACAAATTTCATCTTGGAGTGAGTTTCCTCACTCCGAAGTCCAGCAAATCTTCACAAGAGACCACTGCTCTGTTCGTACGTCTCACGTTGAATGTGAAAGTGGCCCCTAACCCCCTACACTAATACTTAACCCTCACCTCGAGTTACTAGGTGGGCCTCCCATTGGGATACAAATACCTGTCTAGGGAGGAGGCACTATAGCAAGTCTCTCTCTCTCTCTCTCTCATATACTGAAACAGGCCTGTTAGGAGACATCGTGAACCGCAATAAACCTTTACTGGCTGTAGCGCACAATGTAACGCAAATGAAAGAGGTGTAGTTATTGGCCGCGTTAGGAGCCACGCTAACAGTGCGGCTGTTTCGCGGCACATGATAAATCCTCCCTACTTTACATTTGCTCCGCCCCCTGAATGCGATTTGCGAATGCAAATTTTGTGTTAACTACTGTTAGCGCGATTTGCGGAATTATCACACGCGGTAACTCCTTGGAAAATGAGGCCCTTAGTCAGATAAACTTATCCAAGCTCCTTTGGAGGTATATTCAATAGTGCAGCCACACTGTTGAAAATAGCTGGCTAACTTTATCTAGCTAACTTTAGAACAGCTCTTTGGCTCAAGCAACCTTAGCTGGCTAAGTACCTGATTCTTAAGGTTTTTTTTTCCCCATAGACTTAAAATGAGAGAAAAGCCTTAATGAATCTGGCCCTGTTAGCCAACTAACTTTGAATATTGGAGTTAGCCAGCTAACTCAACTCCTCCCAGTTATGCCCCTGGAATGCCCCTATCTTAGCCGATAAATTCTAGCCAGCTATCTGGAACTTCTGAGTTAGCCAGCTAAATGCTTTTGACTTATGGACCTCATTATTGTTTGTATAGTATACACTTGGTTTTGTGAATTTTTATTGGTTTATAGTGGAGTGTTGTGCTGTTGTTTTTGTAGCTGCTATCGTTTACTGTGGCCATAACTCCTGTTTTTAGAAATGTCTTCCCCTGACTTCCACCCTAAAGTCATCAGTGCTCTATCCCTTCTTTGCCCGTGTTGCCTGCACGGGATCCTGATCAGGAGTAGTACCCAAGCATCCTGATGTACGTACGTCCATAACACTGGGAGCGCATCAGTTGTAGACACTTTCAAGAAGCATTCATGCTTATTTTGCCTTATATGTGAAACGAAAGCCTCAACAGTAAAGTCGGAATCAAGTACGAGTTTGTCTTTTTAAAAATATATTCAGATGCACTTGCAGAAAACAAATAAATTGTGCTGATACTTAAACTAAGTTGTTACAGGGAGCCCCCCCCAGTACGTTCCAAGGGAAGCTGTGCTTTTCACAGAAATAGTTATGCAAGGAGGAAAGCCATTTAGTAGTTGCAGGAATAGTTAGCAAGCCTCCCCTAACAGACCTGTCCTGCTGTCGGCTCCAGCAGGGTTTTGTTTTTCCCAGGTGAGCAGCTTGGTGGTTATAATAACCCGTCGCGTGGCAGACGTCCAGTTTAGCAGTCACATTAAATAAAGCCCATCTCTGCATCTGCGATCTTTGCTCGCTTCCACCGAACAGTTTGCTGACCCTGGTTGTCAGCCTGTGAATCTGCTTGAGGCTCTGCAGTGCACGTATTTATTTATTGCTCATGAGAACTGGCTCGGTGCGGCATAGGGTTTATGGCCCATATGACCCGCCCGCAGCGGTCACGTCAGATTGACTCTCGGTCAGGCTCTCAAGATGGAAACTTGGCATGGTGCCGCAGTCCAGGTCAGCGGGAAGTCACAAATGCCTTCTTTGAAGAATAACCTGAAATGTCCTCATGCTGGTGGAAGGCCTTCGTTCCTGCAGCTTATCTTGGAAGGCAGTGAAGAAGAGCCATTAATCTTCCCTGCCAAGGCAAGCGGCTCTAACTTAAACAGAAAGTGGGAAAGGGTGTAAGTTACAGTTTCTCAAAATATTTATAAAGAAATGACAGTCGAGTACTGTATGCAATAAGGGGATTAGCGCCTCTACAACGCACGTCCAACGTGGAGTGAGTCTAATAGCGCTCATCACATGCACATGCATGTGATTGAAGCTATTAGGCATTCACTCCCGATACAAAAAAAAAAAAAGTGTGTCTAGGACGACGTACAGATTGTGATCCCTATAAAAGATTCAATCTCGTCAACAATGGAATATTGGGATAGTTGCTTATTAGAAATCAAACACCTCCTTACCAGCTTAAACCTAGTCCTTAATGCGTCGAAAACGGAATATCTCCTTATAGCACCTGAAAACAACATCACGCTCTCAAAGCCACCTACCCTCCTACAAACCACCCATGTAAGAGATCTAGGAGCCATCCTAGATAACCGTCTTAACCTCAAACCATTCATAAACCGAACTACAAAAGACTGCTTCCACAAATTACATATTCTGAAAAGAATAAAGCCACTTTTCCACGCGCAAGATTTTAGATCAATCCTGCAAGCAATAATCTTCTCCAAACTAGATTATTGCAACTCTCTACTACTAGGCCTCCCAGCTTCTTACACCAAGCCTTTACAAATGGTACAGAACACAGCAGCTAGAATACTTACAAACTCCAGGAAAATCGACCATATCTCCCCCATCCTCAAAGACCTTCATTGGTTACCGATCCACTTCAGAATTATGTACAAAACCATCATGATTATCTACAAGAACATCCATCAACACACTCAACTTGACTTACAAATCCCTTTTAAAAAATACACATCCGCCAGACCCATCAGGGAACATTACAAAGAATCACTTCAGGTACCTCATGCCAAAACTTACCTACATAAATCCTACAGTTCAAGAGCTCTTTCATCAGCAGGTCCAATCCTTTGGAACTCCATCCCACCGGACTTAAGACAAGAACCATGCGCCCCAACTTTTAGGAAGAGACTAAAAACGTGGCTTTTTAAAAAAGCGTTCCCAGAACTGGATTAAATTCCCCACCCATCAGCACAAACACAAAGTTAGTGAACTGTAATAAACCCACTAACTTCATACGCAGTCACAGCATCTTATTATTATACTTCACAACAGCATCATATTTGATCATTTTTGCTACTCATCTATATTTTTATAATACTATACATATTTATTAATTGATACAGTTGGCTAAAATGTTAATATTCTTCCTTCAATTTCCTCCCCCTTTCAGATCCTAGTTATTTTTCCTTGTTTTTTGTAACTTTCTCACATCCTAAATATTGTTATTATATCTGTTAAGTTTCATTCTATATGTGACGTTGAATTGGGAAATGTTTTACTATGTTACTCTCTGCCTTTACTCACATTGTTAATTGTAAACCGGGTTGATGTGATTCCTATCATGAAACTCGGTATAATAAAAATAATAAATAAATAAATAAAATAAATAAATAGGTCGCATATTTAGCGATCAGAAATTAACGCCTGCCTGGAGCAGGCGTTAATTGCGGAGCACTCCTTAAACCACTACAGAAAAGCAGAATAAATTGCTTTTCTGTACTGCCTCCTTTTAAGTAGGGGGGAAAAGTAATCAAATTTTAAACAAACAAAAAAACATTTTTTTTTAAAACCACCGGCAGTCGGGTGCAGGGAACGGACGCTTAATTGAGAAGCGTCCATTTCCTGAACCCCCTGGCTGTGCGGTGTTTAGGAAAACCGATGCCGATAAACTTGGGCTCTCCTTGCTAACGCGACCCCCTAATTTAAATATTGCATGTCGCCCCCAGGGGGGTGCCTGGGGCACGTTAAGAAAGAGGGCGCTGACTGTTCAGCGCCCGCTTTCTGCGCCAAAGTTTTGCATCGGCCCCTTTGTTTGCTATGAAAAAACGATTTATTTTTCTTGCATTGCTGGTTGGAAGCAGGATGCTTGTACAATCCTTTAAAACTGAAAAGTATTTAGCCAGAACTGAACTGCTAGTCAATCCCACGTGGAGGAAAAGGATACAGATAGGATGGGGCATCAAATTTTATGAATGAGTGAGGCAATGAATGCTTTTTACAGATTAAACATTTGGACAAGAACATGTGCTTCTAGGAGCAGATAAGACATGGATGATTATTACCAATGGCTCAACTTCAACAAGAAACTAAGCTACTGGATAATATATCACATAAATGTATATTTCCTGTCGTGTAGCCAGATGGACTCAGAACAAATGGGTATAGTATGCTCGTGCTAGCAGTTGGAGACGGATCTGACGTCAGCACGGGTGTACATATACCCACACAGGAAGTGAAGCTCTTCAGTAATTTCCGTCTCCAAAGCAGTTTGGAGTGCCTGCACGCTCGCTGAGCGTGTTTCCAATCTACTTCTACTTTTCTACTTATCTTTACTGGAACATCGAGCCCCGCGCTCCTGCGGTGATACCACTGGTCCCTCCCCCAGTTGAGCTTCCCGGGGTGAGTTCCGTGCTCCCTCGGTGTTTAGGCCTCGGGCCGGTGGCCGAATCGCGGCAGGGCCAAGCCTGCGGGCTAGGAGGCACCTCGGTCCCGGTGTGGACCTGGGAGGCAGCGGGTGCATTCCTCAAGCGCGGTGGTGACGGTACTTCCCCTCTCCCCCGCAGCCGGAGACCGCCCGGGTTCTAGCCGGGAAGCGCCAAGGATCAGGTAAGGCGCACAACTTTTACTTTTGGTCTCTGAAGTTGAGGATCGGCGGCGTTGCCTGTATACGGCACGTCGCAGTGGTCGCCATTTTGTTGGCCCGGTTCAGGTATTGAGCGCCCATGATAGGTGCCTGTATTGAGCGCATACTGCTGACTGCATATTATTGAGCGCATATTCTGTTTAGCGTATATTGCTGACTGCATATTATTGAGCGCATATTCTGTTTAGCGTATATTGCTAACTGCATATTATTGTGCGCATATTCTGTTTAGCGTATATAGCTGCTGCTTTGTATTGAGCGCATATTACTTTAGCGCAATGGACCAATCTAATGCCCCGGTGTCCCAGGCGGCGGCGCCTCCTGATTCCGGCGTGAAAGCTCACGGCCTCTGCTCAGCATGCCAGCTCAGAGCCAGACTCCCTTTGTGCCCAATGTGAGGAGGCAGTGGGAGCCTCAGGCCAGGACCAGTCTCAACCAAGGTTTGTGGATAGTTCTCCAGGGGCCACCCCGGATCTCGCAGGCAGTCTCGAACAGCCGGGAATCCCAAGGGATCTGGTAAGGCGACTTGAGACCACCTCCATTTCATGGGTGGATCTCTTTAAGGGGATCCATGCCTTTGTACAGATGCAATCCGCTTCCCGTTCAGGCCCTGCTGTTACAGGGGCTGCTGCTTCTGCTGCTGCTCCAGTGGACCCTGCCCCTGGACCTTCGCGCCCTTATCGTGCACCGCCTTCGGGCAGTCCGGTTCAGGCGGACCCTGATGTCTCGGAGACCGACTCAGAACCCTCCGAGGAGGGGGAACTTCCCTCAGGGATGGAGCCATATCGAACCATGAGGCGTTTCTTTCCCAAGGAAGATCTCCCCGACCTAATATCTCAGTGCCTGGCGGAGTTGGATATTTCGGGGCCCAGCTCTGCGGTGCCACCTACACAGAACCCTCTGCTGGAAGGTCTTCGTCCTTCAGCCCGCCATTTTCCCTTCTTGCAAGCTGCACAGCAACTGATAGATCTGGAATGGGCTGCACCGGCGGCCTCATTCAAAGGGGGGCGGGGCCTGATAGGCATGTACCCCCTGGATCCGGCTATCAAGGTGATGCTGGCGTGCCCTCAGGTGGACGCCTTAGTTAGCGCTGTGGTCAAGCGCACTACCATCCCAGTTGAAGGGGGGGCGGCCCTTAGGGAGGCCCATGACAGGCGACTGGACGCCATCCTGAAACAGATATTTGAGGTGGCAGCTCTGTCTTTGCGAATCGCAACTTGCTGCACAGTGGTGACGCGCGCCTGTTTGTCACAGGTTAAGAACAATGCTCCGGCAGCGGACATGGAGTCCTCTCTCTCGTTCCTCACGGATGCCGCATCCGACCTAGTCCGTACAACAGCTAAGGGGATCTCATCTTCTGTGGCTGCCAGAAGGCAGCTCTGGATACGGAATTGGTCTGCTGATGCTCCTTCGAAGACACGCCTCACCAGAATGCCCTTTAAGGGGTCCTTCCTGTTCGGCAGTGACCTTGATAAACTGGCCAGCACATGGGGTGCTTCTCCCATACCTCGACTGCCAGAAGACAGGTTCAAAAGGAACCAGCGCGCCTTTCCAAGGCCCTCCAGAGGCAGAAGTTCTCCACGCTTCAATCCCTATAGGGGTAGCCACCAGGCACCTCGTCCTCAGGCCAGGAACCAGTACTTTCGGCCCAAGCAGCAGAAGAGAGGAGCCGGCTCGGGCTCAGGTCCCGGCCATGCCTCCCAATGAGATTCAGCCGATCCATCTGGGGGACGGGGCCATAGGGGGCAGGTTAACCCTCTTCTACCCCAGATGGGTCGAGATTACGTTGGACCAGTGGGTCCTCGCCATCATCCGAGAGGGGTATTATCTGGACTTTCATCATCTCCCTCCGGACAAGTTTGTGGAATCCTCATGTCCCATACACAAGAAGGCGGCATTGGAAGCTACCTTGGCGAGGCTCCTGTCCTTGAAGGCCATCATCCCAGTACCTGCCTGGGAAGTGAATTCTGGACACTATTCCATTTATTTATTTATTTATTTATTTATTTATTTATTTATTTAATTAAGGGTATCTTATATACCGAGGCACGTTTGCAAAACATCACCTCGGTTCACAATGTAACATAACTTAGCAACAAGCTTTACAATAATAATAATAATAATAATAATAATAATAACTTAGGAACAAGCTTTACAATAATAACATTAACTGGTAGCGGTTAATAGGGCAGGGGATGATAATACGAGATATATATACAAATGTACATGTTAGTTTTAACAATAAAGTTATATAAAGCAATCAGGAAAATCAGCAGGGTGAAGTGAACGATGGAAGGGGAAGATGAGGAGATGACCTAAAGAGGTTGGGAGGAGGGGAGAGAAGATAGCGAGGGTGAGGGTCAATTGGGTAGGGAGAGAAAAAAGAAAGGGCGAGGGTCAGGTGGTCATGGTACCCAAGAAAGGGGGCACCTTTCGGCCCGTACTGGACCTCAAGTCAGTCAATCGATACTTAAGGGTCCCGAGGTTTCGCATGGAAACTCTGCGCTCCGTCAAGGCCGCAGTACAGCCAGGAGGATTCCTCACGGCATTAGACCTGTCAGAGGCATACCTGCATATCCCGATCCATCCGGATCATCAGCGCTACCTACGCTTCAAAGTTCTGGGACGCCACTTCCAATTTCGGGCTCTGCCCTTCGGATTGGCCACGTCACCGCGGACCTTCACCAAGGTGGTTGTCGTGGTAGCAGCGGCCCTCAGGCGGGAAGGAATTCTGGTCCATCCCTACCTAGACGATTGGCTGATCAGGGCGAAATCCCGAGAGGAGAGCCATCGGACAACCGACAGAGTGATCGCCCTTCTGGAAAGCTTGGGCTGGGTAATCAACCTCAGCAAGAGTTGCCTACAGCCTTCCCAGTCACTGGAATACCTGGGAGTACAGTTCGACACCCAGGCAGACACGGTCAGTCTCACCCCCAAGAGAAGGTTGACATTTCAGACGCGCATCCAGTACCTGATGGGAACCAGTCGGCCCATGGCTTGGGATTATCTGCAGGTTCTTGGTCTCATGGCATCTACCCTGGAAGTGGTTCCTTGGGCAAGGGCCCATATGAGACCTCTACAACACTCCCTGCTCTCTCGCTGGAGCCCCCGTCTACGGCACTATTCCACGCACCTACCTCTGCCTGCCAGAGGTCGGACCCAGTTACGGTGGTGGTTGCAGCCCAGCCACATGAGCAGAGGGTCGAAGATGTCCTCTCCTACGTGGACTCTGCTCACCACAGATGTCAGCCTGAGCGGATGGGGAGCACACTGCGAAGAACTCACAGCCCAGGGGCGGTGGAACAGTGAAGAGTCGGGGTGGAACATCAACCGACTAGAGGCACGGGCAGTCCGGTTGGCCTGCCTGAAATTTGTTCACAGACTGAGGAACAGAGCTGTCAGAGTGATGTCAGACAACGCCACCACGGTGGCATACATCAACCGACAGGGCAGAACCAGAAGCCAACAGGTGTCCCTCGAGATAGCCCTGCTGATGGCTTGGGCAGAGGCGAATCTTCAGGACATCTCCGCCATACACATTGCCGGAAGGGACAACACCACGGCAGATTTCCTCAGCAGAGAAAGCCTGAATCCGGGAGAGTGGCAGCTGTCTCCCAAAGCCTTCCAAATGATTGTGGATCACTGGGGGATTCCGGACATGGACCTACTAGCGGACACGTCCAATGCTCAAGTACCCAGATACTTCAGCCGCAAGCGAGATCCGTTCTCTCAAGGTATCGACGCCCTGGTGCAGCCATGGCCTCCAGGGGCCCTGCTATACGCCTTTCCTCCGTGGCCCCCTGCTGGACACACTTATCCACAAGATTCAGAAGTACCGGGGCCTAGGTCTTCTAGTGGCACCAGACTGGCCAAGTAGACCCTGGTACGCGGGACATGAGAAGACTACTGGCAGGAGAGCCCCTTCCCCTGCCTCCGCTCAGGGACCTGCTACATCAAGGTCCCATCCTTCACGAGGATCCAGCTCAATTCTCTCTTACGGTCTGGCCATTGAGATGGCTAGACTGAAGAAGAGAGGTTACTCGGAGCCGGTGATAGACACACTCCTCCGAGCCCGCAAGTTCTCCACCTCCCTCACCTACGTCAGGATTTGGAGAGTGTTTGAGGCCTGGTGCGACACCCATGGCACCAATCCCCATGCGACTACCATCCCTATGGTGCTGGATTTCCTGCAGGATGGGCTTCAGAAGGGTCTCTCCCTCAGCTCCATCAAGGTTCAGGTGGCTGCGCTGTCTTGCTATGGTCCCAGGAGGGATGGCAAGACCATTGCCATGCATCCGGATGTTTCTCGCTTCCTGAAAGGAGTCAAGCACTTTCATCCGCCACTGAAGTGGCCAGTGCCTTTGTGGAACCTCAATTTAGTTTTGGATTTCCTCGCGGGATCCACTTTCCGACCCCTTCGGGGCCTGTCTCTACGGTCTCTCACTTTGAAGATGGTGTTCTTGCTGGCTGTATGTTCAGCATGCCGCATCTCGGAGCTACAAGCACTGTCTTGCCGGGATCCTTTTCTCAGACTCACTCCTGAGGCTATCCATCTTCGCACAGTTCCATCCTTCCTGCCTAAGGTAGTCTCACGATTTCACCTCAACCAGACCATATCCTTGCCAACTACGGCAGGCCTGAAGAAATCAGAAGAAGGGCATTTGCTATGCCATCTCGACATTGGCAGGTTGCTGCCAAGATATCTGGAAATGACAGAAACAGTTCGAAAGACTGACCATCTGTTCGTCCTTCACAGCGGGAAGAAACAAGGAGAAGCGGCCTCTTGGCCCACCATCGCCCGCTGGATTAAAGAAGTCATCAGAGTGGCCTACGTGGAGGCTGGGAAGTCACCGCCTCTACAAGTCAAGGCTCATTCTACCAGAGCCCAAGCAGCATCTTGGGCAGAATCTAGGATGCTGTCGCCTGCAGAAATATGTAAAGCGGCGATGTGGTCCTCCCTCCACACCTTCTCCAGGTTCTACCGTCTGGATGTCCAGGCCAGGGAGGACACAGCATTCGCAAGGGTAGTTTTACACGGTCCTCAGGCAGCCTCCCGCCCAGTCCGGGAGTAAAGCTTTTGTACATCCCATTTGTTCTGAGTCCATCTGGCTACACGACAGGAAATGTTGAGATTACTTACCTGATAATCTCGTTTTCCTTAGTGTAGACAGATGGACTCAGCATCCCACCCAGCTGCCTGTCTACATTGCTTTCACCGATTCTAGGTAAGCCTCATCACTTCTTCCATGAGTGCGTCCACTCTACCAGGTGTCGACGCCTTCCGGTTGGGAATGCTGGCGGTCTCCAGCTACTATCAATCGGTCAGGGGAATCCTGTTTTCACTATTTCATTGAGCGTCAGTACACATATATCCATAACAGCTTTTGCAAGGAAGATTACTGAAGAGCTTCACTTCCTGTGGGGGTATATGTACACCTGTACTGACGTCAGATCCGTCTCCAACTGCTAGCACGAGCACACTATACCCATTTGTTCTGAGTCCATCTGTCTACACTAAGGAAAACGAGATTATCAGGTAAGTAATCTCAACATTGTAAGCTGAATGTTTGGTGTGTGGCATCTCCTGCCACAGGCTTTACATGTCAGTCAGTGTAAGATGGCAGAAAGATGACCTCATTAAGGAAGGTACCTTAGTAAATCTGAAAATGTATTAGAAACATAGGAGAAGACTTAATGTAATTCACTTCAGAACTATCCACCTTTTGGAAAGGTTGAGAATCCCCTCAGTGCAAATTGTAAATGAGTAATGTAAACAATATAAAGGTACAGTGCAACAATTCACAGAAAGTTAATATAGCTCATGTAGCCTCCAAATTTGTACTAAGGACATGGGAGGCTAGAGGAAAATATGGGCAAATGCACGGGAGCCGTGGGGAGACTCGAAGTTCAATAAATCAGTCTCTTTGCTTTCACAAGGTTACCAGTAAAGAGCGCAGAATGGGGGAAAAATGTTCCTATTTGAATAAGGCCCCAAATCGGGCAGGTCCTGCAGTCTTGTCACATGGATCCATGAACGGTGATGGCTCTTCAGTCTACTGCCCAACTGTTAGCCTCATCGAGGACCCCTGCTCTTTAGAATGTGAGTGGCAAATTCCCTTCCTACAATCTCACCCCTCAGATTAAAAGCACCTTTTAAAAATGTGGCTGGCCAAGAACATTGCCACAAAAATAAAATCACAGCATTAGTTGCTTTTTAGCCAGTGTCGGCCCCTCTTAATAACTTTTGAACTGTTCATGCAGATGATAGAGCACCCAGGCACCCCCTTGCTGCCCCCTACACTTGGAATCACTGCTCGTTTCTTTACCGCAGTTTCCTGTAGGGAAACAGGGCCCCTTTGGTTCTGTTCGGTTGTAATCTCAGGGAGGTCAGAGCACATTGTGACGTCATGGAGTAGCCCTGCTGCTTAAGCCCTCAGGTCTCTGATCACGTCCTTTGCAATATAGCAGCTCTCAGGGAGGACAGACACAGTTTACTCGAGTAGGACAGAGCGCATTGTGATGTCATTAAGGATTCTGAAAGCTGCCCTGCCACTGGTTGACACTGAGCATTTTGAAAGCTGCCCTGCCATTGGTTAGTAGTCATAAGCATATGCCAATTGGTGTACCATAGAATGAAGTGAGGCATCATGAAATGTTCAGGTCTCCTTGCTTTATCTTTTATAATTCTGTTGAAGGTGAACTGGAAATTAAACTGCAATGCCAAGTGGACATTGAGGGCACTTTTTCAAGCCATTTATACATGTAAAACAATGTTCTGTGCGTGGAAGTATGGTTTTTGAAAATTGCCTACTGTATCTGTATAAAAGTGCGTGCATAGTGCCAGGACATACATACTTTTACACACAAAGAGCAGAGGCATTTCTGGAGGTGGGATCTGAGTGGGGTGAGCACGCGTGTGCCCGTGAGAATGCAGGCATACGCGTTTGGATACCCGCATGAATAGCAGATGCAGGTCTGTGCTTGTAGGTTGTTTTTTTTTTTTTCCCCCGAGTTAATTGTCAAAGGGAAAATTTTTCCTTTTGCAAGTTGACAGTTAAAAAGCACCTGCAGACTTTACATTTCTGCGCACAGATTGGAAATTGCCCTCTACAGAAACAGCCCTAGCAAGAATGGTTTTTGAAATACGTTGATCAGCAGTTTAAACAAAATCATTGAAATCCCTTTTGTCTGTTGCTGACTTTTTTATTCAGATTTTTATTTGGCTCTTGAGAAGTTGTTGGGATTGAAATTTTTGAAACCAGCTCCTATTTTAGCAGCTCCCACTATGATTACCCTGAGTAAATCAAGGCACTGCTGTGCTGATAAGTGATGTACTGCCAGTTTCTTATCGGGGATCACCGCAGCTCTGTTCCACTGAGTAAGGCACTCTTTGTTTTCACAGAATAATTTACCAAGGAGCTCCTGGGAGCTCCCAAGAGCCCCATCCAGCAACTCTCTGATGCTGATTCGTTTCAAAATCTTGTACAGGCATCACATTGACGACGTGGCCCTGTCTGAGGGAGCATTTTGCACACACAGGCAGTCGACCTCTTTGAGTCCAAGCACAGCATTTTATCATCCCTGCTTACAAAGAAACAGCTCCAAGTCAGCAGCTACTTGCCTGCTTCCCTAATTTTCTGGTCCTCCCCAACAAATGAGATGAATCGTTCTGGCTGTCCTGGCCCCAGAGGTCTCCCTTTCATTTCATTTATTAAAATTTCATAAACCTCCTGTAAAAACATGGGATCCAGGCAGATACATAATAAAATAAACATACGGTACATAATTAATCAAAGAACACCTAAGAAAACCAAAAGAGATCCGTGTGGCTTAATAAAACTAGCTACCTGTTTTCTCTTGGCCTCGCACCTTTAGAAAATGACCCCTCTAGAAGTCCCAAGGTTTCCCATCACGTCTTCTCATCTGCTCACTTCTAAGACACAAATCTTCAAGCTCGTGCAGTTTGCATTCACATTTACCTATCTAGCATTTAACACTGTTTTTTTGTGCTCCTCAGGATGTAAGGCATCCTGGTAAAGGGTGCCATATCAATCCAGACACGCATTAGTCAAAATAAATAAAAGTGCTTCTGCCCGTACAGACGTGTGCAGCCCTTCAGAACAGAGGTTAGTTGAAGAGCTGGTGCACGTTATCAGGGGAGGCTCGGCTATGGTGTGTAATTGTCGCTGCTGTTCTGAGGGCTGCAGGGTTTATCGGTACCCGTTGAATCCAGCAGACAGCCGGAATTCTCTCAGCCGCACAAATCTGTATCCTGACACCTTGCTTGACAGGCCCGGAGCCTGGAACATTCAGCACACAAGCAGCTTAAGAAATAAGGTCTTTGCCATTGTATGTAGATTAGCTTCTACTCAACAGCTTTTGACTCTGTGGAACCATTGAGTAATTGGTTTTAGAAATATGCTGATTTGGTATGCTGCTACATCTGTGACATGCAGAACGGGTGCTGAAATCAGTATAAAACAATTTTCTGCATAATGACTCAAGTGGGGGTTACTTGCATTACAGAGCACTCCTCAGATGCAGGTTAAACAAGCATTTGCATGTACTGCACAGTGTGATGGCACGGATCTCCATCCATTTCCACAGTGTGTTAGACTTTCTAAATGTAACTGACAATGTCGCAATCATGTGCCTTCCCGTGATTCCTCCCCGCCCCTTCTCTTAGCAATCCAGAACTAAGTAGAATGTTGAGTTTGATTGTGAGCAATCCGATTGGCTGAAACTTGCAACATTGGTTCGCTAGGAATGCCCCACAATCGCTGACTTCCTGGTTTGGAATCTCTTGTCAACTATTTTTAGAAAAAAGATGTATTTATATAGCATGGCAAAAATGATCCTAAAAGAACTCCTTAAAAAAAAAAAAAAAAAAAAAAATTGTACCCGATGATATCCATGATCAACTTTGAACAGTAAATTTGCCGCTTAAGTCAAAGGTCCTTAAACCTTGCCTGGAGCTTTCAGCTTTTCCAGGAGTTGAGATAGCTTCAGTTAATACCCAGTGCTGTGAAAATGAATTTACGTTATCAGCTGGGCCTCTGATTCAGTGACTATTAAAGTGGTTTATCCAGCTACTTTCCTGGCAAACAGATTTCTATGCCTTTTTTTTTTATTGCCAGTGCCAACATGATATTTTAAGTGTCTCCTCCAGAACAAGTCTCTTCCATTTTGATGCGAGAGAGGCTAGCTCTCCCCTGTTGCTGTCTTCCCTTCAGATTGTTGTTGTTGCTCTTACAGCTGAAAGATAATTGAGAACCAGACAATTGCTTTCAACTGAGCACGTGGGAACAAGGGTAAAAATAATAATAATAATAATCTTCTATTCTAGCTCACTTCCTTCCCCACCAAAGAAAAGATGTTTGATTTAAGGGTTATGGGGCTATCCTTACAGCCTGTTCAGTTTACAGAATTGCTTGGTGCTGCATTGTGTGACTGTGACCCACCTGCTCCAAGATTAAATTGGCACCAGAGTTTCTTGATTTCACGTATGATGATGATGATGAAGGGCACGCTTTTTTTTTTTTTCTTTCTTATAAAGTTCAAAGTGTCGATGTTCATCTCTGTATGTAATGTGAATTATTTGTCCTGTGCCTTTCCCCTCTTTTCTCGTTCCTGATCACAGAACGACACTGAATGGACAAGCTCAGAATGCAGCATGTGCTCGTGCACACATGGCAAGGTGACCTGTGCCCCCAAGCCCTGCCCGAGCCTTTCCTGCCGGGGAGAGGAGAGAGAGTATGTGGCAGGAGGAGAGTGCTGCCCGCGGTGCGCAGGCACTGGTGGTGAGTATCTGCCTTGCGTGCCGAGCAGGGTTCACTTTCCGAAAAAGTTCTGACCGATGTCAATTTAGTTTTGCGAACATGTTGGTGTAATTTTTGTGTAACTTATAGATATCTCTATATAATGATTAGACCTTTTTTTTATTCTTTTTTTTTTACTATTTGTTGCTCCTTTAGGCTTCCAGCTGAATCGGAACAGGCCTCAGCTAGGGCTGGGGTTCTGTGAGTCCTCATTCAGAACTGCCTGAGAGATCCCCCTCCGCCCCTTTCTTTCCAGCCCAGCTGTTATAGTAGCAATCCTTCAGCCAGGGATCACAGCACAAGGTGCTCTCTCCAGAACCTGGCATATGTGCGTCCTGAGTCTGACCACTAGGTGTCACTGTTGCACAGTGTCTGGGACTCTCTCCCGCCAGAGGTTGTGAACAAAAGCATTGTGACATTCATAGTGTGGGTACTTTAACCATGCCAGAAAAAGGGGCTTGCCTTTGGATGTGTTTAGGTCAGGGGAAGTAAAACAGCACAGGTATTTTGCATTTTCAAAAGTGCATGCGATGTTTTATCCCACCCCCTCCTGGCCGCCTGCAGAGATAAGAGGTGGGAAGTTGGTGGACGTTTTTATCACAAGTATTCTGCAGCTGCTGATGTTCAAAGGGGAGCAATGTGCATTGTTTTCCTTTGAACGCTGACTGTGGTGGACGCAGGCTAGACGTTCCCGTGGTATGTTGCAAATGCTGTGGACCATTCAGAATAGCTCCTGATGCACATGCAGGAAGCAGGCAGCGATCTACTTCCACTGTCTTATTAGGAGGCTTTCGCCCCTGCCAGTCTGCTTACATTTCGAAAATCTCTTTGATACTATAAAATGATTTCACACGATATTTTCCTGGAAACCTTCTCTTGAACATCACTGACAGGTGGAAGGGAGGGTCTTGGGGGTTCTTATGCGCTGCTCATGTGAGTAGGTCAGGAAAGAACCAGAAATACAAACAGGAGTCGAGACAATTCTTTTATCTTCCTGACTTTCTCCAGCTCCGTGTTTGTGTGTGTATGTATATATGTGCATATATATATATATATATATTTCTGAATTCTCATATTTATAATTCTTGGGTTAAGGTGGGATATGTTTTATTTTTATGAAAAGAATGTGGGAGTGGGTTGTTTTATCTGGAACAAAAGGTGTAGATATTTTTATGTGTGGCAGTGCCAGTGTGGTTTCTCTGAGAGATACATGTATGTATGTATTCCCAGCATGCAGATGTATTCAGGCAGCAAGCATACTTTGATCAGCATTCAGAGAGATCAAAACATTGGAAAATTGTCTATCCTAACCAACTGAATTTGTCCCCCTAAATTTCAGCAGACATATTCTGGGCAGAGCTGGGGGCAGGTTTAGGGCAGGGCCAGAAAACTGAATTCCAGCATTATCTGCCTAACTTGGCTGGACAATTCTAGGTGCAGCAAAAGTGGCCCCAAATCTGACCAGCTAGCTCCTTTTTGCATGAAAAAAAAATCACCTAAGAACATAAGAACCAAGGGTCCATCAAGCCCAGCATCCTGTTTCCAACAGTGGCCAATCCAGGCCATAGGAACCTGGCAAGTACCCAATGTTCCTTCTATTAAGCTGATCAACTTTTCTTATGAGAGAGGGAGGAGAGGGAACTTTTCTGTGCTGCCAAAGTGTTTACAGTGCTCTTGGACTTTGCTCTAGCTGCCTGTGTGATGATGTGACTTATCGGCTTGGAAGCCTGACCCAACAATGTGACATATAAGAACATAAGAAATTGCCATACTGGTCCAATGGTCCATCAAGCCCAGCATCCTGTTTCCAACAGTTACCAATCCAGGATAAAAGTACCTGACAAGTACCCAAATATAAACTAGGTCCCATGCTACTAATGCTGGTAATAAGCAGTGACTATTCCCCAAGTCAACTTGACTAATGCAATTTATGGACATCTCCTCCAGGAACTTGTCCAAACCTTTATTAAACCTAGCAAAGCTAGTTGCTTTAATCACAGCCTCTGGCAAGAAATTCCAGAGCTTAATTGTATATTGAGTGAAAACATTTATCTTTGATTTGTTTTATATGTGCTACTTGCTAACTTCATGGAGTTCCCCCTATTCCTTCTATTATCTGAAAAGAGTAAACAACCAATTCACATTTAACCAATCTAGTCCTCTCATGATTTTGTAGACTTCTATCATATCCACCCTCAGCCATCTCTTCTCCAAGCTGAACAGCCCTATCCATTTTAGCCTTTCTTCATAGGGGAGCCGTTCCATCCCCTTTATCATTTTGGTCATCCTTCTCTGTAAATTCTCCAGTATATCTATATCTTTTTTGAGATGCGGAAACCAGAAATGAACACAGTACTCAAGGTGCAGTCTCAGCATGGAGCAATACAGAGGCATTATGACATTCTCCATTTTATTTATCATTCCCTAACTAATAATTCCTAACATTCTGTTTGCTTTTTTTATTGCCACAGCACACTGAGCCGACTATTTCAATATATTGTCTACTATGATGTCTAGATCTTTTTTCTGGGTGGTAAATCCTAACAATGAAACTTAATATTGCGTAACTACAGCATGGGTTATTTTTCCCTATATGCATCACCTTGCACTTGTCCACATTAAATTTCATCTGCCATTTGAATGCTCAATCCTCCAGTCTTGCAAGGTCCTCCTGCAATTTATCACAATCCGCATGTGATTTAACTACTATGAATAATTTTGTGTCATCTGCAAATTTGATCACTTCACTCTTTCCCCTTTCCATGTCATTTATAAATATAGTTAAAAGCACCAGTCTAAGTACAGATCCCTGAGGCATTTTACTGTTTACCCTTTTCTACTGAGAAAACTGACCATTTAATCCTTCTCTGTTTCCTGTCTTTTAACCAGTTTGCAATCCACAAAAGTATATTGCATCCTATCCCATGACTTTTTAATTTTCTTAGAAGCCTCTTATGGGGGATTTTGTCAAATGCCTTCTGAAAATCAAATACTCTACATCTACCAGCTCACCTTTATCCACATGTGTATTAACTCCTTCAAAAAAAAAGTAGCAGATTTGTGAGGCAACGCTTCCCTAGGGTAAATCCATGTAGACTGTGTTCCTTTAAATTGTGTCTGTCTATATGTTCTGTGATTTTGTTCTTTCAAATAGTTTCAACGATTTTTCCTGACACTGAAGTTAGGCTCTCCAGCCTGTAGTTTTCCTGATCAACCCTGGAACCATTTTAAATATCAAGGTTACATTGGCCACCTTCCAGTCTTCAGGTACAATGGACGATTTTAATGAAAGGTTACAAATTACTAGTAATAGATCTGAAATTTCATTTTTGAGTTTTTTCAGAACTCTGGGGTATATACCATCTGGTCCAGGTGATTTGCTACTCTTCAGTTTGTCAATCTGGCCTACTACATATTCCAGGTTCTGTTATGCCCGCCGGCCACGGCCACCCGCATCCGGCTCCACGTCATGCTTGGCCCTCTACTCCCGGTATACTCACGGCCATGGCCAGTTGCTGCTGCCCCATTCCTCCTGGCTCCCTGTGCTCCACGTGGTGGCTGGGATGCCGCCGACCAGCGTTCCGACCCTGGGCCTCCCTAGGCATGCACGCCATCTGTCCTCCCTTTAAAGGGCCAATGGTGGGACCTCAAGCTTGTCCCTGGCTGATGACATCACTGGCCCGGGATACTTAAGGGCTACCTCCATCCACCACTAACTGGCTTGGCAACGAGTTCCCTGGTTCCTAGCTGGTGCTTGCTCCAGTACTCCGGACCTGTTGTTCCTGCTTTACAGATCCCTACTCTACTCACTGGTATCCTGTTACTGCGCTTCCTGCTCCTCGGGGCCGGGCTCAACACTTCTACATCTGGGACCCTGCCTCGGCGCTTCCTGCTCCTCAGGACCTGGCTCAGCGCTTCTCCATCTGGGACTCTGTCTCTGCGCTCCTGCTCCTTGGGATTGTCTCAGCGTCTCTACATCTGGGACTCGGTCTCTGTGCTCCTGCTCTTTGGGACCAGTTCAGTGCTTCCACTCTTCGGGATCTGCCTCAGCACTTCTACATTACAGGACTGTGTCTAGGTGTCCCCGCTCCCCGGGGCACCTCTCAGCGCTTCTACATCACAGGTTCCTGTTACTGCACTGCCGTTCCTCGGGCAGTCCCTCTGCTACAGCGGATTCCCCACTCTAGCCTGCTTCAGCATACCACTATACAAGCCTCTGCTCCTGCACTTCCTCTCCTCGGGGCCAGACCCACGTGTCCTGCTCCACTGCCTTCGGAACTGCTGTAGCACCTCACCTTTTGAGGCCTTCTTCTCTCTCTCTCTCTCTCTCTCCGAGAGTACCTCGGTCTTGGACTGTACCTAACCTCTCTGACACTCTCTGCTTCCAGCCACTTGCTCCCTCCGGGACCAGCCACACAGAGGTGCACCTAAGACCAGCCAGCCCCGGCACCCAAGTGCTCAATCTGTGGGGAATGAGGGCCAGTACTGGTGAAGTTCCTGTCTGCCTCTGTTCCAGGCCAGCCTCGCCTCTCGACGGTGGGGACCTGCGGGGCTCAACCCCGCAGGTAGTGCCAACCCCACCTCGGGGCAAGGGTCCACAGTTCCTAACAGGTTCACTGTGATTTGGTTCAGTTCATCTGAATTTTCACCCTTGAAAACCATCTCTGGAACGGTTTATCTTCCCAACAACTTCATTTGTAAATACCAAAGCAAAGTATTCATTTAGTCTTTCTGCGATGGCATTATCTTCCCTAAGAGTCCCCTCCTTCCTCCTGTCAGCTGCAGGAATCTTTAAAACAGATTCATCTGCCATCGCAGAGAATGCCCTTTAGGGAGCCTGTTGGAGATCACCGGGGAGTACAGGGTGTATCAGGTGTGGATTAACTGACTGTGGGATAAGACAGTATGTGTTGGAAAGCGGATGTCAAGAGTTCTGGTGGGAGGTCTGTTCTGCTTATGACAGGGAGAGGTAACTATGCATAGGGGAAAATGAAAAAAACCTTGGCTTTATAGGGGTGAGCAGTGTTTAACTCCTATAGTTATTTCTAGGGTTTGGGAGGATGATTCAGCTATTGGGGGAAGGATCAGGTTTGATATGTCTTTTAGTAAATGTTTGGTCTATCCAAAATAAGACTTTCGTTATTTATGATCTGATTGGGGAAGATAAACCAGAATTTTTATTTATCACAGCGACATGGCAGTTGAGGGGCTCTGTTGTGTCAGGTTTGCCCACCTGAGTACGGGATTTTATTTTAATCTTGGTTTAGGAAGAGGCTGGGAGTGGAGTGGATGTGGTTTTTAAAGATAGATGCAAAGTATCTCAGTTCTTTTTGGAAGCACCAGAGGGCTGTGAATGTTTTTTTAATGTGTTTGAATGATAGTTATATGATTGGGATATTGGTCTATTACTAGTCTAGATTGATGCAGGTAACGGTGGATACTTCAGTGGAATGTACTGTGAATTTGTCTCTTAAATTTCCTAACTTAATTTTAGTAATGGATTTTGAACCTTCAGATATTCAGGATTGTGATATAATACAGTTCTTTATTTCTTCTTTTGGGTTTTTTGATTTGAGACAGATAATGGGGGTTCCTATGCATGGGGAGGTGGGTGGTGTCATATATTAGACCTAATATTTGGGTTAGACTGTTTAAATGAAGATGGATGTTTTGAAGATGGTAGGTGTTTGATCAGTTCCTATGAAGGGTAGTGGGTGTGTGGGTCCTTTGTGCTGCAGGTTAGTTGACGTGGCCTCAAGGGCGAACCTAAGAGGCCTTCCCAGGCATCTGGCGAATGCACCATGCAGCAGGATAGTTTGGAGCTTTACTTTTACTAGCTGCCTTCTCCGCAAGTTGAGCCCTCAGATTCTGGCATCCAGCAGGACTTAGGTAGGTCCATAGGGCAGTGAAGATAACTAAAGTCCAGAAGTACACCGGGATCAGGGCAAGCCGCAGACTAATGGACTCAGAGACAGACCATGGTCAAGGTAGGCAGCTAGCAAGAATGGTCAGGTCCAGGCAGAGGGTGAGGTCCAAGCAAGATGTCAAGATCTGGAGAGTCAGACCAAGGATGGATGAAGACACACTGAAGATAATGGACAAGATGAATAGGACATGGCAAAGCTTGAAGGGAAGGCACAGGAACCAGGAACATAGACAGCAATCAAGAACCAACATGCACTACTGCAAGAGTAGGAGACCCATTGCTGAGGCAAAGACAGGGCATGAGAGTGGGGTTTAAGTAGGGCAATCTCTGCTAGAGATGTGCATAGTTTTTGTTGATAATTTCAGGCTTCGTTTCGGGGCCCATGGGAAATTTCTTTTTTCCCGCGGTTTGGGGGGGGGTTTCGAGGGGGGGGGAAGCCCCAATTTTCGGGTTAGTGCGTGCTAACTCTCGATAGTGCACAGTAATGGGTCAAAGTTAGCGCGCACTAACCCGAAAAACAAATGTTTACGAGATTTTGGAAAAATTCTATTTGTTTTTTGGTTCCCCCGAACCATACCGAATTAGGCAATTTCATTGAAATTGTCTAATTCGGGAAAAACGAATGCACATGTTTAATCCCTGCTGATGTCATCATTAGGTGCTGCAGGTCTTTCCCACCACTGGCCCTTTATATATAGCTGAGAAGCGCACTCGATGAGCAGGATGGCGGTGGTGTGTTGGCGTCGGAGCTGCATCGGAGACTGGCGTTTGTAGCTCTATCGCGGCTTTTCCTGCCATGTCTGAAGGGCTTCACTGGAGTTGGGGTGAGTGATGCTGGTCATGGTGGCTCCTGAGACCAGCGAGCACTACAGTTCCATGGTCTGATTGCCATAAAAACATAGGGATTTTCCATAATGGGTCAGACTAACAGTTCAAGAACCCAGTATACTGTTTCCAGTAATGGCCAATCCAGGTCACAAGTACCTGACAAGATCCCAAAAGGTAAATTGATCCCATGCTACTATTGCACAGTGATAAGCAGTGGCTATTTCTTAAGTCTCCTTGGTTAATAACAGTTTGTTGACTTCTCCTCCAGGAATTTGTCCAAATCTTTTTTAAACCTAGCTACACTAACTGCCTTAACCGCGACCTCTTCAATGAATTCCAGAGCTTAATTATATGTTGAGTCAAACAGATTTTTCTCTGATTTGTTTTGAATGTACTACTTACTAACTTCATAGAGTAATCCCCTAGCCTTTCTATTTTTTGAAAGCGTAAATAACTGATTTGCATTTACCCATTCTATTCCACTCATGATATTGTAGACCTCTGTCAGATCCCCCATCAACCATCTCTTCTCCAAGCTGAACAGCCCTAATCTCTTTAGCCTTTCCTCATAGGGAATCCATTCTATCCCCTTTATTATTTTGGTCCTTCTTTTTTATACCTTTTCCTATGCAACTATAAGGAATCTCTGGTTTCCTTACCAGAAGAAATGTACTAACTAGCTGGGGAGGTTTAGAGAGAAATTTAGTAAACATTGGGCTGGATTTTACTCCCCCAATTGGGAAACTGAGATGGTATAGCCTTAGCTTTTTTGACCAGTAGGCACCATCTTAAGGTATGGAATTTTAGTTAGTTAAGGCAGGAGTTATCTGTCTTCAGTCTGTTTAATTTGCTAATTTATTGGAAAGGGTTTTTGCAGTTTTGCCCTTAGAAGTCAGCTTGCTAACATGACTTAATTTTGCCTGGGTTTTTAGTCTTGTTAATTTTCCCTGTGAGAGCCTTTGTATCCCTTCACAGATTCTGGCAATGGTCTATCACTCCTCCAGGGGATAGACCTGTCCGTGACCCGATGCCAAGGAATTTCAACATTGAGTTGTCTTTCTTCAGTAATGGAGGCGGTCCAGAGAAGGGCGACCAAAAAGGTGTAGGGTCTTCATCAAATGACTTATGAGGGGAGATTGAAGAATCTAAATATGTACACCCTGGAGGAAAGGAGGAGCAGCGGTGATATGATACAGACTTTCAGATACTTGAAAGGTTTTAATGATCCAAAGAAAATGACAAACCTTTTGCCGTTGCAAAAAAATCAGCAGAACCAGGGGTCACGATTTAAAACTCCAGGAAGGAAGTCTCAGAACCAATGTCAGGAAGTATTTTTTCACGGAGAGGGTGGTGGATGCCTGGAACGCCCTTCCGGAGGAAGTGGTGAAGACCAAAACTGTGAAGGATTTCAAAGAGGTGTGGGATAAACACTGTGGATCCATAAAGTCTAGAGGTTTTTGAATATCTGCCTCATTGCATTTACACCTGCATGATATGGGGGAACTCCTGTCTCTACCTGTCTGTATAAGCTGCTTATAAAGGCTGTAGCTCTTAAAGAAACCCATGTTTTTCCCTCTTCAGTATCTTGGGAGGTAGGAGCTAGAGCTTCTATATGTTTGCGCAGACAGGCAGAGTTAGAGAGTCCCCTTATAACATGTAAGTATGAACAGGTACAGTGCACTCTTGGCCAGAGTACATGTGGCTGCCATGGAGTGGCTGAAGCCAGCACTCAACTGCTGGGGATACATACATACATATATAATAGTATACTTACATATAACAGATAAAACAATACCCCACTTCTTTTTCTCACACTGGCACTGCCCATTGTCATTCTTCTACATGAGGTGACAAGTCTATTAAGGGAAGTACTGTCTGTAATTTCAGCCAGTCAAGCAATATGACTGATTGAAAATTTGTGCCTGCTTTATATAGTTATAAAGATTAATGTCCAGAATAGTTCATCGTATTTAAAATTATAATGAAGTTGGGCACAGGCTATGAGCTCAATAATGGTGATTCTTTTGAGTGTGGATTTCCATGTAATAATATTTTGAGAATATAATTTTCAAAAAGGCCTAGTGGCAATTATAAACCTCAATTGAGATATAGAATTCTCTCTTTGAGTTCCCTGATGCAGTGACTTTTTAATTTTGTAGTTAAGATATTTTCATTGTATTGCAGTACAGAAAAGGAAGTTCTTATAGGGACCAAGTTTTCTTTTTATATGAATATTTGTTTAGCAAAACAGGTTAATGTAATAGAATTGTTGATCTGGAAGATCAAGAAAAATCTCTGATAGAACTGCCCAGAAATTGGTCAGATCTGCAAAATAGAACCTACAGATCTCTAAATGACATGCTGAAAAGTTTAGTTGACACTGGGCTAGTTGTCCACACGTCCATAATACAGTGTTACAGTACAGCATTGCTTACACAATAGTGATCTGCATGTGAGAGTTATCAGAAGGAAACCTTTTTTTATGACCTCATCACAAAAGTCATTGTTTAAAGCAGCGGTTCTCAACCGGTGTGTCGCGACACACCAGTGTGTCACCAAGCACCGGCAGGTGTGTCGCGGCTCCCGGTGTCCCACTACCCCGCTTGTGCTTCTCTTCTCCCCGGGGGCGGGGCTGAAGAGTGGAGAGACGCTGCACGCCACCGCTGGAGGCCAGGCTGGTGGGGCTGAAGAATGGAGAGACCTTGTGTGCCACCGCCGGAGGCCAGGCCAGCGGGGCCGAAGAGCGGAGAGACCCTGTGCACCGCCGGAGGCCAGGCCGGCAGCAGCTGGAGAGATATTGCATGCCGCCGTCGGTCAGGCCACGGGGGCTGATAAGCGGAGGCCAGGCTTATTGGGCCAAACAATGAGAAGAGGCTCCATGTGAGCTTGTGTGTGTGTATGATAGAATGGGTGTCTGGGTGTGTGAGTGGCAGCTTTGTGTGTATGTGATAGACTGGGTGCCTGGGTGCATGAGTGAGAGCTTGTGTGTGTGTGTGTGGTTGAAAGTGACAGAGTTTTGTGAGCTTGTATGTAAGTGACAGAGCATGTGTGTGATTGAGAGTGAGATTGGTCAGGAAGATGACTGTGTGTGTGAGAGACAGACTGGTCAGGGAGGAGACTGGTGTCTGTGAGAGATGACTGTGTGTGTGAGAGACAGAGACTGGTCAGGGAGGAGACTGGTGTCTGTGAGAGAGACAGAGACTGGTCAGGGAGGTGACTGATGTGTGTGTGAGGAAGAGAGGCTAGTTAGGGAGGTTACTGGTCTGTGTGAGACAGAGACTGGTTGTGACTGGTCGTGGGCCCTAAGGAAGAGGGCTGTGAGGACAGAGCTTCAGCAGCCACTGCTGCTTCTGGTGAGTGCTACTGGCCTGCAAGGGAAAGGAGTAGGAGAGTTGCTGGAGAGGGTAAATAAAGGCGGCCTTTTAAGTTTATTTTTCTTGATTGGCTGCCATTTTAATTATTGGGTATTATGTGATGTGTCTGTTGTTTTGAAATATTTTATTGATATTTGGACAATTTTTAATAATTTTTGAGTTTTTAATTGTTGGATGTTATTCCGTTCATCAGCTGTTTTGTAACATTTATTAGTATAGTTTTACAATTATTTCTAAGTGGTAACTATTTATAGCAGCTTGACTTGCTCTGTTTTCCTAATAGGAGGTGTATTAGTGTTTAGGGCCTGGTTACATATTTGTAGTGGTAAATTACTGTTTTTTCATAAGGAGAGGTATTGTGCCTGCCAGTAAAGAGAGTTTGTTTTGCTTTTACTGAGGTGTTGTCATCAGAACCAGAATATCTTTTTTTGTATGGTGAGTTGTACGGGTAATGTCCTAGTTCTGCTCTGCACCCATTTTTGGGGGTTGAGGGGGTTCCTGAAGATGCAGAATGTATATTTACATTTTGCCCCATGACGGTCACATGTTCAGTGTGTCACGCATGTGAGAACCATCTGTCAGGTGTGTCCCGGCCGAAAAAAGGTTGAGAACCACTGGTCTAAAGTATGCAGAACAAAACCTTGATATGCTTGAAATTTTTGGAACAAAGTGTTTTGGACTGATGAAACAAAAATTGAACTATATGACCACAGGGACACAAGATACTATAACTTCCATTTCTTAACAATGCTTTTGATGGTTGAAATTGCTAGCGGCAAGCATTTAGGGCAGGATTCATTATTCCTCGCGGAATGATGAATCCTGCGAAAAAGAGGGCCAGGGGCGAGCCTGCAAAAGGCCGCAGCCGTTCGCACTGCGGTGGTGCAATTTTGCTGGCCGCATTGCGGCCGGCTGCAGCCTTTCACACAAATAGTGCCACCGTAAAAGGTGGTGCTATTTGCCGTTCTACTGCCGGCGAGAATGTTCCTCACATTATTGCCGGCAGTGGTGCCGCGGTCGACTCCTTCCTCTCCCTGCCTCGACTCCTCCCCTCCCGGTCATTTACATCCTAAAGCACACAATAAACCTTTAGAAAATAACCCCCTTAGAGAGGGATTTTTAAAATAGTTTTTCCTAGCTTTGACAGTATCTTCATTTTCATATGCTTGGGTAGCTGTTTAGAATTCAAATAAGCATGAGATAAGCACAGAGGAGCCCTAATTGTGAAGAATTGAGGGAAAGTCAAATACATCTGGGGTCTATGGCATTGTGCAAGGAAGTAAATTGGGCAGACTAAATGGGCCTTATGATTCTTATTGCCCATCTTATTCTCTTTTTCTATGCATTTCTGCTATTTCAAATTTTCCTGTACCTCATGGGCTCTGCTCCCAGTCCCTAACTCTAGATATAACCAAATAGGACTCCTCACTTTTGGCTTTCTTATTTAGAGTACATTGCATATTGGTGATGTTCTTGAAGGCACTTTGAGAATAAATAAAGCATAAGGCACAAGTTTGTATGTCTCACAGGGCCCTGCTCCTTTGGTGGCCGCGTGCTTCAGGATGGAGAGGAGTGGCAGCCGAGCCAGTGCGCAAGGTGTATATGCAGGAATGGGGCAGTTCAGTGCTCCACTGTGGAATGCGTGCCCATGTTATGTGACAAGGTAAGAGCATGGGGGGACTTCTTGCCACCCCCTCACAATTTACCACCGTTTTCCTTTTTGAAACCTACAATTCCTTCTCAAAAACCATTTGTGACCTAGGAAATCGCTATCGGCGAATGAGAAACAAATCACAAAAAAAGAGGTCATTGTTTTTGTAATTTATGTTGAAAGATGTGCAGTAGCATGAGCTTGTCTTTTGATATCAGTACTCTTAAAACAAAACTGTATCCCTGAGCTATGTGTTATTTTGAAAGGGCGTGCAAAAGGAAGCAGGACGCAGCCTGTTTCAGCTGAAAATTTGGCTTCCAAATTATTACTGTTGCTATTTTTTCGGCATGTCCCTGAATGTCCCCTGAACATCTAGGAATAATAGCCACATTTGGAGCAGTTTCACAAATTACCTGGTACGTGTAGACTGTCACTGTGCCGGGTCTGTAGGTTGGGATACCCTTTAAGATGGTGAGATCTTGAAAGCTCACGCACTACACCATGAATTTCATTTCTAACCAGAACCAATGGCACCATTTCAGACTCACGTGACCAAACACGTCTTGCCAATAGGATGGGAGCTATTTGGTGCAAGAAGCACACCAGCCTACTAGAGTTGAGTTTTTCTGGCATGCATCTCCACTCCGTGCAGAACAGAGTCCACAGCCATGGAAGTTTTGAGTTGGTACCCGTGTTTCTAATCATCAAAAGCACCACCTTGACCTCCTATCATGTTCCTACCGTGCTCTGTGAAAATGCTTCTTTCCTTCACAGAGAGAAAACACCCAGCTGCAGAATGATAAGCAAATGAGGGAGGTAAAGCTGTTCTGCTTTTAATCTTTTGGAATCTCATAATGTTACCCTTTTGATATTTTTTGTCACTCAAGCACATTCCAGTCTGACTTGAAAGCCAGAGGGCTACTCCCCCGTTAATTACATAGCTCTTTTATTACATTGTTAAAACAGTGTCTTTCATGTACCCTTTAGTGCTTTAAATCGCTGACTACAGTGATTGGTCTCACCATACAGGTGCTCGTACAAATATAATAGCACATATTATACATATTATATATTATTATACACATATTATACATTATATATATTATATGCTGACACCAGCACCCATTTCATTGCATACTAACAGCATAATGGAATAGCACGGGTGAGCCTGTGCATTTTATTTAGTATTGGGATGAGATTGGATCGCAGCAGTGTATGCCTCGTTGTGGGCCACAGGCATGCCTTGGGAAACTTTTTCAAGGTTTTATTTCTGTGTGTCATGCACATTTTGTGGCAGCTTTTCCTAAAGCACTTTAGAGAATAGCAAACGTCAAATCAGGAAACGGTACAGAGCCAGAGTGGAAACCAAACCAGGGCAGGCAAGTCGCAGGAGGAAGGAAAAGAAATGCCAGATGAGTCCGCCATCACTAGTGAAGGCAGGGCAAGGAGATGAAATAAAGGCAGTTTCACTGGGGCTGAGGAAAGAGAGAGGCTGGAGGTCTTTAGGGATGAAGGTGGTTGGAGACCAGTGGATATGGATCAGTGTGCAAATTGACTTTAAAAGAGGAAAAGGTGAGGGATAAAATGGATATTGAGTGAAGAATTATTCTGGAAGATAGGAGTAAGAAAATGGAAGGTCTTCCGATAGACCTGGTGACAGGGTAAGTGCTGAACATCAAGAAAGGCTACAAAAGAGCAGAGTCTAGGGATATAGGCTGCTAAGAGAAGATAAAACAGTAACGAAGCATTTTGAGTTGCTAAAGGAGACATATGATTAATTAGTATATATTTTAGAGAAGAGTGGGTTAAGGTAATGGAAGTGGTCCCTCCTGCTGTGGCATGGTTGATGCAGCCCAATAGATGATCCCACTAGGCCCACGCCGACAGCTGGCAGATGTGCCCCGGGCCAGGGCAGAGCTGGGGCTTCACCTGTACCAGCCCCGTTCCCCGCAGGTTGAGCCTTTGGGTTCCGGGGGCCGGCAGGACTTAGGCGATGGCCCCACAGATCAGAGATGAAGAGACAGTCCAGGGTCAAGCTGAGGTCAGGGCAGTCAGAAAACAGAGAATCACCGGTTACAGACCATGGGTCAGGGCAGCAGTGAGAAGGGCGTAGTCCAGGTCCGAAACAATGGTCAGTGGCAGGCAAGCAGGCAAGAGATTAGTCCGTGTCTGAAGCATTGGTCAGAACAAGGAATCAGGCCAAGGCAGACAAGACGGGGAGAAGACAGGACATGGAGGACAAGTACAAGGCAGGATGACTAAGGCAAGACACAGAGGCAGGGCATGGCAGGAACTAGGCACCTAGAAGAGCTCGGGGGAGGAGCCATGTGACGGCATTCCACTCCACTTTTAGTGGTGCTCGGGGTTTGGCAGTATTCCTTCCACGGAGAGTGCTGACTAGGACTGGGGCGAGGTGGAGGCAGAACAGGGTGAGAGTGGCCGGTTATGGGACCGACCCGTGGCTGGCCAAACATTACAGATAATATGCTAATTTGGAAGGACTTAAAACAAACTTTGAAAACTGCTTTGGAAACGTGTAGTAAAGAGAATGACCAGACAATAGAGCATTATAATAGTTCAGACTAGGAAGCATAAAGGCATTAAGAAGTATGCGTGAAGTCAAACGAAAGAAGAAAACAAATGTGTGTCATAATCAGGACTTCATAATGGCAGGATTTGACTACAGCAGTGATGAGGGATATGTAAATTAAAGTAAGGTGGAAGATAACACTGTTGCTACAGGGCATAGAGGAAATAAAGAGTGAGAATTCAGGAGAGTGGATCAGAGGAAAAGTAACTGAGAATAGAGAAGAAGGACAATCCTAAGATTACGTTGATGGTTGAACACTGAGGGAGAAATAGCATAGAAGAAATGTTGTCTAGGATGTCAGGTGTGCTGGAAGGAAAGGAAAGACACTACTTAGCATGATTGGCATGAAGATAAGAAGTAACATCAAGGGATGAGATAAGGCTCAGAGATCAGGTATAGAAAAGAAAAGTGAACCAAGCATTGAATCATTACCGATGCTGACTGAGAGAGATGGTGAGGCAGGGTCAGCAGTTGATACCTTGAAAGAACAAACAGAATGATAACATTTGAACCAGACAAAGAGAAAATCTGGAGAGACTGGGGAACGACAGAACGGTTGATGGAATCAAAGTCTGCCAAAGGTTAAGAAGAATACTGAAGACACAGTCACCGATATAAAGCAGAGCAAATTGAGTGGACAGACATCTCATTTCGGAGGATTAAAGAGAAAACTGGAGGCATGGTGGGAAGAAAATTGGGAGAAGACAGATTTTTGAGAATCAGACTGAACGACAGGAGGAGATACTGCTGGCTTGTTAAAAATAGGTGTAACAGTTGTTTGATATATTTTTGCCCAATAGCAAAGAAAAGGGAAGAGAGGGAAGGAATGAAAAAGGTAAGTGGTCACAAGAGCCCATGGCAAAATGAAATGTGGCAATGAATGAGGTAATGTCAGACTTTTTGAGAAAATAGAAAAAAAACAGAAAGGTAGATTATGCACCAGAACTCAAAGGAATGTATCAACACGAGCATATTGCTGTGGTGGCATGTACATGTATGAGTAATCTAGAAAGATCTACCAGCTGCACTGCCAGCCCTTTTAGTGCAGTCACGCATTGCTCCCCACCAATGTGTGGCTTAAAAGGCTACTGTCCCAACATGTGCAAGGTTACTTCGTGGTTCTACATGTTTAATCATCAGATTATCTACTTGGGTATCCATAATATATCGGGCTTGGTAGTTTGTCCGTCAGTGCTTGCGCATATTCCCCAGCCCGCCGATAGATGGCGCAGGCGGCTCAAACGCGCCATACAGCGGCCATTTCACAACACCAGCTACAAGAGGTACTCCTGGGGGAGTTCAGCGCCACTGCGGAGTGCAGATTTTGCGCAGAATTCCTCCTTCCCGCAGATTTCCTTCCTCACCTCGCCGATTTCCTCCCTCACCGGAAGACTATTCAAAACCGGAAGGACAGCGGCCATCGCGGGACAGGCAGAAAATAGCCAAGGAGACCCTGGCAAGCTGCAAACAGAGCGTGTCCTGCGGCACACGCTCTGTTCGCGGCGAAGATGAAGGCCTGGCATGCCGTGACAGAGGGGGGTGACAGAGAGCATGGTTGGTGAGCGGGGGGTGGGGAGGCTGTGAGAGAGAGCATGGGAGGGATGCTGGTGAGAGAGAATGTGTGTGTGAGAGAGGGGGGTGACAGAGAGCATGTTTGGTAAGAGGTGGGTGGGGAGGGTGTGAGAGAGAGCATGGGGGGGGGGGATGCCGGTGAGAGAGAATGTGTGTGTGAGGGGGAGGGGGTGACAGAGAGCATGGTTGGTGAGCGGGGGGTGGGGAGGGTGTAAGAGAGAGCATGGGGGGGATGCTGGTGAGAGAGAATGTGTGTGTGAGAGAGGGGGGGTGACAGAGCATGTTTGATAAGAGGGGGGTGGGGAGGGTGTGAGAGAGAGCATGGGAGGTAAGAGGGTGGATGGGGGAATGCTTGAGTGTGGGTTTTAGAGAGAGAGAGGGAGCCTACATGAGGGGAGGGGGATGCCGGTGAGAGAGAATGTGTATATGAGAGAGGAGAGGGGGTGTGGGGGAGTGTGAGAGACAGCTTGGTAAATAAACTTTGCCAGCCCTGGCTTTAGAAATGTGCCTCCACGTCCCTTGCCCTGGGTGAAAACAATTTAGTTTTTACTTTTCAGCTAACGCTTCCATACAAGAGCATATGTGCCAATAAAAAGACTCGCCGCCCGGGCGTAGAAAGCGTACAGTTGCTAGTTTCAATACATGTTTAGCTGGTGAAGGCTGTATGTGGTTGGAGCATATGTTTTAACGCACTGTTATCTCCATGATCACAGGCAGTGGTATAATGCTGATGATTCCCAACATGAGGGAACAGGATTCAGGGAGCTTTAGGAGTATGATGGGTAGTCGTCTTTGCCAAGCACCTTACAGTGTGTACACATCCCTCATGATATTATCTCCTCTTGCATATAGGCTGCCTGTGCTTCTCTCTTTCTCAAGCACCATGTCCTTTTTTTTTTTTTAGGATGAAAGCCTGGCGATCATGCCTGGAAAGTGCTGTCCAGAGTGTGTCCTGAAATCCTGCTCTGTCTCTGGAAGAGAGTTCCAGGTAAATCATTTCTTGAGCTTCACAAAGCCATTGGACAGACAGAGCTTTATCTTTCTTTGCCAGCTCAGGGCTACCAATGAGAGTTCCCTTCGTTGTGGGAAGCTGCAATTGCTGAAGGCGTTCCGAGGGGGAAAGGAGTGCCAGTTGGATAAAACCTCGCAGCTGACGCTGATAAGGCAATTCCCCACCTCCTCCGTCTTCAGAGGGCAGCGTTGCGAGGAGAGCGTGTCGTCTGAAGGGACACTCTCTGTGCGTGAAGACTCCCTCAAACACCACGGCGAGATGTGGCAATGGCATGCCCTGTGGGTGCTGCATACGTTGACCGAGGGAACACTGTTTATCATGGCTATGTTTTTTAATTTATTAAATACTCAACATAGGTGATCATCTTGAAAGAATCCAGAAGGAAGTAATCAAAAAGTCTAAAACAAAAATGAATATAGCAATCAAAATGATTCAAAGGTGGGGGGAGGGGGAGCAGAAGTTTTAAAATATATATGTACAATAATGTATACAGAAAGGACAGAAAAAAACAAGATTCATACATTCATCTTCTGTTTTTTCATTCTGGAGCAGAATCAGCTTCTGCTCAGGATCCCCAAAAGCATAAATTATGTAATTTTAGCTTACACCTGCACAGATAGTACAACTACAACTCGGCTCCCAGCTGTAAAATATCTGATTTTCCCCCTCAGCTGAATAGCATTTGGCATGTCAGGATGGATTAGCGTTTTCCCATATAGAAACAAAGATCCCCTTTTGGTATAAAATATTCTGAGGCGCTACTCCAGATCCTTTTCAAGATGGGGAATCACCAGAAATGTTCTTGTGGCAATTACTGTTAAACTGCTGTAGTTAATTCCAAAGACAACTGTACAGGTACATCCTCAGGATTGCTAAGATTAGTCGGCTCTTTAGGTGGAAGGTAATGACCTCCAGTGAAGATGGAGGAGAAGCCTCTTTTGGAATCAACAGGCATTCAGGCATGTATTTTTTTTTTTTTTCAAGAGGTCGAGGGAAAGTCTTCTTGAGCACAGGAAAATTGATCAATCTAGTGATTTTATATTTCAGTGTATCTCATATTTCTCCAGTCTTCTGCTTAAAGCAACATTATCTTGACCAGCTCATTAACTGCTAAATCCCTTAACCCCCCCCCCCCCCCCCCCCGTTTTCTTTAACAAAGATCCCAAATCTGTTTGCACTTTTCCCATCACCCCTTTAACTCTGAAACAGTTTTATCTTAAGACGTGGCTGTGGCTGGATCCTTAGAATTTTTTAGTTTTTCGAAGCTATTTAACCATTTCTGTTTGTGTGGCCCTGTGTAGTTGGAAGCTGTTCTCGTCGCATAAGATTCTGTGCTCTCTCTCTGTCAGTCACTTCTGCAGCAGCCGCTCAGGGGGTAATTGTGTAACGTGGCACATAATTCAGCCGGAAAATACGCGCGAAAGTTGCACTGATTTTCCAAGTGGACTCACGCCCATCAGTTCTGTTTTGAGAATTATCCTAGGGAAAACTGAGTGCACACAATTACACCTGCCGTTAGCCAAGAGCAGTTACGCGCATACATTTTAAAATTGAAAAGCATGCACGTACGTCCCAACCCCACCCAGACTCTCGCCCCCCTCTCACTGTGCATGTAAAAGGACATGCAATGTGTATGAATGTAATTTTACACATGCTTTGGTTGTGCAGTCTTCTAAAGGACCAGGTCTGCAGTTAAAGCACTACTTTGCCCACAGAAGGCCTGACTGAAAATGACCTTCCCTTAGGGGGCCAATTTTCAAAAGGATTTACACATGTAACTGTAACATCGGTACTATTGTAGCAATTTTCAAAAGCCAGTTACCCGTGTAAAATGCACTTATGCGGGTAAATCCTACGGACAATTCTGTGGCATATATTGTTGCAATTTTTAAAAACCCAATTACACAGGTTAAGTGCATGTGTGCAAAACCCAATTTATTGTTTAAATGCTTTTGAAAATCAGGCGCTGTATGTGTCCACATGATTAAGGTGGATAAAGTGTCAGAGATGGAAAGCACAAAACTGTGTTTACTCTCTTCGTCCGGTGAGTTTGGAAATCAGTTCTAAAACTGGTTTACAGCTTGCGGCGTGCTGCATTCCGCTCTCTTGGGCTGCATTGACGACTGCTTTAGAAACTGCTTTCAGAGGTACTGAGAAGAAATTAACACAGATTGTAATTTAAGTGAAATCTGAGTATTGAGCACAGTAGTAGGATATTAATATGATGCTGTTCTGAATGAGGGAATTACAATTCGTACAAATATAATGACGGCTCTCAGAGTGAAATCCTGGATGAAGAGGTGCCCGGAGTCTTAATGGGCAGTCTAATGTGGAATAGGAACAGAATTTTCCTTTGACATTTTTATAATTATTTGCATTACCTTTGGATGAAGAAAAGATAAATGAATTTAAATTAATATTTACCAATAACCAGTTCTTGTTGTTTTTGCATAATCCAAGGTCTCGCTCAGCTTAATGAGGGAAGCCAAGCCCTCCCCATGCTCCTCTCGGCCCTCTCACCGATACCGCACTGAAAATGTAATTTTTGTTGTCATGATCTGGAGGGAGATGGGATTCGCTTGTGTACATTTAGCAGATGCTTTGGGGCTCCGCTAACCCAAGTCAGTCAGGGCAGTCAGCCTGGGAGGGAAGGGATGATAGGTGCGCTGCTGCCCCCTGAGCCTCTGCCTTTACTGACAGTCTGGCGGGAGAGGCCTTGCCGCCTCATTTGCATAATTCTGCTGCTGCCCCACAGCAGTAAACAAACCTCAGCCATGACAGTGTGGCAGCCGCTTGGCCCTGTAAACTGAAAGATCGATAAAGAGAGTTGAGCACGAGAAGAAATACATTACGTAGTCAAAGGTTAATTCAGATTTATCATTTTGCATATGTTCAGGTTCCCACTTTCAGGCCGATGCAATATCTGTGGGCGTAAAATGGGCGCCCGCTCTCCTAACGTGCGCCGATCCACCTCTCCCGGGTGCCCGATTTCATATTAGGATTAGCTGCCATGGTGCAAAGGAGGTGTTGGGGAAATCATTTGTCTCTAGCGCCTCCTCGGCATTGGGCGTCCAGGAAAGGTGGCTGTCTGTGCGGGTTGGAAAGGGATGCTCAGAACGAGCATCCATTTTCTCCCACTGCCGGCACAGTATACACTCACAATATACACAGCTTGGACCATGTATATTGTGGGTGTACATTGGGTGCCCAGAAGTTGTTTGTTTTTTTTTTTGCAAATTTTCTTTTACATGATTCCTCTTTCTGTGGTCCCTCCTACTTCGCATTGAGACAATACTAGTAGGAGGGATCAAAGAAAGCAGGAATTTTGTTTTTTTACAATGAGCCTTTGAGCGCGGCAGACCTTTACGCCAGCCCCCATGTTGCAAGGGTGCATTGGCCATGCGGGAAATGTTTTGTATTGTGGGGATTATCTAATAGCCTCATCTATGTGCACTTTACATGTGATGAGCACTATTAGCTATGCTGTCGATAAATAGGCAGATAGACAGGCCGATGCAATACCATACGCTGCGGCCAGCGCACAGCTCAACATGCGATTGGACGCACGTTTTGGATGCATGTCCATAACCCCCAATGCAAAATGGGGATTAGCGAGTCCAAAACACACGTCCAATCACAGGTTGATCCATGCGCTGGCTGCAGCGTCCGGTATTGCATCGTCCTGTTTATCTGCTTATTTATTTAGGGTTGATTACCTATCTTAACATTAAAAGGTGATCAAATGGATTACAGAAATAAAACATAAAATAAAGCATACCAAATAAGCATTAAAATCCAGACATACGGTGGAATAAAATAAAATAAAATAAATAACCAAAAATGCAAACCTATCAGCTATTAGCAGCCAAGACAGTGTTCCCTTGAAACAGATCAGACATCTGGCCGAACAGACTGTACACGCTTTTTCAGGTAGGTGCAGAAAATATTTTTAAAGCAGATGGTTTGTGGCATGTGCAGATTGTGTCAGGTTTTTAATCTATCGGTGGCAAGTCTGCAAATGGGCAGAGGTGCATTGCACTGTCGCGAAGAACAAGCTTTGCCAGTGTGTAAAAGGAATCCCCGACATGTCACTGCTTTCTTGTGTGCTTTTCTTCTTGATCCAGCATGGGGAGCAGTGGAGGAAAAGCTCCTGCACGACCTGCATTTGTGACAGAGGCGAGGCCAGGTGTTACACGCAGACATGTGCTCCTCTGACGTGTGAGAAGGTATTCCTGACCTCAGCATGGATTTTCTTCCTGTACAACTTGTCCATACTGGCATCAGCTGTGGCTAGAGATGTGCAGAAGCTTTTGCCGGAAAAGCGAAATGTGTTGAGATGTGGAGTATATGCGGTTTGTGAATATTTGCATGACATGCCCTTTCTCAGCAAAAAATGTTTGCCTCCCATTCTTGCACATAGATATAGTGTAAGGCTGTAGACAGTGTGGTCCCTTTACAGGCTACAAATTGGTCTACAGACTAGATTTGGCTTGCTTGGGAGCTTGAGACTGAGAGCAGACTAAATGTTATTCTTTTGTATTGTTCTTTCTGAGTATTTATCTTAAATAGATTTAGTGTTTTCTACCACCAAAAGAGGAGCGGGAGCCCCTGCGTTGCCCAGTAGTGACTGGTAATGTTGAAGTGCTTCAGTTTTAGTGAAGAAATTCCCTGCTTTCAGTCTCATAGGACTGGTATGCTGTTTGCAGCCGGTCTGAGGGAAAGAGGATGAAAGCTGGAAATCGTCAGGGGGAGAGAGGGGTGACTGGTGAGTTATGCCAGATTGCACATTGCAAGGCTGGGGTTAGGAGGGGGTGGGGGTGCGGGGGAGGTGGTTTGCAGTGGATAGGAAGGGCCCTGACTCTTCAGAACTCCACTGGTAGATGTGCGGTAAGTGGGGTGGAGTGATGGTGTGGGGGGCGGAGAGGGCGGGGTGGAAGAGCGCTCCCTGCTCGGCTTTGTCATGACAAGTGATTCATTTTCCCAGGGTCAAAACAAAGTGAAGCGTGCCGGGCAGTGTTGCGAGGAGTGTGTGTTTTCTAAAGGACACTGCCTGCATGAAGGCTCCCTCAGGTACCACGGCGAGATGTGGAATGGCCCTCACTGTGAGTTCTGCATGTGTGACCGAGGGCAGGTCATTTGCCAGAAAGGAGAATGCACGAAAGTGAAGTGTGCTTGGGTAAGGACACAGACTACGTGGAGATAGTCATCCAGATTCATGTTTCCTTGTGCTGAAAGATACCTATATATCTATTTGGGCCACTTCTGGGATAGTCAGCTCTGTCCCACGGCAAGTGATGCCTGTGTGTAATATTTTTTTCACATCTCTGAATTTTCCCTACCTAGAGAATCTTTGCTGTGTTACAGTGAAGAAAAGGTGCATGGTTTCCAGGACAGATGACTGTTTTATGAACTTGGGCATGAAACATGGGAAGGAAAATATGATGAAGTCATAGCACATCAGACAACAGGCAGGCTGGCTTCCTTGACTTGTGATAAAATGAAGAAGGAGCAGTGATCAGAGCTAAGGGAGTTTGGCTTCATTATTTTTAATAAATGAATGCAGCTAAAGATCAGTCTGCCCAGTCTAGATTCCTTCTTTATTACATTGGGTTAAAAAAGCATACAAATTCCCATGCTTAAACCAGTATTAGCCAATCCTCTCCTGGAGGCACATCTAATCAGTTGAGTTTCAGGATTGTCACAATGAATATGCATGAGATAGATTTGCATATCGTGTGTCTCCAGTGTATGCAAATCTATCTCATGCATATTCATTATGGATAACCTGAAAATAGATGTGCCTGCAGGAGAGGTTTGGGAAACACTGGCTTAAAGCATCACTAGCAACCCCCACACCATCATCCCATGTCTTTTACTCTGAACCCTATTTCTGTCCTCCATATCTGTACCAAACATATCCAAATTCTGAGACAGTGTTGACCACCACCCCATCTCCTGGTAGGCCTTTCAGCCATTGTCATCTCTCTCTTTCACTCTTACACGGCTAGTACTTAATCCAGCACTCAGGCCCTCTTCCATGTTCACCACCAAGCTCTGCAACAATCCACACAACCACCAAAACTTGTGAAGCTTTTCTACAAAACCATCCGACCTCTCCATGCTCATTGATTTTTGGTTTTAACCATGGTTGCTCCCTGCAGCTTACCCCAACCTTCTTGAAAGCCTGATCCAGTTATATCACTGCTGTAACAGTTGAAACTGCTGCTCTGTGCAGGATATGTGCCCACATTTGGAAGAATTTTCATATTTTCAGAATCTTAATAAACCTGGACACAGAGAAATATGACGGTAGAAAAAGTCCATGTGGCCCATCTACTCTGCTCATCTGTCCAATTAATTTAGCATTATAATTCACATCACTTCCTTAGAGATCCCCTGTATTTATCCCATGCTTTCTTTCATTCAGATACTGTTTTTATTCTCCACCACCTCCACTGGGAGGCTGTTTCATGCATCCGCCACGCTCTCTGTAAAGAAATATTTCCTAAGATTACTCCTGAGTCTACCCCCTTTCAACCTCATCTTATGACCCCTCCTTCTAGAGCCTCCTTTCTGTTGAAAGTGGCTTACTTCATGGAAACCTTTGAGATACTGAAATGTCTCCTTCATATCTCCCCTATCTGGCCTTTCCTCTAGGGCAGTGGTTCTCAACCTTTTTTCTATCGGGACACACCTAAGAGATGAGGCTCACATATGTGACACACTGAACACATGACCATGATGGGACTTAATATAAGCATATGCCCTGCATCCACATGAGTCCCCCACTCCCTAGCAATGGGTACTGAGCAGAACTAAGACATTTCTCTGTACAACTCATCATACAAAAAAGATATTCTGATTCTGGTGTCATCTTAATAACGTGTACATAATAAAGGGAACCCATACAAAATAAATCATAACAGGAGCTTAAGTTTTTATCTTAAAGATGTCAGCAAGCCAGATGGCGTGTTCAATAACATTTGAAGCACCTGGTCTTTTCTACCATCCACCTTGTGTTTTAAGTGAGTCAAAATAGTGAAGCTAAATCAAGGTTCCAAACTTATCTTCAAAACCACCAATTTCATTGACTGAATATTACATCCAAATATCTACAAGAAATATACATTCTGTTAACTAATTTTTTAATCCTGATGATGAAATTCCAAAGGAAGCCCAACACGGCTGATGTTTCGCTGGAAAAAGCTTCATCAGGGGTCACATCAATAAATGGTTTTTCAATTCAAAAACTATAAAAAAATCAACAAACAATATCAGCATTTCAGAAAATGTTTTTTAAATATTCTAATATTTATCTGCACAGTCCCACAAAAAAGGAATACTGTGCCCCACATCACCCCCCACTACTCAATGCTCATATCGCTGTCTAACATTCAACACCCTCCTCCCACATCCTCGTCCCCATGCTCCCTCTCTCCCCTATTCAGCTTCTTGCCCTTTCCTCTCCCCTACCCAGAATACCTCTGACCACCTCTTTCCTATCCCTTCCTGCTCAGCATCTCCCACTCCCCGCTCCCCTATCCCCCAATCCAGCCGCCCCACACCTCCATTTCTCCCCTTCCATCTCTCTTCCCTGCCCAGCAGCCCCCAACTCCTCTCTCCTCCACCTTTCCCTACCCAGCAACCCTAACCTCCTTTCCTCACCCCTGACTCCTTATCTCCCCATGCCTTCCTGCCCAGTAGACTCTTGAACTATCTTTCCATGCCTTCCTACCCAGTACATTTCCCCCTCTTCCTGGCTACCAGCCAGCAGAAAAGACTTGTCCAATCCAGAGTCTCCCTCCCTCTTTATCAGCAGCAGATGAGGGCAAGAAGCACTGAGGAGAGGAAGATGAGGAGACAGCAGCAGTGGATCTACAGAGCACGCACCTCTCTCCCTCATGCTCCTGCTTTCACATCCAAGCTCCATGGGGTGAAGGGAGAATCAGCAGCCTCAGTGACAGGCCAGGCAGAGGAAGATAAAGTTGGTGTCCTGCCGGGCCTATATGAACAGGAGTTGGTGATATTGCGCTCTGATCTGGATGAAGGAGGAAGGAACAACCTCACTGGCCAGGAAGAGGAGGAGGAAGCAAGAGCAGCTTCCAATCACACCCAATAAAAGAGATGTTAGCCAACTCCTGCCCTGACTGATAAGGAAAGATCAGTCTTCTGCTGGCTCTGCCCCACACCTCCTGGGACTTCGCGACACGGTATACATGTTTTGATCTTTAAGTCTATCCCCATATGCTTTAGAACAAAGACCATTGATCATTTTAGTAGCCACACTCTGGACAGACTTCATGCTGTTTATATCCTTTTGAAGGTGTGGTCTTCAGAATTGTACACAGTATTCCAAGTGAGGTCTCAACAGGGACCTATACAGGGGCAATATCAGCTCCCTTTGTCTCTTTGCCATTCCTTTCCCTAGGCAACTGTATGTGATGGGGAAGTGAAAGACTAAAGTGCATGGACTGGAAGGGGGACCTTGTGGTGATAGTGTCTGGCAATATGAATATGGAAAAAGCAATGTGACAAGGTGATAGCTAAAGCCAGAAGAATGCTGGGCTGCATAGAGAGAAGAATAACCAGTAAGAAAAAGGAGGTGATAATGCCTTCGTACAGGTCCTTGGTGAGGCCTCACCTGGAGTAATGTTCTGGAGACCGTATCTCAAAAAGGATAGGGAAAGGATGGAGGATGTCTAAAGAAGAGCGACCAACATGGTGTGGGGACTATATAGGAAGACTTATGTGGAGAAACTGAAGGATCTGAATATGTACATCCTGGAAGAGAGGAGGTGCAGGGGAGATATGATGCAGACCTTCAGATACCTGAAAGGTTTTAATGATGCACAATCAACAAACCTTTTCAGTTGGAAAGTAGACAGTAGAAATAGAGGTCACAATATGAAACTCCAGGGGGGATGATTCAGAACCAACATCAGGAAATCTTTCTTCACAGAGAAGGAGGTGGATGCCTGGAAGAGGTGGTAAAGATGAAATCAGTAAACAAATTCAGAAAGGCATGGGATAAACACAGTGGATCCCTAAAGGCTGGAGGTGGAATAAAGAAAAGGGTGCATGGGGTTAACCTGCAAGGAGCGGCAGCTGCTACCCCCTAACAGAGAAGGCATGGGCATTACAACCCTTAACTAATTAGCTTTTGATGCAACTGCAACATTGCTCTCTGCTTCGACGGCAGGGTGGGGGAGCATTATAAAAAAAAAGGGGGAATTGGATTCAGATGACATCCAATACTGGGCCCTGACTTTTACGGTCCGGGGTATTGAAACACAGACATCAGGGGAAAAGTGCAGGGTGCTTCTGTGGCCAAGTCCAAAAGCAAAGCACGTTCAAACAGCATTGTCTGAATTATCAAGAAGGCTGCTCACCCTGTAAAAATGTTGCTAGTAGTAATTTTGTTATGGGTTTAACAGTTACTTGGTTTTGAAGGTTAATATAAAGCTTTGGAGTAAACTGCACGGAGCAGCAGTTACTACCCTTAACAAAAACATGGGAGTAACCTGCATGGAGCGGTAGTTAGTACCATAAGAAACTTGCTGGGTGGACTAGAAGGATTTGATGGTCTTTTTTTGCCATCATTATTATGTTATTATGTATATTCCTGTATTGATCCTCTCCCCCTCATTCCCAGGATGCTTGACTTCTGACGAGAGCTCCGTCAGAAGGATGAGGTTTAAAAGAAACACTCCCATGTACTGTCATACTTATCTTTTCTACTTTGGGGGGATTTCAAAGAGATAGAAAAGTAAATTATATTTATAAAGACTTGTCCCCATCTTAACCTCTCACCAACATTCTTAATGTTGATGGTAATGAAGTAGCACCTCTCAAAGCAAGGCTATAGATGACATGGTTATCTTTCAAGGTCACTCCGACTTTGAATCTTGGCAGACACATGCCATGCCTTCAACAGAGTTAACAATACTCAGCAAAGTACTTCTTTTTTTTTTCCTTCTCTTTCTCTTTTTTATTTTCTTTCACTGTCTTGGAAATAAACATTCTTACTATATAAATTTTTTGGGGAATTCTGAAAGGAGCCAGTAAAGGCAACACATATTTACATTAGGAAAGTTAAAAAAAAAAAAAAGTAAAGAAAAAAAGAAGTGGTTGAAAAGGTAAGAGCAAAAAGATTTCTTTGCTAACTTTTATTTCCCTGCAAAAGATACAAGGAAAAAGGAACAGGGGGGGAAATATCTAAAATGGCTGAGGGAAGGAGGGAAGGTAATCAGGATAGCAACAACAGGAATGGAGGAAAAAATAGCAAAGGCATATAAAGAAAGGTAGAATGAGTGGAGGTTGGCAAAGAAAAAGTGAAAATATGAGCAAATACTTTTGTCCAGTATTCCCTGCAGAAGGGATTGCTCAGATACATTCAGTGATTACAAACATTAGGGATGTAGACACCACTCCATTTACAGAAAAGAGGGTTCACATGAAAGTTACAAAATTGAAAGAGGACAAGGCAGTGGAGTCAGATGGGACATATCCTAGAATATTAAAGGAGCGTAGACGTTCTGGCAATCCCACAGATAATACTGTTCCATCATTCTTTGGGGACAGGAGTGCTTTTAGAGGATTAGCGAATTTGAGGTCAATATTCAAAACTAAACAGTTAAAATGGTAACTTGGAGTTAGATGAATAACTTGTGAGTTATCCATCTAAATGGCTTTGACAACATGGTTTTACCAGAAGAAGATGTCTGACAATCTGATCGATTTATTTAACTTGGTGACCAAAGATTGGATCGGGATGGGCTCTGGATGTGGTGTAATTAGTTTTCATTAAGGCCTTTAAATCTGTGGCACAAAGGAGGCTCATAAGTAAATTGAATAGCCTAAGGTAAGATTCAAAAATGGTAAACTGCATTAGAAACTAGTTGTGCGATAGATTCTAGTAGTAAATGTAAACCGATGTGATCTTTATTTCATATAGGAACACCGGTATATAAAAATCTAAAAATAAATAAATAAATAAATAAATAAATGGAGGGGTAATATCAATGGGGTGCCTTGGGGATCAGTCCTGGGCCTAGTTCTGTTCAGTATTTTCAGAAGAGATATTATAGAGAGGCTAGTGGGAAAGGTTTGTCTTTTTGATACTAAGATCCATAACAGGGTGTATAGTCCAAATAGAATGGAAAATACGAATGATCTAAGTATGTTTGAGGAGAGATTGAGGGTTTGGAAACTAAAATTTAATTTAACACAAAAAATGCGGAGCCATGCACTTAGAGCTCAGAAATCCAAGAGAGAAGTACTTGGATGGGAGTGAGAAACTGATGTGCAATAAACAGGAGAGAGCGACCTTGGGTGATCATATCTGATGAGCTGAATGTTGCAGAACAGTTGTGATAAGGCAATGGTGAGAGCAGAGGAATGCTGAAATGCACAGGGAAAGGTATAACAGCAGTAGTAAAGTATCATCTCCAGTTCTGCAGGCCGTATCTCCAAAAGACTATATATACATTGGGCAGAAAAAGTCCAGGGGAGAGATACCAAAATGGTGCAGAGTCTGCAGTATAAACCCTATGAGTTGGGAATTAATGATCTAAATGCGTATTCCCTAGAGGAAAGGAGGGGGCCAGGGGAGATGGTAGAACATTCAGAACTTCAAAAGCATAAATAAGAAAGCATTTTTGAGTGAAAACAGAGTTCTAGAACAAGAGATCATGATTTGAGGCTCAAAGCGGGTAGCCTCAGGAAGGAAAGCCATTGCTGTGAGAAAGTGAATGTGAAGCTGGATTTCAAGCAGATTTTGCTGTACTACCACAGGGAAAGAATGTGGGTGGATTGCGTGAGCCTTGCAGTCTGCCTGCCATCGTGTCCTGTGGTTCTGGGTTTGTGCATAAGTTTGCACAAGATTACAATTAAAGTTTTCCCATTGGAAACGACGTTGCTTATAATCATTCTTGTTCTGAAGCTTGCCATTCTTGGCCACTTACCTACACTGAGGTTGACCACATTTTTTGAATGTCTGTCTAATACACACACACACACACACACACACATACATATTGCTGAGGTGTTGAAAACCTGGCGAGTGTAACTCAATGCCTGCATGCTGCTGTGTGGCCTGGAAATGCTAATTCTCTGCATAGCGCTGCAACTTTCTCCACAGGGTGAAGAATTAGTTCATTTACCAGGGAAGTGCTGTCCTGAATGCATTACAAGTGGTAGCTACTGTGTATACAAAGGACATACCAAAGAGGTGCGTACCTACAAACAGAAACAATGGTATTTGTATTAAGACCAGTAAATGAATGGGCCTGGCTTGGATATTATTTAGTGTAGCTAGCAGATACAGATATTAGCTCTGATGATCTCTTTTCACTGTAAGAAGGAGGAAAACAAATCAGTCTGTGACTAATGCATTCAGAAGTAGCAGTCAGCTTAAGGCATGTCTCATGCATACAAGGCCCATGACCAGTCAGTCTGATTTGCCAATTTAAGAGGCACTAAACTGCAAAATGTCTTCGCAGAAGGGGTGTTGGCATGAAAAATGATGCAAAACCCCCAGAAATGCACAAAAATACCAAAATATTGATGTTTGACACATTTTTATTTTCACACAGACAACCCCTTCTGTGAAAAAAATTCATAACTTTGGGCCAATCTCTGTAGTAAACTTTCATGCATAGTCTGCTCTCTGTGAAAGTTTATTTAAATTCCTAAATAATGAGCTGCTGCGATGCAAAAAACAAGCATGCCGGTTTTTGTGAAAAACGCTAACTACACCTTAGTGAGCTGTACTTGTCTTTTTTTCCTGCCATCTGGGAGCTCACATTTGTGCACAAGTTTACTACTCAGCTCACTTGTGGCCCCTAAGGTTGAAGCTTGTTTGTGTGTGTGTGTGTGTGAGATGAGGAGTGTGGAGATGAGGGGTGGGCAGTGGGGTGCGATAGCATCTCCCCGCTGCTTTGGGTATCCAGCTCAATTTTAACCAGCCAGTCTTGGGCTTTGGTACTATTAGTCTTCACTCACAGCTGCCTCCTTAGTGTCCTATGCTCTTGCTGTCCCAAACAACAGCAGTCATATCTAGGAGCCAAGTCTGGGTTCCCTGCACACAACACACAGCAATGCAGCTGAGCCACTGGGCTGGTCCCAGGCTCAGAATTGTATTCTCTTTTTCCTATAATAATCTAGCTCTGTAAAAATATATGCAGATATAAAGAAATTATATATGCACTGCTTTAAATTAAATTAACATTTTCCTTCCACCTTTCTTGGCGCACCACCAATCCAAAGCTGATTACGATAGCAATAACAGAGTTACTAAGGAATAAAATAAAAACAAGGATAAAAACCGTGACAACACATAAACAATAGCATATATCCCACCAAGAAAATCAGTACGATTTGACGGCCCAACCGACCAGTTCCTACCCTACCACAAAACACAGTACTTCCACTAGCCCCCAGTATCAATACATATGAATATGTAAGGGTGCAGATTAATTTTTAGCATTATTTCTGCATCATTCACTTCCTGCTACTTTACTACATAGCACACAAAATGTCATTCTTTTCTGACCAAAGGTATTAATTATTGTGCAAACAGAGGTCCAGTGTGTCTTTCAGGCGTTGAGCTGTGGGCCTATGGCCTCTCACCAGTACAGTATTCCTTTCTTTCCACAGACTTCTCCCTCGGTCCTGAGTGAATTAAAACACCTCAGAGTAAGTGCACTTTGGATTTCATCTTTTTGACATTGTATTTGTGATTTTATTGCTGAAACTCTAAATAAAATAAACCCAGAACATTTTGGGCCAGATTTTCGAATCTACGCCCGATTTTATAACATGCGTGCGCAGCTGCGCACATGTTATAAAATCCAGGGTCGGCGCACACAAGGGGGTGCACGCTTGTGCACCTTGCGCGTGCCGAGCCTTAGGGGAGCCCCGATGGCTTTCCCTATTCCCTCCGAGACTGCTCCAAAATCGGAGCGGCCTTGGAGGGAACTTTCCTTTCGCCCCCCTCCACCTTCCCCTCCCTTCCCCTATCTAACCTGCCCCCCAACCCTACCTAAATCCCCCTCCCTACCTTTATTATTTGTTGCAGCTGCCTCTGGGCAGTCGTAGGTTGCACGCGCCGGCCAATTAGGCCTTCGGAGGTCTCTGGCCATGCCCCCGACCCAGACTGCCCCCACGTCCCGGGGCTTGCAAAATAGGCTTGGCGCGCGCAGAAGGGGTTTAAAAGGGTTACGCGCATAACCCTTTTAAAATCCGCCCCTTTGAGCTTCCATGTTGGAAGCTCTTAATAAACCAGGGTGGGAGTCTCTGATCCAGACTGCTGCAAGCAGAGATGGTTGGCTACAGAGAGATTTGGACTGTCTGATTTGACTCTTCCTGTGGGACATATCTCTCCTTTATGTGGAAGATACTACGTTCCCGTGGGAGCAATTTGAACCAGCCCCAAAATGCTCACCTCCATTTTGAGGCAAGGCACATTTTTAAAGGTAGGTTCAGAAAGCTGATTGTGGATCCTTGGATTTTTTATTTCACTTTTTAAAACAAAGATAGCAAGTTTGCGTACCTTAAATGGTATTTTCCATAGCTAGTAGGATGGATTAGCCGTAACATGTAGGTGACGTCATCCAGTGGCACTAAATGGACCTCTCTTTCATAAGTGATAGAGCTTTTGCTGTACTGAGCATGTGCGGAAATTTCTGCTCAGGCATTGCCTTGTGAGCCCCTCAGTCAATTTTAGAGCTAAATTTAGCTAGATAGTTGAATCTCTATGGAGGCGGGCAGGCACATGAATTGTGGATGTTGGGGCTCTCTCTGTCATGGAAGTAAAGATGACATCCTGGAAAGAAAAGGTTGCATGGTGCCCTCCTTATCCACTAATGAAGGAAAGGAATCTCTCAATAGGAGTGGGTGGTAGAACATCCTCTTCTGATGAATGGAATCTTGTACATATTCTGGACTTTGCAGAATTTGAAATGGAGTCCGAATGGAGAGCAAATAGGATCTGTGGTTTCTAGATGTGGATCCTGTGACAGTAACTGGTGGAGGAAGAAGGATCATGTACACTTCTGCTCCTTGACTAGCATATAGCAGTGTAGAAAGGTTTGTGGTACAATGCATCAATGCTTCCGATGGTTTAATGGGCAAAGATGCCAAAGAGTTATGTGTCAGTGATGCTGGTGACTTTTGCAACGATGGCACCAGGGTCTTATGTTTCGACTGCTTTGATGGCGCTGATGCAGTCTTGTACTTAGATGATGCCAATGAAGCTTTGCATTGATGGCGCTGATGGAGATTTGTGCATCATTGGTGCTGAAGGTGTTGACAGCACCGAAGGGGCTCTAGGTGTCACCAGAGGGGCAGGGTCAGCATTTGGAGAGGAACAGCATAGTAAAGAAGAGAAAGGAGTGATAGGGAAGGATCATTAAGAAAACAAAGTATAGGGATAGAGGGGAGGGGGGTTAGATGGAGTAAGAAGTGGAAAAAGTGAGGTGGAGATAAAAAGAAAGATGATCAGACAGAAAGAGCAAAATGGTGAGGAAGACTCCCAGGCAGCGAGCACTTTTATATTTATGCTGTGGAAGATCAATCATAGGAAGAAGTCATCTGTTAATTTCAGTTACATGGAGAAACGCACTCCACCATAAAGAGAGAGGGTAAGAAAAAAGTGGCAAAGGAAAAAAAGAACAAGGGAGGCCAAATGCTAAAAGAAGAGCTATGAAAACTGCAGATACAAGTACAATTTAAAATGAAGTGACATCAGATATGTACAAATCCTTTCAATGCTGCAAACCATAAACTTAAAAACAATCTATAAACCAATATAAATGTGTATGCACATGACTGTAAAATAATGTAACTTACAATCAATAAAATATATCAGAATAATAATAGTATACAACAACATAAGTGAACTGGTCACAGAATACATAAAACAGAAGTCCCAACTTGGCCACGTTTTTCAGTGGAAAAATTAAAACCATATGATGAGTAAATGGAGTAAAATCTTCTTTTCAAAAAAACCAGTGATCCAGTATTAAAGGGTGGGATAAAGAGAAAAAAAAAAAAAGGTTAAATGACTGAAAAGAAAAGGGACCCAGGAAGGAAATAAGCAAGTGAAGACAGAAGCATGTGGAAGAAAGTCTGAGAGACTTCGGTGGTGCTTCTCAAAGTGTTTTTAATGCAGGGGGAGAAAGGGATTGTGATGGCCTGTGATGTTCTACCCTGAAAAAATTTGTCCTTAGAATTTAGCAGGTAATATTGATAACAGGCCGCATAACTTTGCGGGCTGTTGTGCACCCAGATTTCCAAAGCGAACCTTGGCATGGACGTCTGCTTTGTTAATTATCTCTGCAAAACTGTTGCACGCACAATTACATCCCCTCTGGTGCACGCAGTTTTGCTGAGGAAATTTATGTGCAGACATTTTAAAATCACAGTGTGTGCGTGAGTACAAATGCGTCCAGACTCCAGCCCCAGGCTCGCCTTTCCCCTGTGCGAGTAATTTTCTGAGTGCATCCAGCACGTACTGCTCTGAAGGGCTGCGTTACCCTGCCAACGTCCCTCTGACAATTACCCTCTTTATGAGATGTTTGTTGTTGGGTTTTGGGGGTTGGGGGTGGAATTGTTTTGACAAGTTAATGTATGATACCAAATTGTTTTTATGTTTTGTTAACTAATACAAAAGTCAAACATAAAAATAGTTCCCCCTTGGCAGCTCTGCCACATGGTAAGTCCATAGTGAATGGTGGGTAATGTTCACACTGGTGCCCTGTGCCTTTACAGGCTTGAGTGGTAAGCAGTGACCATGACAGAAAGCAGAAGCAATGTAGGGAACCCTGCTGAAGCCATTCGCCAAGCCCCCTCTCCCCATCCCCAAACCCAGCCAGAGCTAGCCTGCAGCTCCCCAAGGAAAACTGCAGCAGCTGTCATGGCGCCAGCCGCTATGTTTTCAGGCTGGACGCTGCTGGGTTTGCTGCCCTTGAAGCTCAGCCTGTTCATGGCATTGCTTTGTTTCTTACTTAATGCTCAGATTTGGAATTTGGTAATGACCGAACCAGTCCTTTTTTTCCCTCCCTCTTTTGAATACTGCTTCCTCTCCGCAGAGCAGGAGCCGTTCTTAGTGCTTCCTTTCCATTTGAATTCTTGGCAACAGAGAAATTCTGTGCCCAGGCAGATGCAGGCCCAGTCTTCTGCTTTTAGACTTGAAAAATAACAGCACCTCAATTTCCCAGCGAACTGCTTTGGAAGACAGCGTTTCCCCAACCGTAGACTGGGAACAGTCAGACCCCCTCCAGATGGCGATTAGCTGAGGCCTGGCCTGCCCTGGCTCCGGTTGGCTTTAGGAATGCAACGAGATCATGGAACCTGCTGGTTAGTGTACTGAATGGAGTTTTATCCTTTGCAGAGTGGAGTAAAGTGGTCAGAAGGTCTGTGCAGGGAGTGTGAGTGCCGGAAGAGTGACGTGACCTGCTATACACCCTCCTGTCCTTCGTGTCCAGTTGGCACCCTGACAGTAATGGTGCCTGGGGAGTGCTGCCCAGAGTGCAGAGCAGGTAGCTGACCATTTATTTTCAATGATACATTTGCCTGCGTCTGTTTCTACATGGAAATGTTTTGATGTCCTTTGTTTTTTGAGTACTTTGTAAATCGGGTGCACCTGAGGGATGTTAAACGTTCAGGATTTGCAAAATAAAATAAAAACAAAGCAGCTGCCCATGAAATAAGAAACGTTTATAAATTCAGCATAAAGAGATCAATGTACAAAGCTGGGCAATTTTTTGCACAGAAGTTGTGATTTTCCATGTGTATCTTTTCTACCAATACTTATAAGCAGATGAGCCCGGTATAAAAGTTACATGCCTAACTTTCTTATGATACCTACACTTTACTGAGGAGTAGCTATTTTATTTATTTATGGCAAAAACTGGCACGCGGAGATGTCTGTGCGCTGGTTTGCATTGAATTCTGAGTTAATGCGCTGCATTGCAAGATATTGCATCGCAGCACCTCATTAATCCAGAAGTTTTGCAAGCTTGTTCGCATCCGTTTACTTTGTGCGAAGAGGCCTTTTGGGAACTTTTTCACAAACGGGCCCTACGTGTGCAAAAATGCACAAAAGCCTGAAATGCCAGTGTGCCTGCGTATTTTGGGGTGTCTTGTGTGTATTTTCCTCTGCCTTGGAAAAGCGTCACACCTTAGTGCATTGCCCTCAAGCACTGAGCTCAGCCTGATGACTGACATTACAGAGGCACAGTGGGCAAGCTTTTGTGAAGCAATGTGTATAGCTGCATACACCCCCCCAGATGGAGAGAATTTGAGTGGACAACAATAAACAGAGCAGGGATGACTTAACCCAAAAATATCAAAGGATTGTTGAAGGGGATGTGGATAAACATACGGAGCTGATCTACTAAAGATTTTCTCCTATTTTGTGTCTGTGGAGTTCAGCGCCCGTAGGCATGGTGGCGCTCCTTTGAAATAGTGCCTGCACATAGTCCTAAAGCAAGCAGAAGCAGGATCCTCTTTGGCTTAGGTTTTTGGCACCTTCAGAATTTGGGATGATAGGCAATAGTCTTTGTTGCCTGTGCCTATATCTGGGTCTGGGCTATAGGACAAATGCTTAGTACATAGGACCCATAAGATGGTCCTATCCAAGAATAACTAATAATTGGTATAAAATCTCTGTAACAGTAAATGATTCCATAGCTATTAATGCCTCCAGAATCTAAAGAGGGTAAAATATCTGC